>NC_090649.1:175505513-175829464 GCF_040937935.1 Hyperolius riggenbachi | reverse complement strand
ATTAAAATATGCACAGGCATTAATGGAATTACACAATTTGCTATAATTAACCAATTCCCATCTTGCATACGGTATATTCATGTCGGTATATATTCCTGAAAGCCACACGATGTGAATATAAGTTACTGCACTCTAATGAGCACAGCGTGTGTGCTAGCACGCACCTGGCCTTGTTAACCTCCTATCATCCATCCTACACTAATCAAGGATCCCCTTTCCTGGGATCTGATGATTCTGATCCTACCTACCCTGCTCCCCCCCCTCCGCCTGATCCCCTGTAGTGAGCCTTCTTCCCCATGCAGCGAGCAGGCAGGATTAGCAGCATGTAAACATACCTTACCTCGTTCCAGCGCGATCAGCCTCCCCTCCGTGCATCACCACTGCCGGTGTCATGCCGAACGGATCGGGTCCCGGCTTGACGTCATCAAGCCGGGACCCGTACTGTTCGTGCATCACTGCTGCCTGTGTCTTTATGCCGGAGGGGAGGCTGATCACACTGGAACGAGGTGAGGTATGTTTACATGCTGCTAATCCTGCCTGCTGCCCAATCGCTGCATGGGGGGATGTTTGGAGAGGGTGTGTCATGTGTACATCATTACAGCCCATATAGCTAGGGGATTTAAAGGGCACACCTACCATTAATGGGGGAAGGGGGGCATAGAGGCACACCTGGCTGTCTATGGGGCAAAGGAGCATACCTGGCTAGCTGTGGAGGAGCAAAGGGGTACTCCTGGCTACCTATGTGCAAGGGGGGGGGGAGGGAATCTGCACACCAGGCTTCCCATGGCAGTGTCAAAAGGGCATATCAATGTGTTGATACTGGGGGAGGTGCTAATAAAAGGCACATCTGGCTATACTGGGGGAAAAAAAGGGGCACACCTGGCTATCCATGGAGAAGTGTGGGAATGGAGGGGTACATCTGGCTATCTGTTGGAGGGGAAGATGGGAGGGGGCACACCTGGCTATCAATGGGGGTGGGAGGACAAAAGTGAATCTGGCTAATAAAGGGGCACATCTGGCTGTTTATACCAGGAGGGGGTGATAAAGGGGCACACTTCATCTATGGGGGCAGAGGTAATAAAGTAGCACACCTGGTTATCGATGGCTGGGGGGATATGGTGGAGGGGAATAAAGGGGCACATCTGGTTAACTACGGGGTGGAAGCTAATAAATGCATTTAGCTTTTTGAATATGTATGCCATGAGGGTGAATTACTGTTTTGTCAAATGCGGCTTGTAATTACTGATAAAGTACAATGTGAAAAAATACACCTTTTATTTACAAATCTATTGTCGCGATACAATGTACTAGGAACATAATTTGATTGTTGAAATAAACAGGACACATGGGCAAATACAATGTGTGGGTTTTAGCTATGGTAACACTTTATTTTCAAACTGTAAGGTCTGAAAAAGAATAACTTTCATCTTTTTCATTATTCCCTTTACAATGCATACAAAATCTTAGCAAAAAGTACCACCCAAAGAAAGCCTAATTGGTGGCCAAAAAGGTATAGATCATTTATGTGTGATAAGTATTGATAAAGTTATTGGGTTATGAATGGGAGGAGTATGAAATATAGAAAACTGCTCATGATTTTTAGGGGGAAAACACCAGGGATGCGAAGTGGTTAAGGACTGACCTAGTCCGGAACATGTCAGCTACTTGATGTCTGTGCCTAAATTTAATGTATGGGTATGTCCAGAAATAAAGGATTGGATCTCTAGATAAGTGGACTTTAGGTATACAATGTTAGACATGGAATAAAGCGCCATTTCAGAAGTCACCATTTGACTTTCTGCATAAAGTGTCAATTTGGCCTGAATGGCAATGATGCATTGCCCAAATGGCAATGATGTGGTAATCCAACAGTGGCATCAGGGATAAAGCCCTGTACACATGAGGTTTTCAGCTGAGGTGGATGGTCAAGGTAGCCTCTGCCAACAATTTGAAGTGTAAGTGTTGAGTAGACACATGGGGGGGGGGGGGGGGGGATTAGGCTGAACTCTCTAAATACAGGATGCCCTTCTGTTTTCCTTCTGTCCTGTGCAAGTGTTCAGGTCCCATTAAAGTGTACCTGAGACAAAGGGTGAAGAGTTTTTACGTGGGCTTCCTCCAGCTACTTTCCTGTTCTCCCAGTTCCCTCCATTGTGACAGCCCTGCAAAGGCCACAACTTGGCTGTGTTCTGGACTACTGTGCATGCATGGTCATCCCCTGTGTTTCAGGTTTACTTTATCCTATTTAAATGAAATTCTTGTATTTGAATTTTGAAAGGCTTGTGTAACTGGCAATGTTTCAGTCTTTTTGTTGGGGTCTAGGTTATCTCCCCCCCCCCCCCCCCCCCCCTTTATGCAGTAAAGTGGGCCTCAACTCTTTCACAAGACAGAAGGAAAACACATAAAAATGCATAATTTTTTTTTTTTTTATTATAGTATTTGGTCACAGAGGGAATTAGACAGGCTAAACTAATCAAAACTGTAACTTGATAAATCTGCTGGCTGCCTGGTTAGAGCAGCTAATTTGTAAACACAGAATGTTAATCCTATATCTGGAAGTAGAAACAGCACAGATGTATGGCATGATTTGTATCAGCTGTTGCTTATCTTTTTTAGCACATCGAGGAAGTGCTGAGTTCAGGACTTTAATGCCGCATGTGTATTGTCTATTCTTTTGCATGTTTGTCACGCTTAAATGTTTCTGCTCATCAAAAACCGTTAACTATTAGTCAAAGATAACATTATTGAACACAAAATGCACTTTTAAATGATGGTTTTTATTATTTAGTGAGAAAAAAAACTCAAAACCTACATGGCCCTGTGTGAAAAAGAAATTGCCCCCTGAACCTAATAACTGGTTGGGCCACCTTTTAGCAGCAATAACTGCAGTCAAGCATTTGCGATAACTTGCAACAAGTCTTTTACAGCGCTCTGGAGGAATTTTGGCCCACTCATGTTTGCAGAATTGTAATTCAGCTTTGAGGGGTTTCTAGCATGAACTGCCTTTTTAAGGTCATACCACAACATCTTAATAGGATTCAGGTCAGGACTTTGACTAGGCCACTCCAAAGTCTGTATTTTGTTTTTCTTCAGCCATTCAGAGGTGGATTTGCTGGTGTGTTTTGGGTCATTGTCCTGCTGCAGCACCCAAGATCGCTTCAGCTTGAGTTGACGAACAGATGGCCGGACATTCTCCTTCAGGATTTTTTGGTAGACAGTAGAATTCATGGTTCCATTTATCACAGCATGCCTTCCATGTCCTGAAGCAGCAAAACAACCCCAGACCATCACACTACCACACCATATTTTACTGTTGGTATGATGTTCTTTTGCTGAAATGCTGTGTTACTTCTACGCCAGATGTAACGGGACACGCACCTTACAAAAAGTTCAACTTTTGGCTCGTCGGTCCACAAGGTATTTTCCCCAAAGTCTTGGCAATCATTGATGTTTTCAGCAAAATTGAGACGAGCCTTAATGTTCATTTTTTTTTTTTTTTTTGCTTAAAAGTGGTTTGCGCCTTGGATATCTGCCATGCAGGCAGTTTTTTTGCCCAGTCTTTTTCTTATGGTGGAGTCGTGAACACTGACCTTAATTGAGGCAACTGAGGCCTGCAGTTCTTTAGATGTTATCCTGGGGTTTTTTGTGGCCTCTTGGATGAGTTTTCTCTGCGCTCTTGGGGTAATTTTGGTCGGCCGCCCACTCCTGAGAAGGTTCATCACTGTTCCATGTTTTTGCCATATGTGGATAATGGCTCTCACTGTGGTTCGCTGGAGTCCCAAAGCTTCAGAAATGGCTTTATAACCTTTACCAGACAGATCTCAATTACTTTTGTTCCCGAATTTCTTTGGATCTTGGCATGATGTCTAGCTTTTGAGGTGCTTTTGGTCTACTTCTCTGTGTCAGCTCCTATTTACGTGATTTCTTGATTGAAACGGGTATGGCAGTAATCAGGCCTGGGGATGACTACAGAAGTTGAACTCAGGTGATAAACCAGTTTGTTTGTTTTTTAATAAGGGGGGCAATCACTTTTTCACACAGGGCCATATAGATTTGGAGTTTTTTTTTTTTTCTCACTAAATAATAAAAACCATCATTTAAAAGTGCATTTTGTGTTCAATTATGTTATCTTTGACTAATAGTTAACGGTTTTTGATGAGCAGAAACATTTAAGTGTGACAAACATGCAAAAAAATAAGAAAACAGGAAGGGGGCAAATAGTTTTTCACACCACTGTATGCAGACCTTCAAAGGTACGTTCCAATCTGTTCATCTTCCCTTAATAAACTTCATGAGTTTAAAATAGAATTGTCCTCCCAATTAGCACTGAGGTTACTTGGGAGTTCAGTAGTTAGAATATATTAACCCTGTGAATATGGTAAGGTGCAGAATGGACTACTTTGAAAAACAGTCTTTAACCACTTGCCGACCGCCCACAGCCGAGGGGCGGCGGCAAAGGCTGGGCCCAAACGACCGCAATACGCCCATCGGCAGTGGGCGTGGTTATGTGGCGATCTCGTTATATGTGATGCGATCAGCCGTGGGCGACAGGCTCCGCCTCCTTTGCGCAGTAACACGCCGGCCGTTTGGAAGCGCTGGTGGGTTACTAGCTGCCCTATCGCCGCATACAAAGTGTATAATACGTTTTGTAATGTATACAAAGCGTATTATATAGGCTGCCTCCTGCCCTGGTGGTCCCAGTGATCGAGGGACCCCCAGGGCAGGCTGCAGCCACCAAGGTAAGCACACTAATCCCCCCCTTCCCTCTGATTGCCCACAGCACCCCTCAAACCCCTGTTTACACCTAATCAACCATCAATTACTCCCTGTCACTATCTGTCAGCACTATTTTTTTTTTTTTTTTTAATTAGAACTTAAACTGCCTCCTGGGGGCTCCTGATCGCCCCCCCCTGTACTGTATACATCTAACCTCCCCTGTAATCACCTGTCAATCACCCCCTGTCACTGCCACCTATCAGATCAGACCCTAACCTGCCTCTTACGGGCATCTGATCACCCACACCATCAGATCACCTGCAGACCTACGCTCAGATCACCTCCAAAGTGCATTGTTTACATCTGTTCTGCCATCTGATCACCCCCTGTCACTGCTACCCATCAGATCAGACCCCTATCTGCCCCTAGGGCACCCGCGAACGCCCTCAGATCCCAGCCCTGATCGCCTAGCCAGTGCATTGCTTGCTATGTCTATTTTGCCCCCCCCCCCCCCTCAATCACACCTTGAGACTCCCATCAATCACCTCCTGTCACCCCCCCCCCCCCCCAGCACTCCTATCCATCAGATCAGGCCCTAATCTTCCCCCTGTGGGCTTCGGATCACCCAGCCAAACCCTCACCCGCCCCACCGCAGTGCCAGAATTTTTTTTTTTCTTCTGATCACTGCTGGTCTCTACGACTTAATTGTGGCTGAGACTAACGTTATGCCACACAATCGCCAATCCAAGAAGCTACCACGCTCGGCCTTTTAGGTAGAAACCACTCAGTTTCCGAATGTAACATTTTTTTGGGGGGGGGGCCTTCTCCTTAACATGGGTCTAGTCAAAAATAATGTATTGCGGTCTTATTGGTCTACGAACCCAATGCATCACATGCCCGTGTTCTCTGCTGCCATGTCCAGGTCACTATGTGAGAGCATCCTGTGCTTCCTGCACTTCAGTGCTAATACAACCTGTTATCTAAGAGTCCACCCTGCTTATGACCGGTTCCACAAAATTTGACCCCTCATAGACCACCTGCCATCAAAACTTGCAGATGCTTATACCCCTAAACTGTCATTTTGAGGCATTTGGTTTCCAGACTACTCCTCACAGTTTTGGGCCCCTAAAATGCCAGGGCAGTATAGGAACCCCACAAGTGACCCCATTTTAGAAGACACCCCAAGGTATTCCTTTAGGTGTATGACGAGTTCATAGAATTTTATTTTTTGTCAAAAGTTAGCGAAAATTGATTTTTATTTTTTTCACAAAGTGTCATTTTCCACTAACTTGTGACAAAAATTTAATCTTCTATGAACTCGCCATACACCTAACGGAATACCTTGGGGTGTTTTCTTTCTAAAATGGGGTCACTTGTTAGGTTCCTATACTGCCCTGGCATTTTAGGGGCCCTAAACCGTGAGGAGTAGTCTAGAAACCAAATGCCTCAAAATGACCTGTGACTAGAACGTTGAACCCCTTAGCGCACCTAGGCTGCAAAAAAGTGTCACGTGGTATCGCCGTACTCAGAAGTAGTATAATGTGTTTTGGGGTGTATTTTTACACATACCTATGCTGGGTGGGAGAAATATCTCTGTAAATGGACAATTGTGTGTAACAAAAAAAAAAATCAAAACATTGTCATTTACAGAGATATTTCTCCCACCCAGCATGGATATGTGTAAAAATACACCACAAAACACATTATACTACTTCTCCTGAGTATGGCAGTACCACACGTAGCACTTTTTGCACCCTAACTGTGCTAAGGGGCCCAAAGTCTGAGTACCTTTAGGATTTCACAGGTCATTTTGAGACATTTGGTTTCAAGACTACTCACGGTTTAGGGCCCCTAAATTGCCAGGGCAGTATAGGAACCCCACAAGTGACCCCATTTTAGAAAGAAGACACCCCAAGGTATTCTGTTAGGTGTATGGTGAGTTCATAAAAGATTTTTTTTTTTTTTTGTCACAAGTTAGCGGAAATTGATTTTAGAGGGGGAGGAGGGAGGGGAGACCAAGATGGTGACGGTGTAGGACGCACTACTCTTGAGCTCCGGACGGACCGTTTTGTCTGCACTCCTAGCTATACTGCAGAGCTCTGTTGAGCTGCATTCGGACCCTCGGAACATCAGTTATCCTACCCTACATGGCCAGATGTGCCAAAGCTCTCTCCACTAACGAGACGATGGACAAATACATGAGGCCAGATCCACCATGCCATCCTCAACGTGGCCGCCAGCAACCCAGAGGAAACGACTTGGTAAGAGATAACTCCCTGTCCCCTCCACGTTCCAAAGCTGCGCGCCTGAACCCTCCTGCTGAGACTAAAACGATATCTGCTCCGGAGTTGACAGTCCCAGCCCCAATCCCAGTGGCGCCCATGTAGTGCAAATAAACTCCCCGCCATCTTGTGTCGCAGTAGTTAATGCAACCGACCAGGCCTTTGATACCTCCCTTGATGAGACACTACCTTTAAACACGGAGGATAATACTACTACCTGGGATACGGTGGACGATACTGGAGATAATGAAGGAGCTGAGCTTACGCTCAAGGATGTACATATGCAACTACTGTCCACAATTACCAAGTCTCGCACGGCAGTCACTACAAAGGGAGGAAATTAAAACTGATGTGGGCCTAATTAGGCAAGACATGCAAAAGCTATGTGAGCACACTTCTGAGCTTGAAATAAGAGTCTCTAATAATGAAGACACGATAGCTCCTTATGCGGCAAAGATTTGTGTTGTGCAACAGGAATCCACTGCTAATCATGCTAAGTCAGACGACCTGGAGAATCGGCTTTGTCCGGAGGGGGCAGAGGGAAACAGGCCTGAGGAGTTTATTGAACACTGGCTATTGCAACAGTTTAGTGAAGAAAATCTGTCCAAAGCTTTTGTTGTTGAGCATGCTCATAGGGTCCCTGTGCGCAACCTGGTAGACCCCCACGTTCGTTTTTGGCGAGAATCCTGAACTGTAGAGATAGACACTATCCTTCGTCTTGCACGCAACAAGGAGGAACTGAGAATTGATAGTGCTAAAATTATGATGTTCCCTGATTATTCACAAGAACTGCAGAAGAAACGTGCTTCCTTTTATAGATATTAAGCAAAGGCTCTGAGAGGCCAATGTCCCTTATTCCATGCAATTTCCAGCGAAACTACGCATAGTGGATGGTAATGAAACTCTTTTTCACTGATCCTAAAGAAGCAGTGGACTGGCTTGACACCAAGAAATGATATATCTACTGTTGATCTTATAGTTGATTACACCAGAGATTATAGTTGATCCTATTGCTATGCTTAATGCTTACTCTCCTCTGAGATTAACCCTTATGGATTGCTAAAGAATCTAGATACTGCTTGTTTTATTGGTATGATGTGTGAATATTTTTATAATGCCTATCTGCCTCTATGCTATAATGCACCATATGTTAATTGATACGTTTTCTCCCTCTGCGAGGGCTCTGCGGTACATAACCTGCTATTGGTCCATCCGGATCGCTACTTCTGCTTGGTCTCTTAAGTTTGGTCAGTGTGTAACTGACTTCTTGCCTAGTTTGGATATAAGACCCCAGTACCAGTTGTTTTATTGTTCGTACTGCGGGTAGGGGTTTTAATGGTATGTTTTTCTCTTTCAGTTTTAGTTAGTGAGCTATCGGTCATTATTATTATGCAATCTAGATCTATAACTGTAGATCAATTGTTCCCTGCAACATTTATCTATGATAATGCCTACTATGCCTTTAGATAATATAAAATTCATGTCCTGGATTGTGCGGGGCATGAATGATAGCTTTAAGAGAGGCATGATCTTTAAGCAAATTGATAAGCAAAAACCAGATATACTATGCTTGCAAGAAACGCACCTGTTGCCAGCGAAAACTTCTTGTCTTAGGAAAAGGTGGGTGGGTTGGGCTGCTCACAACACATACTCCTCGTACTCCTCAGGGGTTTCTATGTTATTCCATAAAATACTTTGATTTGATATACACAAACTGGATGTGGACGAGCGTGGTAGATATATATGTGTAGCACTTCATATTGAAGGTCTCTCTCTAGTCATTATAGGAATTTATAATCCCCCACCTGCATCAGTGTTCCTCTTACGGCATATCGCTCTATTTGCCCTTAGTTTCCCAGGGTACCAAGTAGTTTGCTTTGGAGACTTCAACATGTTTATGAAACTAGCGCTTGATAAATTTCATGACCCTCCTGGCAGTTCATACTCCCCAACGCTTACAACCCTAGCTAAGTTTAACAATGAAATGTCTTGGGTTGATGTGTGGAGAACCTTTAATCCAACTCTAACCCAATTCACTTGCCATACTGCCCATCATCATGCACTTTCCCGTATTGATTATGTCTTCACTTCTCCATTAACACTTCCCCATATTACAGCTATATCCCATTTGCCACGATCTCTCTCTGACCACACTCCAATAATGTTTATCTGCTCTCTACAAAGTATTAAGCCACCAATGAGATGGCGTTTGCATCCATTTTGTTTTTCACAGATATCTGAACGCGGTGGAGTTGGAAGGCAGTTGGAGCTGTTTTTTTAAACCAACCTGGATGAAACCAGCGCTATTAATAAATGGGATACATTTAAAGCTTATGCCCGAGGTACTTTTAATTATGCCATTAAAAATATTAAAAAAGAATCTCAGTTAACCGTATATACAAAATCCCAATGAAACTACTAAACGCATATGGTTAACTACCCTTAAAGTGAACCTAAAGTGAAAAAAAATGAGATTAATTCACCTGGGGCTTCCCTCAGCCCCCTGCAGACGATCGGTGCCCTCGCAGCCCCGCTCAGATGCTTCTGCACCCGCCGGCGAACACTTCCGGTTTGGCCGTCACTGGCCGACAGGCATGGGAACGCGAGTGATTCTTCGCGTTCCCAGCCTGTATATCGCCCCCTATGCTGCTATTGCGGCCAGGAGGTTGCAACAGCAGCATAGGGGGCGATATACAGGCTGGGAACGCGAAGAATCACTCGCGTTCCCATGCCTGTCGGCCGGTGACGGCCAAACCGGAAGTGTTCGCCAGCAGGGGCAGAAGCATCTGAGTGGGACTGCGAGGGCACCGATCGTCTGCAGGGGGCTGAGGGAAGCCCCAGGTGAGTTAATCTCTTTTTTTTTTTTCCCCTTTAGGTTCACTTTAAAGAATATAATGCCCTTTTGTCTGAAAAGGCCAAAAGACGTGAATTTTTTTTTTAAGTAGTCCAAATTTAAAATTGGTAACAAATCTGCCAAACTTTTGGCTCAACTGGTCCACTCTAATATGTCATCACATACTATATTAGCAATTTCTGACTCTGAAGGTATAATACATAAAGATATCCCTAATATGGTTAAATGCTTCTATGACTTTTATAAACAGTTGTACACATCTACCCTTACTTGCACTGATACAGAGATTGCCAACTATCTTGCTACCACACAATTCCCCCAGTTAACAACTGATCGACAGAAATTGTTGGATAGGGACATAACTTTGGAGGAAGTTAAGGAGGCGGTTATGTCACTAACCAACAATAAAACTCCTGGACCTGATGGCCTCCCGGTGGAGGTGTACAAATGCTATGATGAAGCATTGATCCCTGAGTTATATGCAACATTAAAAACATGTACTGATTTATTAATTCTTCCAGATTCCTGTAACCAAGCTACAGTCATTTTAATCCTAAAACCTGGTAAGGACCCTACTCAGTGTTCCTCGTATAGGCCATTTTCGCTGCTTAACAGTGACTATAAAGTTTTCGCCAAATTATTATCTACTCATATTAAAACTTATATTGGATATAATTCATCTGGATCAGTGCGGATTCATGCCTGGGAAATCTACATCTATTAATATCTGTAAAACATTGACCCATTTGGTAATTAACCATGATACTATGGGAGATAGAGCGTTGGTGTCTTTAGACACCGCCAAAGCTTTTGACACTTGAATGGCAGTTGCTGTGGCAAGTTTTGGGGAAGTTTGGCTTTGGACGAAAGTTTATATCCTGGATCCAACTTTTGTATAAAGCTCCACAAGCTAAGCTGATTATCAATGGTCATCAATCAGACTCACTGCTCCTTACCAGGGGGACTAGACAAGACTGTCCTATTTCTCCTTACCTGTTCTCTCTGGTAATTGAGGTGCTTGCTCTTAACATACGATCTAACGACTTGATTAAGGGTCTACAGATAGGTGGTCTACTTGATACCCTGGCGTTATATGCTGATGACTTAATTCTTTTTTTACAGGACACTGCAGAACCCCTCCAGCAAGTATTTCATACTATACAGACCTTTTCTGCTTATTCAGGATTATGCATAAATTGGCAAAAATCTGTTATTTTACCTTTAGACACCAGCCCCGCTGTAAGAACTTCTTTACAAACGCAGCTTCAGGTGGTTAAGAGCTTTAAATATCTGGGCATTTATATTGTGGCTGATAAATCTGAATTTTACTGTCTAAATATTGACCCCTTATTACAATTCGTTAGAGAGAAGTTTAGTACATGGAGCCTGTTCCCTCTAAATGTTATTGGACGTGTGAACCTAATTAAAATCATTGTATTACCAAAACTTTTATATGTCTTAGAGCATGTCCATATCTTAATTCCCAAAAAATTCTTTGCAGAGCTCCATTTACTAATAGCCATCTTTTGTCTGGGGTAAAACTAGGCACAGGGTTAGACTTCAAGCACTTCAAGCCCCCAAGCAATCTGCGGGATTAGCGCTTCCTAACTTCTATCTATACTATTTAGCCGGCCAACTTAGATTCTTATCTACCTGGGTACATGATAGTTTAGAACGCCCCATCTCTGAGCAATTTCTGGACAAATCGGTTAAGGGAGGCAATTTATTGTCCTTGGAAAGTCCCGGTACTCAATTACTTGGTAGAGGCACATATATTCATAGGCTGGCTGCTAAGATATGGGCTGAAGCTAAACATATTTTTGGTATCAATGCTGCACTAGAGATCACACCTTTGTGGGCTAATTATAAATATCCACAGCTGGCAACATTCCATGGAGCTCTTGAATGGCAGGATCTAGGTGTTACTGGTTTTGCCCATCTTATTACCCAATGTGTTTTTAGATCTTTTGACCAACTCAAGCAGATACATGGTCTTACCAACAAACCGTTCTATAAGTACTTGCAATAAAGGCATTGTTGGCAGACCCAGTTTGGTAACCTCCAAATGACCTTCTCTCATGTGTCAAAAATGTATACAAAAATTTTACTTTATTTGACAAATTTTATCACAAAGTTAAAAAACATTTTTGCCAAAATTCATGTCTTTTTTGATGAATATAATAAAAACTAAAAATCGCAGCAGCAATCAAATAGCACCAAAAGAAAACTGTATTAGTGACAAGAAAAGGAGGGAAAATTCATTTAGATGGTAGGTTGTATGACCGAGCAATAAACCGTTAAAGCTGCAGTGGTCTGAATTGAAAAAAAGGCTCTGGTCCTTAAGGGGTGAAAAGACTGACTATGGTCCTTAAGTGGTTAAAGAGAAATCATCACCAAGAATTGAACTTCATCCCAATCAGTAGCTGATACCTCCTTTTTTCATGAGAAATCTATTAATTTTCTCAAACAGTTGAGGGGGGGGGGGGGGATTTGGTATGGCTGATTTTGTGGTGAAACCCCTCCCACATTGTGATAGTGCCTCACTGCACTCTGAGGTCTTGACATCACACTGTGGGAGCCTAATGCTTCTCTGTAAGTGTCATACTGGTGCGTAAAGCACAATGCATGCAACCTTTCTCCCACTTGTTGTAATTCTGTTTTGAGAGGGAAGGCAATGCCCCAGTGTGAACCTAGCCTAAGGCTAAGTTAAAACTTAATGGCGTCAATTCACCAGAGGTTACCAACCTATTTATCTCTTGGGAGGTGATTTACCTCCTGTGATATCTCCAAATAGCAATTCTCCAGAAGTATAGGGGAAAATATCGACAGAGAGAAATGCAAGAGATAAATGTGAGATAAGTATGAGATAAATAAGTGATAGTTAGTAGTTAGTTTTTCTCCAAATCACAATTCACCAGGGAAGAAAGGGGGTGTGGCCATTCGTTATTTTTTCATCTCTTTATCCCCTGAATAAACCTGGAGATATCGTGGTTTTCACACAGCAGCTGCTGCTGTGGAAGATGGAGCCTTTTGAGCTTACTCTGTTAGGCCTGGTGCACACCAAAAACCACTAGCAGATCCGCAAAATGCTAGCAGATTTTGAAATGCTTTTTCTTATTTTTCTGTAGCGTTTCAGCTAGCATTTTGCGGTTTTGTGAAGCGTTTTTGGTGTAGTAGATTTCATGTATTGTTACAGTAAAGCTGTTACTGAACAGCTACTGTAACAAAAACCGCATGGCAAACCGCTCTGAAGTGCCGTTTTTCAGAGCGGTTTGCGTTTTTCCTATACTTAACATTGAGGCAGAAACGCCTCCGCAATCCAAAATCTGCAGCAGCCCGGGAGTATGCGTTTCTGCAAAACGCCTCCCGCTCTGGTGTGCACCAGCCCATTGAAATACATTACCCAAGCGTATCCGCAGCCGCAAGCAGATCGCAAAACGCAGCCGAACCGCTCTGGTGTGCACTAGGCCTTAGAGCTTGCTTCTATTATGAGGAGACAAAGGTGCAGGAGGAGGGTCTGTTTAATCGCGCCTCATATTTTTCATGAGAGAACAGTTCTTGATAATTTTACTGAGTCAGAGGTGGTGAAGAAGTTCAGACTCACTCGTGATATGATTTATGATATGATCCGGCAGTAAAAGGTGGGAATACTCTGGTCAGGTAGTGGTAAAACTCCGCCTCCTACCCACAATGCTTCACTTTCAAGCTTACAGAGAGGAAAAGTATCCCATGTAAATCATTAATACCGATTACCTAACTCTCTGCTTTCTCACACTTTCCTCATGCATATCTCTCCATTATCCCCTGCTATCGAACACTTTTCTCTCTGTCCTCTCACACTGGTGAATTGACTCCAGAGTGTTAAAATACCTCATGAGATAAACTACCTACCTTTTTTCTCTTAGTAAATCCTCTCTGGTGAATTGACGCCAATGTGTTGGTGGTGTGCATACGTTCTAACACAGTGCTCAGTGTCAGTGTGCCTTTATAGGCAGTAACTGAAAAGGCACAGATTAGAAAGACGGTGTAAGGCCTCTTGCACACTGCATGCATTTCAGATTCCGATTCCGCTTTTTAATCTGTTTTTACATCCGATTCCGATTCCGATTTTTAATCTTAACTGCATGCTGCGTTTTTTGATCCGTTTTTCTGTTGAATGTATTCAAGGAAAATCGGAATCTGAAACGGAATCGGAATCGGAAAACGGATTTGCAGTGTGCAGGGAGCCTAAATCAGGGTCTGAGAAGCACAAAGCCAGTCTAATCCATCACCTCAAACAATACCAAAAAGCAATAACCTAGAAAAGAAATAAACTTAAAGAGAACCTGTATTGAGTAATAATATTTAAAATAAACACATGAGGTAACTTCAAATGAACATTGCATATTTATCTTGCCATCAGTTCCTTTCAGAAGCTCATCATTTTCTTCTGACAATAATCCCTTCCAGTTCTGACAATATTTTGTCAGATCTGAAATATATCAGTTGCTGTCAATAAAATATCAGTTGCTGTCAATAAAATATCAGTTGCTGTCAGTTATAGCTGAGAGGAAAACTGATGTACCAGGTAATGTCCATGTTTCCCTATGGCTCAAGTGGGCGATGTTACAGTTTAACTGTGTGCTGACCAGAAAGCTGCTATGGGTAATGGCCATTTTCAAAATGGAGGACGAAAAATTCCCTTGATCACAGTGAACAAACAGGACGCGGGACAGGAGAAAGACACTTAGGAGTAGACTACATGGAAGGTAAGTATGACTTGTGTATGCTTATTTTGACTTTTAATTTTCAGTTCAGGTTTTCTTTAAGGTGCATACACACATCAGACTATAGTCTTTGGAAAATGAAAGATCACAGACCAATCTTACCACCCTTCATGTAGTATGAGAGCCATACCTTCACAGTCTTTTCTATGGAGCTGAACTCCCCATCAGAAAAAAAATCTTTGCAAGATGCTGCACACACTCAAAAGATATGTAGCTGCAAAAGATCTGTTCCTGTCAAAATCCATTCCTGCAATTTGCAATGATAGTCTGAGATCTGCAGATCATCATGCACACATGATTTAACTGACATTCATCTGCAGATCAGATCCACCAGGATGGATTTTCAGATCTGCGGATGATTGCTTGATCTGCATATGAATTTCAGTTAAATCATGTGTGTATGATGATCTGCAGATCTCATAGACTATCATTGCAATTTGCAGGAATGGATTTTTGGCAGGAACTTATCTTTTGTGTCTGTACAGCATCTGTGTGCAGCATCTTGCAAAGATTTTTTTTCTGATGTGGAGTTCAGCTCCATAGAAAAGACTGTGTAGAGTATGGCTCTCATACTACATGAAGGGTGGTAAGATTGGTCTGTGATCTTTCATTTTCCAAAGACTATGGTCTGATGTGTGTATGCACCCTAAATCTCACAACCTATTTACCGCCAAGAACAGCTCAACTCTTTTACACAGTGGAAGTGCTCTGCAATTTTTTTTTTATTTTTTTTTGCCTAAAATCCACAACCACATTCTACAGGGAAAGATATGAAGAATTCTCTGCCTTCGGTGTCTGCCATCTATACCAACAACTTCAATGAACCCTGGGACTTTGCATATGCCTATTGCCGTATGGCCATGGCAAGTCTCTGACACTGGATGAGAACACCAATATCTTCCACAGTCAAAGTTGCTGTCCTACTACCAGTAACCTGTATTCTGGCCCAAATGCTTGGAGTTGATCAGACCACTATACAAAATTACTTGGGGCACTATGCAAAGCGGGCTATACACAGATGTACTGAAGAAAGCAATCATAAAACCCATCTTGAAGAAACCATCAATGGATCCTAATTCTGTGGCCATCTACAGTCCTATGGTGAAATTACCATTCCTGTCAAGTTATCAACAACCAGCTAGAAAACTTATTTGATGCCATTCAGTCATGACTGAGGAAAAGGCACAGCTCTGAAACGGCACTTATCTGGGTGCTGAATTATTCATTTACAGCAAGAGTGCTCAATTCTGATTTTTCTTGACTTGTCTGCAGCTTTTGATACAATTGCTACTCTAATCTAGTGCCACTTGCTTATGGAGTCCCACAGACTTCTGTCCAATCACCATTACTCTTTAGTCTACATGCTCCTAGTGGACAAAAAAGTCCAGAAGTATTGCCTAGCATATCATTGTTATGCACAACTGTATCTGTCCTTCAAGCCTGGCACACAACACTCATCAATACCTGTCTAGTGGTATTACAAAACTGGATGAACACCAGCTGGTTGAGGTTGATCTCTAACAGAGGTGTTGGTGGTCGGTGGTTCACACGTGCTGTATAAAGTCCAAAAGTCTTCCCACTTCAAACTAGCAATGGGGGGGGGGGGGAGATGCTATGTAGTATAAAGTTGTATGAACTCTGTGCAAAACCTGGGAGTGATCCTGAAAGGAAAGCGAACACTCAGCAGGTATTGGCTGTTGTCAAATTGTCATTCTTCCATTTTAGAAATATAGGGAGAATAAAACGCCCTAACCCAGCTGGAGACCTACCTACACTAGATCATTCATTTGTGCCTTCCCGCCTGGACTACTGAAATTTCCTAATCATCAGATCCCGGGTAAAGTTCTGTGCCCCTCACAACTAGTACAGAATGCAGCGGCCAGACTCCAAGTCAGTACCCCCCGTGGCTCGCACATCTCCCCAGTACTGCAAACTCTTCACTGGTTGCCAGTAAGATTGAGAATCCATTTTAAAGTGTACCTGAGACATCTTTTATGGGGGTATTTATACTTACTTGGGACTTCCTTCAGCCCCATGAGGTGTGTGGGCTCCCTGGCTGTCCTCTCTGGCCGCTTCCTTGTGTTGTAACCCCCTTCCCCCTGGTGATCTGGCCAGTTGTGTGTTTTTGTGTGTTCTTATGTCCAGGAGCATTCTGAGCCTGCGCAGGCGCATAACACTTCTGGCCGGGGTGTGTGCGTGGCAGAGCATGGCCAGTGACGGCGAGGGAGCCCACACACCTCATGGGGCTTGAGGAAGCCCCAGCTCAATATAAATGCCCACATAAGAGACGTCTCAGGTTTCCTTTAAAACCTACCTGCTGACATTTAAGGCTCTAACCCACATAGTAGGACATAGCGGACCTATTGGAAATATATGCCGCACTTCGCCCCCTGACACCCCCCCCCCCCCCCCCCCCCGCGCACTTTACGCTCTGCAGAAGGGACAAATGTGATTATTTCCAGGTTCCACTTAACAACATTTGGGGCAAGGGCATTTTCCATGAAGTCCTTACTCTATGGAACTCGCTTCCACAATCTGTGCGAGAGGTGCCTTCTCTGGACAGCTTAAAGAGACACTTAAGCCAGAAAAAAAAATGAGTTTTACTCACCTGGGGCTTCTACCAGCCCCCTGCAGCACTCACTAATCCTCTGGTCCCCCGCTGCCAGCTAGTTTTGTTTAAAGATTACAAATCGGAATCAGAGGTAAAAACCGATTAAAAATCGGAAATGCATCCAGTGTGCAAGATGCCTTAGGCCACATACACACATCAGACCATAGTCTTTTGAAAATGAAAGATCACAGACCAATTTTACCCCCTTCCATTTAGTATGAGAGCCATACCTTCACAGTCTTTTCTATGGATCTGAACTCCCCATCAGAAAAAAATCTTTGCAAGATGCTGCACACACAGATGCTGTACAGACACAAAAGATCAGTATCTGCAAATGATCTGTTCCTGCCAAAGATCCGTTCCTGCAAATTGCATTCATAGTCTATGAGATCTGCAGATCATCATACACACTGTAATGATCCGCTCAGCTGGCTGCACAGGCAGACAGCTGTTTGACCATTCCTCTAGTCTGTGGGCTGCAGGTCTCTGGAAGAGAGACCTGTCTTTCCTTTGCAAGTTTCTGACCTGCTCTGCTGCTGAGGAATTTGCATACATTTGTTATGCAAATCACCTAGCTGCCTCCTTTGAAGGCTGGCAGTATAAAAGCCATGTTTTCCCCAGAATCCTTTGCTGGACATCCTTTCATGGTTTGTTACTGAGAAACACTCCTTGAGTGTCAGCCTTCCCTGTTGGTTTGTTAAAGTTATCTTAGAGTTATTCTTGGGACTGCACTAGGCAGCTCCTCTAGTGCAGTTAGCTTACTTATCTGTTTTGTCTGTGTTGCCTCTCTGCTGCGATTGTCCTGTCGCCAGCGGTGGTCGTCAGGAAATCATTCTGTCTGTCTGGGGGTGCTAACCAGAGCAGCGGTTGCTACTGGTAGCCCCTTCGGTTCATCTGTTTGGATCACACTAGCCCCTAGCGGTAGTGGCTGTGGATCCTTCTGATCTGTGATCCTGTTCCTGAACCCGGATCGCACTTGCTCTGGCGGAAAGAGCAGTGGATCTTTCCTATCCTGTTCCTGAACCCGGATCGCACTCGCTCTGGCGGAAAGAGCAGTGGATCTTTCCTATCCTGTCCCTGAACCCGGGTCGCACTCACTCTGGCGGAAAGAGCAGTGGATCTTTCCTGCTCTGTCCCTGAACCCGGATCGCACTCGCTCTGGCGGAAAAGCGGTGGATCTTATCTCTCATATTCCTGTTTCCCGTTTGTCTCTTGTCTGATACGAACGCTTGCTGTAGGCTCGGTGAGGTAACCGTTTAGCAAGCGTTCACGTTCTCTATTTTTGTGTTTGTCTGTCATTGGTTAGTCAGGGTGGCGTGCTTGTCTCTGTTGCGCTTTTCGTGCGGAGACCGCGCCGTTAACGCGTTCGCTGTTGCGAATGAGTGCGGTGTTCGCGTTTAGCTAACGTTTGTTATTTTCGTTATTTTCTCATTGTTGTTTGCTGTGCCTTTGCTACTCTCGTGCTCTGTCCTCTGTCTGGTGTCTCTTGGCAATCGCCATTCTCTGCGATTGCGGTTTTGCTTTGCTTCTGTTGATGTGTGTTCACCGTCGCTGGGTGGCGACTAGTTTGGGGAACACACATTTAGTCTATCTCTGCTCTTCTCTTTAAGGGCTGTTCAGCCTTGCATTGCTTTAGATCTGTATAATTCCCATCTAGCATCTGTGGCCGTGCAGAGGCTGTGCTCGTCTGCACTCCACAGCGCCATCTGCCGGTGGAAATCGCCCTCTGCTGGTGCATTGCACCTATCCTGGGTTCACCTAATTATACGTTAGGTAATTAGGAAAAAGAGGTGGGCACTGTGGACTTCAGTCTTAGGGAGGGTTCCACTCACTGGTGCTGGGGTGTAGGGTATCACCTCTTGCGTGCTTGGATTCAAGAATTAGATTTCATGTATACCATAAGAAAGAAAAACAATCCTGCACTGCTCCAAGGCTTTTAATTTAGTCAGCTCGATCTTCATACATTGTATTCAAGTCCATTCCATAGAAAATACATTAAGATCTGACATACCCTTCTTGAGTCCTGGCTGTGGGGCAATGTGGGGGCGGCAGCGGCCTGCCTGACGACCGTTTCGCTCAAACGAGCTTCCTCTGAGGCTCCGTGCGCTCTACACATCCCGTTATGGGAGATTTTATACTGACAAGCAGTGGCTTAGTTTCCCGGGCACGTGACGCCGCTACGCATCAGTTCCTGTCTGCGTCACCCGCGGGCACGCGTCCATTACGACGCGTGTCACGCGTACGTCTACGACAGGAAGTCCATGCGTTCCATGCTGGATTCCACCTTCTCCCCTCCCCGCAGGGCGCGCACACGCTGGCCATGACGCATGTCACGACGCATATACGTCCGCCCCCGGACAGGAGGAAAGTGCGATCCCCATCGGATACCTAGGGCCCAAATAGTTTGAGTCCCAACATCCTCCACTGGGTGGTGCTCAAATATACAGGAGAGATGATAGAGAGAGGAAGGAGAATCGACTGACTTTCTCTTTTGATTATACTCCCATGCATAAAGAAGTGAAACAAAGCATTTTGAAAAATTGGAAGGTGATCCAGAGAGATCCGGTCCTGAGAGAGATATACAAACAACCCCCCTTAGTGACTTTTAAGAGAGCACCCACCCTAGGTACTAAATTAACATCAACAGAATTTAAAACACCCAGGAAACAAATGTGGTTGGAGAAATTACGACAAAAGGGAAATTACAGATGTGGCCGTTGCTCTTTGTGTCCTCAGATGCAACCAGGAAAATACTTAAAAGTTGGGCCTATAGAAAACAAGGCCAAGGATTTTATAACGTGTAGAACTAAGTACGTAGTTTATATCATCTGGTGTCCCTGTCATAGGTTCTACATTGGTATGACAACAAGAGAAATGAGAGAACGTATAAACGAACATGTGAAGTCAGTAAGAACTGGAAGAGGTTGTAGTAGGTTGATCGAACATTGTAGGAACGAACATGACTGGGATGCAACATGTCTCTCCTTTGCAGGATTAGAAGTAGTACCGATCCCGAATAGAGGAGGTAATAGAGAACAGTATTTGTTAAGGAAAGAAAGTAGATGGATAGTGAATAGCGATGCCATGGGACCTTTGGGTCTGAATGACCACTTAGATATGCAATGCTTCTTAGATCCATAAATAGATGAAGAAGAGGGTTGAATGGTTCGTCCAGCTAAACCTGAAGATTGTTTTTAGAATAAAATAATGCAAAAAAGTGGGGGAATGTGGGAAATCTTTAATATATGGTGCATAAATATCCAGGAATGGAGAATTAAATAAGGAAAATGTATGCTTAGCATTAAATAAATAGCCTATAACCCACGACTTGATCCCCATATATAGAGAATCTATGGAATATATAATGAACGAATCTAATTGAATATGCATTATTTGAAATATAGCTTTTACTATATGTTTTAAGATTTAAGTTTTTACACAAATGTTGAAGTAAAGATATAATTTTTAATTTGTGTTTTGATACTATAAGATACGTATAGTGATTGTCCTCTCCTGTATATTTGAGCACCACCCAGTGGAGGATGTTGGGACTCAAACTATTTGGGCCCTAGGTATCCGATGGGGATCGCACTTTCCTCCTGTCCGGGGGCGGACGTATATGCGTCGTGACATGCGTCGTGACATGCGTCATGGCCAGCGTGTGCGCGCCCTGCGGGGAGGGGAGAAGGTGGAATCCAGCATGGAACGCATGGACTTCCTGTCGTAGACGTACGCGTGACACGCGTCGTAATGGACGCGTGCCCGCGGGTGACGCAGACAGGAACTGATGCGTAGCGGCGTCACGTGCCCGGAACACTAAGCCACTGCTTGTCAGTATAAAATCTCCCATAACGGGATGTGTAGAGCGCACGGAGCCTCAGAGGAAGCTCGTTTGAGCGAAACGGTCGTCAGGCAGGCCGCTGCCGCCCCCACATTGCCCCACAGCCAGGACTCAAGAAGGGTATGTCAGATCTTAATGTATTTTCTATGGAATGGACTTGAATACAATGTATGAAGATCGAGCTGACTAAATTAAAAGCCTTGGAGCAGTGCAGGATTGTTTTTCTTTCTTATGGTTCACCTAATTATACGCTTGTGGAGGGTCTCCGCTGTGTCAGTGCGCATCTTGTGCGCTGACCACGAAAACGATTCCGCAAACGTTACAGAATGACCAGCCAAACCGAAATTCCCAGGGTAGAGGGAATTTGCTTCAGATTTCATTGCCCAAGGCAAAGGCATATGTGGATCCTATTATAGGTAGAATCTTACATTATATTAACCACTTGCCGATGGCGATGGCGGCTCGCAGGCTAAATGTAAACACAAGCGGAAATAATCCGCTTTGTTTACATTGTACGGCGCAGCAGCGCCGTAAGGCAGATCGGCGATCCCCGGCCAATCAGCGGCCGGGGATCGCCGCCATGTGACAGGAGACAGCCTGTCACTGACTGCACAGGACGGATAGCGTCCTGTGCAGCCCGGCTTACCAGGGGGGGCCAGGTAGGAGAGGGAGAGGGAGGATTTCGCCGCGGAGGGGGGCTTTGAGGTGCCCCCCCCCGCAACACCCGGCAGGCAGGAGCGATCAGACCCCCCCAGCACATCATCCCCCTAGTGGGGAAAAAGGGGGGGCGATCTGGTCGCTCTGCCTGCACGCTGATCTGTGCTGGGGGCTGCAGAGCCCACCCAGCACAGATCAGCTAAAACAGCGCTGGTCCTTAAGGGGGGGTAAAGGGTGGGTCCTCAAGTGGTTAAAGCAGTTAAAAAATCTGTGCATGTTTCTGATCCCAACCCATATGGAGATTACCTTGATACAGGGTTGTTTGAACCTCCATTTGCCTCATGGGAAATTAGGGCCTTGATGGAAGAATTTGAATTTGATTGGAAGGCCTTTTGCGATTTTTACATCGCAAAAAGCGAAAATGTTCTGAATGATTGTCTCGATTCTATGTACGTTTTGATTGATTCTGATGAGTGTGACGAGTGTTTTGTTAATCCGGTGATTTGTGTGTGGCAGACTATTTTGGATGAATTGCACACACACCAACCAATTAATTCCAATAAAAAGACACCATTGTCACATGATTATTCCTGTCTTTCTGGGGTAATGCAAGTGAGTTTAAGCACTGTGCGACCTGAAATGAATGGGTGTGCCTCGTTTGTGGACCCCTGTGTGAATTCTGATAGATCTTCTTTTGTTTGTTTGGTGTTTGAATCTGTGCAATCTGATGCCTGTTTTTCACATAATCCTGCTATGGAGAAAACTCCTAAACCATGCAGCCTCAAAAGTAACCCTTTTAACACCTTGCAGTCCGCTCCACAGATTGCGGAGGCTTGCGCTTCGGAAGCGTCAGTTTCGCAACCTAAAGCGATCGTGGATTCGCAAATTTTGCGTTCTGTCTCCTCGGATTCGACATCATTAGCCAAGTCTAAGAGTGAGACAGCACTTTGGTTTTGCGAATCTGATACTGAAGCATCTTTGCTCTGTCCAGAAAAGGTTTCTCTGAGCCTGCCCTGTACCATGAATAAAAACATGATGTCCACTCGCACTGACATTTGTGAGTCCCTTTCTTGCTCTGAAGAAAGTACTGACTCTCCACCCTATACTCTGGATGAGTCAGTTTTGCCTTGTATAAAATCTGCCTGCAGTGAAACGAAACTTAGAAAGTCAGAGCTAGTTTCACTAGATATTCCTGTGTATCCTTGTCTTGATGATGAAATTCAGTCTCTGCTTATGGTGGAACCATTCCTGGGACATCTGCCCTGCCTGTACGAGGTATTTAATGTTCGGCCCTGTAACGTGGATAGTTCAGAATCCTTCTTAGAAAACTTGGAAAATGACACTTCTGAGGTCTTGGTTGATGTTTTGGAGGTTTCCGAGTCCCTCCTAAAGGGTGCAGAACTTCTAGGAGATGCCTCCTGCCCCCCAGATCCGTCTGAGGTTTTGCCCACTTCAGTAGGCATTGCTGTTGTGCTGACTACCTTTGCAGCTCTTGTGGAGCTTCACTCATGTGTAGTCAATGATGATATTACAGTCACAGAAATTTCGGAATTTAAGTCCGAGTCTTCTTTTGAAAGACCAGTACTTGTGACCTCTACTCGTGATGATTTTCTGCCTGGTCCTGGTTTTGGTCTTGTCGTGTCGGACTCTGAGGTTGGCAGTTCCCCGACATGTCCTGAGGTTTCTCCTGTGCTGGTGTACCCCGATGTGCTCTGTGACCCAGAAAGCCCAAGTGTGCCTCGGTTACCAGCATGCTCAGATGCTTCCTCGGTGGAGACATGCTCTGATATTGCCTGCCTGCTTGCATGCCCAGAAGTGGTCCCTGAAAGTCCTGATCTTGATGGGTGTCCTGGTAATTCTGAATCCGGAATAATCATAGGTTCCATAGGGGTTCTTGGTAGTTCTCCATGTGAGCCTGGTGAGCGTTCTGGCCTCTTGGGATCTCTGCGGAGCTTCAAAGGGTTCTGGGAGATTCCGGGAGAAATTTTGCTTGGTACCCTGGATAGGATCAACAGTGGCTTTTGTGTTGAAAGGGACACTTCGAACAGGTTTTTTCGGACGCTCCTTGGAAGGTGGTTGGGTATTGGAGGGTGTCGATGGCTTCTTCTCTGGCATTCACAGTCCTGATGGGTGTTACGCTGAGACTTGTAGTACTGATGGGCATGTTTTGGTGGCTTCTGCTTCCGATGAGGTCGGTTTGGGGTGGACTGACTCTGGAATTGGGCCTTGTCGGGCTGTCCCGACCTTCGTGAGTCTTCAGTTACAGTTTTTTTGGAAACGCCAGTTTTGAGAGACGTCTGGAATCCGTCCCTAGAGGGGGGGGGGGGGGGGGGGGGGTACTGTAATCATCCGCACAGCTGGCTGCACAGGCAGACAGCTGTTTGACCATTCCTCTAGTCTGTGGGTTGCAGGTCTCTGGAACAGAGACCTGTCTTTCCTTTGCAAGTTTCTGACCTGCTCTGCTGCTGAGGAATTTGCATACATTTGTTATGCAAATCACCTAGCTGCCTCCTTTGAAGGCTGGCAGTATAAAAGCGATGTTTTCCCAGAATCCTTTGCTGGTCATCCTTTCATGGTTTGTTACTGAGAAACACTCCTTGAGTGTCAGCCTTCCCTGTTGGTTTGTTAAAGTTATCTTAGAGTAATTCTTGGAACTGCACTAGGCAGCTCCTCTAGTGCAGTTAGCTTGCTTATCTGTTTTGTCTGTATTGCCTCTCTGCTGCGATTGTCCTGTCGCCAGCGGTGGTCGTCAGGAAATCATTCTGTCTGTCTGGGGGTGCTAACCAGAGCAGCGGTTGCTACTGGTAGCCCCTTCGGTTCATCTGTTTGGATCGCACTAGCCCCTAGCGGTAGCGGCTGTGGATCTGTGCAGTCCCAAGAATTGTCTCTGTTGCGCTTTTCGTGCGGTGACCGCGCCGTTAACGCGTTCGCTGTTGCGAATGAGTGCGGTGTTCGCGTTTAGCTAGCATTTGTTATTTTCGTTATTTTCTCATTGTTGTTTGCTGTGCCTTTGCTACTCTCGTGCTCTGTCCTTCTCTGTCTGGTGTCTCTTGGCAATCGCCATTCTCTGCGATTGCGTTCTTGCTTTGCTTCTGTTGATGTGTGTTCACCGTCACTGGGTGGCGACCAGTTTGGGGAACACACATTTAGTCTATCTCTGTGCTCTACTCTTTAACTACTTGCCGACCGCCCCCAGCCGATGGGCGGCGGCAAAGTCCGGGCCCAAACGACCGCAATACACCCATCGGCGGGGGCGGCTGCGGGCGTGGCTATGCGGCGATCGCGTCATTCGTGACGCGATCAGCCGCCGGGGACTGGCTCCGCCCCCCGTTCGCTGTAACCCGCCTGCCGTTCGGAAGCGCCGGCGGGTTACTAGCACCCGGATCGCCGCATGTATTTTGTATAATAGGCTTTGTAATGTATACAAAGCCTATTATACTGGCTGCCTCCTGCCCTGGTGGTCCCAGTGTCCGAGGGACCACCAGGGCAGGCTGCAGCCACCCTAGTCTGCACCCAAGCACACTGATTCCCCCCCCTGCCCCCTGATCGCCCACAGCACCCCTCAGACCCCCCCTTCCCACCCCCCAGACCACTGTTTGCACCCAGTCACCCACCTAATCACCCATCAATCACTCCCTGTCACTATCTGTCAACGCTATTTTTTTTTTAGTCCCTAATCTGCCCCCTACTCCCTCCTGATCACCCCCACCCCTCAGATTATCCCCAGACCCCCCCCCCCAGCCCCCCCCCCCGTGTACTGTATGCATCTATCCTCCCTGATCACCTGTCAATCACCCGTCAATCACCCGTCAATCACCCCCTGTCACTGCCACCCATCAATCAGCCCCTAACCTGCCACTTGCGGGCAATGTGATCACCCACCCACACCAATAGATCGCCCGCAGATCCGACATCAGATCACCTCCCAAGTGCAGTGTTTACATCTGTTCTCTACTCTAAACAACCACTAATTACCCATCAATCACCCATCAATCACCCCCTATCACCACCTGTCACTGTTACCCATCAGATTAGACCCTAATCTGCCCCTTGCGGGCACCCAATCACCCGCCCACACGTTCAGATTGCCCTCAGACCCCCCTTATCAATTCGCCAGTGCAATATTTACATCTGTTATTCCCTGTAATAACCCACTGATCACCTGTCAGTCACCCATCAATCACCCCCTGTCACTGCCACCCATCAATCACCCCCTGTCACTGCCACCCATCAATCAGCCCCTAACCTGCCCCTTGCGGGCAATCTGATCACCCACCCACACCAATAGATCGCCCGCAGATCCGACATCAGATCACCTCCCAAGTGCAGTGTTTACATCTCTTCTTTCCTCTAAACACCCACTAATTACCCATCAATCACCCCCTATCACCACCTGTCACTGTTACCCATCAGATTAGACCCTAATCTGCCCCTTGCGGGCACCCAATCACCCGCCCACATGCTCAGATTGCCCTCAGACCCCCCCCCCCCTTATCAATTCGCCAGTGCAATATTTACATCTGTTCTTCCCTGTAATAACCCACTGATCACCTGTCAATCACCCATCAATCACCCCCTGTCACTGTCACCCATCAATCACCCCCTCTCACTGCCACCCATCAATCAGCCCCTAACCTGCCCCTTGCGGGCAATCTGATCACCCACCCACACCAATAGATCGCCCGCAGATCCAACATCAGATCACCTCCCAAGTGCAGTGTTTACATCTCTTCTCTCCTCTAAACACCCACTAATTACCCATCAATCACCCATCAATCACCCCCTATCACCACCTGTCACTGTTACCCATCAGATTAGACCCTAATCTGCCCCTTGCGGACACCCAATCACCCGCCCACACGCTCAGATTGCCCTCAGACCCCCCCTTATCAATTCGCCAGTGCAATATTTACATCTGTTATTCCCTGTAATAACCCACTGATCACCTGTCAATCACCCATCAATCACCCCCTGTCACTGCCACCCATCAATCACCCCCTGTCACTGCCACCCATCAATCAGCCCCTAACCTGCCCCTTGCGGGCAATCTGATCACCCACCCTCACCAATAGATCGCCCGCAGATCCGACATCAGATCACCTCCCAAGTGCAGTGTTTACATCTCTTTTCTCCTCTAAACACCCACTAATTACCCATCAATCACCCCCTATCACCACCTGTCACTGTTACCCATCAGATTAGACCCTAATCTGCCCCTAGGGCACCCAATCACCCGCCCACACCTCAGAACGCCCTCAGACCCCAGCCCTGATCACCTCGCCAGTGCATTGCTTGCATCTATTTCCCCCCTCTAATCACACCTTGAGACACCCATCAATCACCTCCTGTCACCCCCTAGCACACCTACCCATCAGATCAGGCCCTAATTGGCCCCGTGTGGGCTCCTGATCACTCGGCCAAACCCTCAGATCCCCCTCAGACCCCCTTCCGATCACCTCCCCAGTGCATTGATTGCATCTATTTTCCCCTCTAACAGCCCCCTGAGACACCCATCAATCACCTCCTGTCACCCCCCTAGCACTCCTATCCATCAGATCAGGCCCAATACATCCTGTCATCTAAGAGGCCACCCTGCTTATGACCGGTTCCACAAAATTTGCCCCCTCATAGACCACCTGTCATCAAAATTTGCAGATGCTTATACCCCTGAACAGTCATTTTGAGAAATTTGTGTAAGGCTTGGTGGTGTATTCTCCACAGTCAGCATGCAAAGCATGAGCTGGCGTGGAGGAGGTACACACACTAGCACAAGGAAACAGGCTATCCCTAGTATAGTGGAGGGGAGGACTGACTCCAATAGGAGATTGTGGCGCACAGAGCCAGTGCAGATCTGACAGCCACAAACAATGCTTTCGTTATAACGTCTCAGCGCAAAGTAGCGCTGAGCGCATAAACCAGAACTGAGGAGATCAGGACAGGTAGACAGAATGAACGCTTGCTAGCTAGCGGCACTTAGCGACAGCAAGCGTCCAAAACCAGACAGACTGGAATGAGGCAGCCAATGCGATGCGGCGATGGCGTGCCTCACAAAGACAGGACAGGATAGTCAGAAAATAGCAGGATTAAGATAGATGAACGTAACACAGATAAATATACAATAAGTATGTTTTCCTAGCGTATTACAATTACAGCTATCAATGAAACTATTTGTAACGTCTGACTAACATATGTATATATCGGCAATGAACCGATATATGACATAAGCAGGAACGCTGACTAGGACTGGAGTAATACAGGGAACAGGACTCAGAAGGATTCGCTATCTCTTCGCAGAGATTAATGCAATCCACAAACGGTAACAGAACAGGATTCAGAAGGATTCGTTATCTCTTCGCAGAGATGAACGCAATCCACAAACAGTAACAGAACAGGATTCAGAAGGATTCGTTATCTCTTCGCAGAGATGAACGCAATCCACAAACAGAACCAGGAGCAGGGTAACTACCTCAGCACGGGTGGTCACGGTACGCGCAACCTACCAAAACGTGCTGGAAAGCTGACTAACTGCACACAGGATATAAACAGTTCGTGTACGTATACATCAGCGACACTGATGTATCAACGTAACACAAATACAAGGAAAATAATAAACGTGCTGGTATGCATATATATTGGCAATGAACCAATATATGATGCAAAGACCAGCAAAGTATCTTTATAACAAGAAACACGATCGGGGGCTAAAGCGACAGCAAGGCAGGCTTAAGCTGAAGCTATGAAAACCCAAGGAAACCCTGCAGGAAGCAGATCTTTATACTGAGGTCATCCAATGGGAGCAGACATGCATATTCCCACACAGGTGAATGATAATCAGTCACAAGCTGACAGCAGGGAAAGACAGACAAAGCTATGCAGCTTGCATGGAAATAGATCAGAACTGCCTGAGCTGCAGCACTACTACTTCCAGCAATAGCTGCTGCAGCAGCGATCATTACAGTACCCCCGCCCTTAAAAGCGGATTCCAGACACTTTTCAAAACTGAAATTCCCAACAAAACAGTCTGACTGATAATTCATGATGACCGGGACAGCCCGGCAAGACCGAATTCCAGAATCAGTCCCCACAAGACTGAACCCATCAGAACCAGAACCTACAGAACCATGCCCATCAGTACTACAAGCCCCAGTGTGACACCCATCAGAACCATGATTTCCAGAAGAAAGCCCTCCGAAATTCCCTGAGCGATACCCACCACCTTCCAGGAACCGTTCAGAAACGCCAAAGCCTTTGCAATGCCCACCGGTACTGTCTTTACCAACACAAAACCCACTGTTGAACCAGTCCAAGGCACCAGGACAAGTTTTCTCAGAGACCTCCCAGAACACCTTGAAGCTCCAAAGAGATCCCCATAGGTCAGAATGCCCCTTAGGCTCACATGGAGAACTATCAAGAACCCCTATGGAACCTAGGGCAATTCCCGAGTCAGGGCCACAAGGACAAACATCAATATCAGGGCTTTCAGGGACCAGAACCATCTCTGGGCATGCAGGCAGACTGGCAACATCAGAACGTGTTCCCACTAAGGAAGCATCAGAGCACGCTAACACCTTAGACACACTTGGGCATTCTGGCACACAAAGAACATCTGGGCACACCGGCACAAGAGAAACCTCTGGGCATGTCAAGGAACTGTGAGCCTCAGGGTCAGCCAAGACAGGACCGAAACCAGGACTGGCCAAAAAAAAATCATCATGACTAAACTTCGCAACTACTGGACTTTTACACGAGAATGCTGGTTCAGACTTAGATGTCGCTGATTCCAGCAAAGTCAGTAACAAATCAGATTCAGGGGCACTAACAAGACAGGACAAATCTTCTGATGTATGCACTGAACCAGATAGGGACTCCACAACTACCTCTGGACTGGACAGAGACTCATTTAATACACTGGATTGGAGCTCATGAGGCGCTGCAGAACAAGTCAGTATTGCAGCAGCCCCCACTGGACTAGGCAAAACTGAGGAATTCCCTGGACAGGAAGGGGACTCTGGAACCTCTGCCACAGCGGCCAGAGAACCAGAATCTTTCAGGATACAGGGCTGGGTTTCAGGAACACTCATCAGACCGGACTGAAATTCTGAGATTTCTATTATTTTGACCAGAGAATCAGAATTATCCATGTTACAGGGCAAGACTTCTGAAACATTCAGAGGACAGGGCTGGAGTTCCTCGGCTGTTACAACACTGGAGAGGGACTCAACAACATTGGTTAAATCAGACTGTGTACAGGGCAAGGTATCTGACACACTTGCTGACGAGGACAATATTTCAATGGCTTCTGCTTTGCTGGGCAGAAATTCATCAAGTTTTATTAGAGCAGACTGTAATTCCAAAACAGCTGCTAGACAAGTGAATATTACTGCAACACCAACTGAGGTAAGCAGTGCTTCAGCCTCCTCTGCTAGAGGGTTTAAAGTATCCAAAGTACTGGGTGAAGCATAAGACTCTGCGACCACAGCTTCACTGGACAGGATCACTGAACAGTCCATATTGCAGGGCAAAACCATGGAAGCACCTGCTGGACAGCATAATGATTCTGTGACCTGAGTTTCATTGGAGAGATCTACTGCACAATTCATGGTACAGGGCAAATTTATTGGAAAATTTTCTGAACAAGGTAATAATTCTGCGATTTCAGGTTCACATAGCAGATGCTCTGAGCTATTCGCGAAACTAGAGCGAGGTGTAGAAACAGGAAGATCAAGACACAATGTTTGCGCATCTGAATCACCATTCATTTGTAAAATTGGAAAATTCAGATGCTGGGGTTCTGAGGTTACTAGACAGGATTGCTGGGACTCGGAAACTGATGTAGTGCATCTATTGGCATCTGCTGGATCAGACAGGAGTTGAACTTTATTAACACAGGTAATTTCTGCAGAAGTGTTTGCAGAGACAGGCAAGATTTTTCTGGTGTCTGTTTCACTAAACAAAGAGTCATGAGTACTGGCTAGGCTGGACTCGGAAGTCAGCAGGACCTCTGGATTCTCTGCTGAGAAATTTGCGCAGGGCAAGGTTAAGAATGTATCAGTGGCTTCTGTTTTACTGGGAAGTAACACTGAGTTATCCATGGTACAGGGTGGAATTGCAGGAACTTCAATTTCACACAAAAAGAGCTCCGAATCACCTGCTGAATCAGCCAAAGGTGCTGAAGCAGGCGGGTCAGAACGCCAAATTTGCGAATTCGGAGTCACATAAAAATCATCCAAAATCAGTTCCCACACATCAATCAATGGAGCCACAAAGTCATACCCACACACACCAGTTTTTATTAGGTTATAGGCAGACTTAATGCATGCATTCAATACTAATTCACTTTTTGCACTGTAAAATTGACAAAATGAACTTGAATCATTCTTCCATTCATTGACCAGAGCTTCCATCTCTCCTTTCTCAAATGGAGGATTCCAAGCATACTTAACAGGCAGATCATGGTTTGCAGATATGATTGTAGCAGGGACATATATTGGGTTAATTAGCAGGTGATTGGCAGATTCCTTATTCCTAAGAATCTCCAATACCTGTAGCAAGTGCTGAACTGTAGTGTATGCAAACTTTCCTTGCTTCACAAATAAGTTGATTTGTTCAATACTCTGTAATATCTCCTCATAATCATACTCAGGTAATTCTTTTAAACAAAAATCTTTATTTTCCCTAGCCAGGGAGGAAAGTTCATTAGTAGTTTCATAAGTCCATTTAACTCCCCTGAAAGACAATTGCATTTCATTATCTGTTAATGGCAGAATCTCATTATAGGTCTCAGTCGCTAAGGATAACGACTCTGCAGATCGGACACGTTTCTTAGAACGTTTGCGTTTGGCCTTAGACCCTGCTGTTTTCCCTGCTGTTCTTGGTGATTTATTCAAGGCTGCAGGAAAATTATCAGTAACACTTTCTGCTTGCTGAACATTTTTGCAAGCAATTGAAGGAGTAGCTGATTGACCTGCTGCCAGGAGTTCATTAAGAGGAAAAGGCAATGGATCTATGAGCAACCAGTTATGGATCACAAACGCTAGAAATTCCAGCGGTCTCTCTTTCAAATCGGAATGATTGAGAACATCAAATGCCCACTGGAATAATTCCCCTTTAAACAAAATATAACTTAGTTGGAGTGCCCAGGTTGAAACAGGAGTCGCTTGGAGATCAGGATTGGTCAGGAACCTGGCACATTCAGAGAAAAACTCATTTTCTGTTTCAGAGCTAAGTTCTTCAAATTTCTTAAAGGAACAGGAACCATAATTAACAGTGTCATACTTTCTGGGAATCCCCCCCACAATGGGGATTGGTAATGGGGTTTTCATAATGTAAGGCTTGGTGGTGTATTCTCCACAGTCAGCATGCAAAGCATGAGCTGGCGTGGAGGAGGTACACACACTAGCACAAGGAAACAGGCTATCCCTAGTATAGTGGAGGGGAGGACTGACTCCAATAGGAGATTGTGGCGCACAGAGCCAGTGCAGATCTGACAGCCACAAACAATGCTTTCGTTATAACGTCTCAGCGCAAAGTAGCGCTGAGCGCATAAACCAGAACTGAGGAGATCAGGACAGGTAGACAGAATGAACGCTTGCTAGCTAGCGGCACTTAGCGACAGCAAGCGTCCAAAACCAGACAGACTGGAATGAGGCAGCCAATGCGATGCGGCGATGTCGTGCCTCACAAAGACAGGACAGGATAGTCAGAAAATAGCAGGATTAAGATAGATGAACGTAACACAGATAAATATACAATAAGTATGTTTTCCTAGCGTATTACAATTACAGCTATCAATGAAACTATTCGTAACGTCTGACTAACATATGTATATATCGGCAATGAACCGATATATGACATAAGCAGGAACACTGACTACGACTGGAGTAATACAGGGAACAGGACTCAGAAGGATTCGCTATCTCTTCGCAGAGATGAACGCAATCCACAAACGGTAACAGAACAGGATTCAGAAGGATTCGTTATCTCTTCGCAGAGATGAACGCAATCCACAAACAGAACCAGGAGCAGGGTAACTACCTCAGCACGGGTGGTCACGGTACGCGCAACCTACCAAAACGTGCTGGAAAGCTGACTAACTGCACACAGGATATAAACAGTTCGTGTACGTATACATCAGCGACACTGATGTATCAACGTAACACAAATACAAGGAAAATAATAAACGTGCTGGTATGCATATATATTGGCAATGAACCAATATATGATGCAAAGACCAGCAAAGCATCTTTATAACAAGAAACACGATCGGGGGCTAAAGCGACAGCAAGGCAGGCTTAAGCTGAAGCTATGAAAACCCAAGGAAACCCTGCAGGAAGCAGATCTTTATACTGAGGTCATCCAATGGGAGCAGACATGCAGATTCCCACACAGGTGAATGATAATCAGTCAGAAGCTGACAGCAGGGAAAGACAGACAAAGCTATGCAGCTTGCATGGAAATAGATCAGAACTGCCTGAGCTGCAGCACTACTACTTCCAGCAATAGCTGCTGCAGCAGCGATCATTACAATTTGGTTTCCAGACTACTCACAGTTTTGGGCCCGTAAAATGCCAGGGCAGTATAGGAACCCCACAAGTGACCCCATTTTAGAAAGAAGACACCCCAAGGTATTCCGTTAGGGTGAGTTCATAGAAGATTTTATTTTTTGTCAAAAGTTAGCGGAAATTGGATTTTTATTGTTTTTTTCACAAAGTGTCATTTTTCACTAACTTGTGACAAAAAATAAAATCTTCTATGAACTCACCATACTCCTAACAGAATACCTTGGGGTGTCTTCTTTCTAAAATGGGGTCACTTGTGGGGTTCCTATACTGCCCTGGCATTTTAGGGGCCCTAAACCATGAGGAGTAGTCTAGAAAACAAATGCCTCAAAATGACCTGTGAATAGGACGTTGGGCCCCTTAGCGCACCTAGGCTGCAAAAAAGTGTCACACATGTGGTATCGCCATACTCAGGAGAAGTAGTATAATGTGTTTTGTGGTGTATTTTTACACATACCCATGCTGGGTGAGAGAAATATCTCTGTAAATGGACAATTGTGTGTAAAAAAAATCAAATAATTGTCATTTACAGAGATATTTCTCCCACCCAGCATCTGTATGTGTAAAAATACACCGCAAAACACATTATACTACTTCTCCTGAGTACGGCGGTACCACATGTGTGGCACTTTTTTGCACCCTAAGTGCGCTAAGGGGCCCAAAGTCCAATGAGTACCTTTAGGATTTCACAGGTCATTTTGCGACATTTGGTTTCAAGACTACTACTCACGGTTTAGGGCCACTAAAATGCCAGGGCAGTATAGGAACCCCACAAATGACCCCATTTTAGAAAGAAGACACCCCAAGGTATTCCGTTAGGAGTATGGTGAGTTCATAGAAGATTTTATTTTTTGTCAAAATTTCTCAAAATGACCTGTAAAATCCTAAAGGTACTCATTGGACTTTGGGCCCCTTAGCGCAGTTAGGGTGCAAAAAAGTGCCACACATGTGGTATCGCCGTACTCAGGAGAAGTAGTATAATGTGTTTTGGGGTGTATTTTTCCACATACCCATGCTGAGTGGGAGAAATATCTCTATAAATAGACAATTGTGTGTAAAAAAAAATAAAAAAAATGTCATTTACGGAGATATTTCTCCCACCTAGCATGGGTATGTGTAAAAATACACCCCAAAACTCATTATACTACTTCTCCTGAGTACGGCAATACCACATGTGTGGCACTTTTTTGCACCCTAACTGCGCTAAGGGGCCCAAAGTCCAATGAGTACCTTTAGGATTTTACAGGTCATTTTGAGAAATTTCGTTTCAAGACTACTCCTCACGGTTTAGGGCCCCTAAAATGCCAGGACAGTATAGGAACCCCACAAATTACCCCATTTTAGAAAGAAGACACCCCAAGGTATTCCGTTAGGAGTATGGTGAGTTCATAGAAGATTTTTTTTTTGTCACAAGTTAGCGGAAATTGATTTTAATTGTTTTTTTTTCACAAAATGTCATTTTTCGCTAACTTGTGACAAAAAATAAAATCTTCTATGAACTCACCATACTCCTAACGGAATACCTTGGGGTGTCTTCCAATGAGCATCTTTAGGCTTTACAGGGGTGCTTACAATTAGGCACCCCCCAAATGCCAGGACATTTTTTTTTGTCGCAAGTTAGAAGAAATGGAAACTTTTTTTTTTGTCACAAAGTGTCATTTTCCGCTAACTTGTTACAAAAAAATAAAATCTTCTATGAACTCACCATGCCTCTCACTGAATACTTTGGGATGTCTTCTTTCCAAAATGGGGTCATTTGGGGGGTATTTGTACTATCCTGGAATTTTAGCCCCTCATGAAACCTGACAGGTGCGCAGAAAAGTCAGAGATGCTGGAAAATGGGAAAATTCACTTTTGGCACCATAGTTTGTAAACGCTATAACTTTTACCCAATCCAATAAATATACACTGAATGTTTTTTTTTTATCAAAGACATGTAGCAGAATAACTTTCGTGCTCAAATGTATAGGAAATTTTACTTTATTTGAAAAATGTCAGCACAGAAAGTTAAAAAAGTCATTTTTTTGACAAAATTCATGTCTTTTTTGATGAATATAATAAAAAGTAAAACTTGCAGCAGCAATCAAATCGCACCAAAATAAAGCTGTATTAGTGACAAGAAAAGGAGGTAAAATTCATTTAGGTGGTAGGTTGTATGACCGAGCAATAAACCGTGAAAGCTGCAGTGGTCTGAATGGAGAAAAAGGCTCTGGTCCTTAAGGGGCGAAAAGACTGTGGTCCTTATTAAGGACTCCTTAAGTGGTTAAGGGCTGTTCAGCCTTGCATTGCTTTAGATCTGTACAATTCCCATCTGGCATCTGTGGCCGTGCAGAGGCTGTGCTCGTCTGCATTCCACAGCGCCATCTGCCGCTGGGAATCGCCCTCTGCTGGAGCATTGCACCTAGCCTGGGTTCACCTAATTATACGCTTGTGGAGGGTTTCCGCTGTGTCAGTGAGCATCTTGTGCGCTGACCACGAAAACGATTCCGCAAACGTTACACACACCTTGTTTAACTGACATTCATTTGCAGATCAGACTATCATCTGCAGATCTGAAAATCCATCCTGGTGGATCTGATCTGCAGATGAATGTCTGTTAAACAAGGTGTGTATGATGATCTGCAGATATCATAGACTATGAATGCATTTTGCAGGAACGGATCTTTGGCAGGAACAGATCTTTTGCAGATACTGATCTTTTGAATGTCTACAGCATCTTAGGCTATCATTCATAAAGCATTTCCGCATGCGGAAATGCTTAAAACAGCTGACTTTACCGAACACTCAGCAAGTTCGGCATTCATAAAGCCTCTTTCCGCATGAAAACCTGACACTACCGAACAGAGTGATAAATCACCGCCTTGTGCGGTGATTATCGGAACAAATGTAACAAAATGGTAATTCATAAAGAATTATGCAAGCGGTATGTGGACGGGAAATACCGCTCCCTCTCATGTGGCGATACTAATGTAAAGTTAATGGAGACACAGACCTCCCAGGCAGCTGCAGTACAGCGGAACCTGGAGAAATATATCAACTCGGCTGCTTCCTGTGTCTTCGCCTGCCTACCGCCTGCCTAGTTCAGGGAATCTCCGCACTGCTATCGCACCTGGATACATTTTTATGAATGCCCACCCAGAAGTCTAAAATACCGGCAGCTGTGTTTTCCCGCATTGATTCTCCTTACCGACAGCTCCTTCATGAATGATACCCTTTGTGTGCAGCATCTTGCAAAGATTTCTGTCTGATGGGGAGTTCAGCTCCATAGAATAGACTGTGTAGGTATGGCTCTCATACTACATGGAAGGGGGTAAAATTGGTCTGTGATCTTTCATTTTCAAAAGACTATGGTCTGATGTGTGTATGAGCCTTTAGGCAGACCAGCTTTAATGATAATGTGCAGCACATTAGAAATTGCTATTTGCAAATTAACAGTTGACTGTTGAAATTGTACCCTACAGAGACAACTTGCCAATACTGTAGTAGCATATTATTCAAACTAAATATAGGGTTGCATGACTTTCATGGGCCCTCTTTACCCCTAGATAGTGTAAGAACTTGCTTGGCAGTCTGGTTTGGTGAAGAGAGCCGGACAATTGGTATCTGACCTTCAATTTTGACAGGAAAATAGGACATCTATTGATGTCTTAAAGAGACACTGAAGCGGAAAAAAAAATATGATATCATGAATTGTATGTGTAGTACGGATAATTACTAGAACATTAGTAGCAAAGAAAATATTCTCTTTTTTTCAGTTATAGTTTTTGTTTTTTTTAATAGCATTGGATCATTCTCTAATATTTGCAGTTTGCACACTACTCTGCATTCTAAATGATTTTACAGAGCAGGCTAGCATACTTTAGACCTGTCCTCTGCAGATAAAAAGAAAATACAGTGACTGACACTTGAAATAACAAGCTTCAGAAGACAGAGCTCTCTGCGACTCGTCGAAGTCGCGGAGCTCAATGGCTCTTTTGCATAGATAGCTGGAGTTTCTTAACTCTTCCTGTACTGGAAACAATATTAGACTTATGTCTCTGCTCCTAATGTTTTATTTATTAGCTGTACTACTCATACAAATCATTATATCATATTTTGTTTTTTGCTACAGTGTCTCTTTAAAAGCAATTAGTGTACTTGGGATATTTGGGTGGAGGGGGAAATCACCAGGGATGCTGAATGAAATGCAAATAATTCAGAGTTGATGCAGGATTATGCAAAGTTTGTATGCAAATATATGCATTCATTTTCAAGCTGCGTACAACATTTGCATAGCCCTGCATCAACTCAGAACTATTTGCATCGCATTGACCATCCTTTGACCATTAGCAAGATTTTTATAATACTGGGATTTAATATTAAAGCAGACCTAAATTTGAATAAACAAAAGCTGCACTAAGGTCTCTTCTTTGGTTGTACAAGTCCACCCCAAAGAATCAGAAGCTCAGTATATCCTCAGAAATTCTGAATACACACTGAGGTTTATGATCCCATTTTATAGATGGCATCACTCTTCTGCCATCCAGGTTTCTGAATGCTCCTCCCCCTAAACTGACACGCAATGTACACAACCTCAAGCTATGAGCTCCCAAGAGCATATGTGTTGCTTGTTATTGCTGCAACCATGAATCATTGAGGAGGAATGTCTAGAGCAGTGTTTCTCAACATTTTATTGGTATGTACCCCTTTTAAGGCCTTTTTGACATTGTGTTCCGTTTGTGTGTCCTTCCGCTTTGGGGTTTTTTGAGGAGTGTTTTTTTTTTCCGATTCCCGGCGCTTGGGTGGGCAATTTGTTTTTGTGCTTAGCAGTTTTCTAAGTGTTTTTTTCCAAGCGGTTTTGTAATTCACTCCCTGACGCAAGTCAGGAAGTGAACTCTTTGACCCGAAAAATAATAAATACAATGTACTTATTCTTAACGCGAGTGCAATCGCCTTAATGCATGTTTTTGTACAAGTTCGCCGATTTTCCTATACCTTGCATTGCGGCGGATTCACCCCGAAAATGAAACACGCACCGCTTTCCTAGCCACACCGCACACGACCCGCGCTGATATGAGCCTTCTCATAGACATTAATTGTCCAAGCAGTCTTTTGAAAAACCGAAAAAAAAAAACGGGCGAAAAAAAGCTCAAACCGCCTGCAGTGTGAACGAGCCCTAAAACCCTGTTCTCACCAAGTACCCCCTAGCATAGTAAAAATAATCACAAGTAAAGTGGCTGACTCAGTCCTGACAGGAAGTGACTTCAGTCTAACTCTCATTGATAAGAAATTCCAACTATAAAACACTTTCCTAGCAGAAAGAAAATGGCTTCTGAGATCAGGAAAGAGATAAAACTGGTCAACAGTTCATAGATTTTAGCTCTGGCATACTTCAATGAATGTGTCATTGAGCAAAAACGATAAAACAGTTTAAACTTTCAAAAGTAGATTTAAACATAAAATAAAACTGTGCAATATCTTCAAAGTAATTTTTAGGAGAAGGAGGATAGATATAATCGTTTATTTCATTAGTTTATTTTCGCTTCGGCTGTCCTTTAATCGTAGTATATGATAATTGGTTCTAAACAATTTCCAAGCATTTACTATGGCTTTTAATTAGTTAAAATGCTAATTTGGTGTTCTTTAACCAGTTCGGCCTATCTGGACGAGCTCCCGCTGCCCGCCGCTAGCCCCCCGATCAGTGAATGGGAACATAATTCCCATTCACCGGTCTAACTGTAACACAGCCTGTATATGGCTGATCCTGCTGCTGCACAAGTCCGGGCCGTATTAATTACTATTCCCCTCCAGGCCGCCATGGATAGTGGGGTAATGATATAATTCGCCTTCCAGCTATTGCTGGAGGCCGAATTATTTGTGTCTTTAAGCAACCTCGGCTCCGTCTTCTGACGGCGCCGACGTTACTCACTGAGCGCCGCTCAGTTGTGATTCCTATTGAAGCCTATGGTGGCGCTGGCTGCGCCCAAATCTAGCAGCGCCGAAAAGCACTGCTTCGGGGGAGTGCGGCCAGGAGAACACATCTTTTGTTAGATATGTTCAGATGGTCTGTTTTTTGTTTTTCATTTCACCTTGAGTTTACATTAATGATAAGTCACGCCATCTTAGACATGTCTTGCCTTAAAGCGGAGAGTCACACTGGAGCAGCTCTCCTGGCTGCTCTGAACAAACAGGTGGATCAGTGGCTGACCCTATACCAACTGGAGATCGGCAACGTGGTGTGTGACAACGGCAGCAATCTCATTTCGGCTTTGAATTTGGGAAAGTTAACACATGTTCCCTACATAGCACATGTGCTGGATCTCATAATTGAGAGATTTGTGTCTAAGTACCCAGGCTTACAGGACATCCTGAAGCAATCCAGGAAGGTGTGAGGGCATTTCAGGCGGTCTTACACGGCCATGGCACGCTTTGCCGATATTAAGCGGAGAAACAAATTGCCGGTGAGACGCTTGATTTGTGATAGCCCGACTCGCTGGAATTCAACACTCCTGATGTTCAACCGCCTGCTACAACAGGAGAAAGCCGTCAAACATTATCTCTACAACTACAGTCAAAGGACATGCTCTGGGGAGATGGGGATGTTCTACCCGAAGTACTGGACACTCATGCGAAATGCCTGCAGGCTCATGTGGCCATTTGAGGAGGTGAAAAACCTGGTGAGTCGCAGTGAAGGCGCCATCAGCGACTTGATCCCATATGCTTTCTTCCTGGAGCGTGCCGTGCATAGAGTGGTGGATCAAGCTGTGGAGGAGCGTGAACAGGAACAGTTGAAAGAGTTGTGGGATCAATTCTCAGCAGAAGCAGATGATTCCTCAACACCTGCGGCAGCACAGAGGGGGGAGGAAGAGGAGGAAGAGTCGTGTGGGGAAGAGGAGTCAGATGATGAGGAAGGTGTTTCTTTGGAGGAGGAGGCGGAAGAACAACCGCAGCAGGCGTTGCAGGGGGCTTGTGCTGCTCACCTTTCCCTTGGTATTGTTCGTGGCTGGGGGGAGGAGGAGAACTTTCCTGACATCACTGAGGAAGAGCAAGAGGAGATGGATAATACGTCAGTATCCAACTTTGTGCAGATGGCGTCTTTCATGCAGTCTAACCTGTTGAGGGACCCCGGTATAAAAAAAACTCAAGGGGAGCGATTAGCTGTAACAGGAGGTATTTGGACAGCTTCAGGACTCAGTACTGAGCTTGCTCAGTCTGTGGCTTGCTCACTAAGTGGCTTCGACACAAGTGGCATAGGCGTTAAAAACAGGCGTTACAACACAGGCACAAAGAGAGAGGTGAGAGGAAGCAGGTAAGGACTATACATTAAAAAAAAAAAGAAAAGAAAAAAAAACTTCAACCAATATTGCGTTTTTTTGCATCGGTTAGAATGTGCTAACACGTTGTGGTGTAGTCTTTAGGTTTTGAGGACTCCACCCCAGCTTCACTCACTCCCCCTCCTCCCCTCCCCCTCCTCCACCCCAACTTTACTCACTCCCCCTCCTCCACTCCAACTTCACTTACTCCCCCTCCTCCCCTCCCCCTCCTCCACCCCAACTTCACTCACTCCCCCTCCTCCACCCCTCCCCCTCTTCCACCCCAGCTGCACTCACTCCCGAACTTCACTCCCTCTCCCGCTTCAACTTTTACCGCCACAGTTTACTTTAAATAAAAATTCCCCACACAATAGTCATCATGTTGGACTATGCTGTACAGCAGGCTCAGACTGACCCACCGAACCACCGATGGTCCCATCGGTGGGCCCCGACTGCCCCTCCTCCTGGGGGCCTCAGAGCTAAGAGGGAGGGGGGCACAGCTTGGGAGGGGGGAATTGGGCACAGAGCGGCGGGGAGGGGGGGAAACGTCCCCCCCTCCCTCACCTAGGGGCCCCCCTTCCGCGCACCCCCTCCTCCAGAAGTGCAGCCAGCAGCGAGCGGAGAATAGCTACAGAGATGATGCTAGCTCCGCTCCGAGTCCGCATGCCGCTGCCCTGCTGGTCTCTGTCTGCTACTCTGCTGTAGTGACGCTGTCCAATCACGCTCTCGCAGTACTTCCTGCGAGAGCGTGATTGGACAGCGTCACTACAGGAGACAGAGACCAGCAGGGCAGCAGCTGCATGCGGAGCGGAGTGGAGATAGCATCATCTGAAGCTCGGTAAGCTATTCTCCGCTCGCTGCTGGCTGCACTTCTGGAGAAGAGGGGTGCGCGGAAGGGGGGGCCCCTAGGTGAGGGAGGGGGAGGGGGAGGCTTTCCCGCTGATCTGTGCCCACTGATCTGTGCCCTCTGCCCCCCCCCCCTTCCAAGCTGGGGGGGGGACTTGCATTGTGTGGGGGTATCTCTGCCACCAACCTGATTGCATTGTGTGGGGGTATCTCTGCCACCAACCTGATTGCATTGTGTGGGGGTATCTGCAGCCAACCTGATTGCATTGTGTGGGGGTATCTGCAGCCAACCTGATTGCATTGTGTGGGGGTATCTGCAGCCAACCTGATTGCATTGTGTGGGGGTATCTGCAGCCAACCTGATTGTATTGTGTGGGGGTATCTGCCGCCAACCTGATTGCATTGTGTGGGGGTATCTGCAGCCAACCTGATTGCATTGTGTGGGGGTATCTGCCGCCAACCTGATTGCATTGTGTGGGGGTATCTGCCGCCAACCTGATTGCATTGTGTGGGGGTATCTGCAGCCAACCTGATTGCATTGTGTGGGGGTATCTGCAGCCAACCTGATTGCATTGTGTGGGGGTATCTGCAGCCAACCTGATTGCATTGTGTGGGGGTATCTGCAGCCAACCTGATTGCATTGTGTGGGGGTATCTGCAGCAAACCTGATTGCATTGTGTGGGGGTATCTGCAGCCAACCTGTTTGCATTGTGTGGGGGTATCTGCAGCCAACCTGTTTGCATTTTCTGGGGGTATCTGCAGCCAACCTGATTGCATTTTGTGGGGGTATCTGCCAACAACCTGATTGCATTGTGTGGGGGTATCTGCAGCCAACCTGATTGCATTGTGTGGGGGTATCTGCCACCAACCTGATTGCATTGTGTGGGGGTATCTGCAGCCAAACTGATTGCATTTTGTGGAGGTATCTGCCATCAACCTGATTGCATTTTGTGGGGGTATCTGCCATCAACCTGATTGCATTGTGTGGGGGTATCTGCCGTCGACCTGATTGCATTTTGTGGGGGTATCTGCCACTAACTTGATTGCATTGTGTGGGGGTATCTGCCGTCAACCTGATTGCATTTTGTGGGGGTATCTGCTGCCATTTGACTACTTGATGAATTATCATGATGCATGTAACTACTTGAATATTTTATCTAAAATGTATCTGGTCATACCTAATCACTGTGAATAACGCCGCTACTTATTTTGTGTTTTGTATTTTTTTTTTTAAAACTGCCCATGACTCATCATGACCACGCCGATGTTCCAGTGCATGGTGACACCCATTTAGTTTCACTGCGGCGCGCTGTGCGCCGCATTTAGACATTAGACATATCCCTATTGGAGACTGTCCTCAAAATTGCTCACAATCTATTCCCTACCATAAAGTCATGCAAAATTTCTAGAGTACATGTGTATGTGAGCCCAAAATGGGGGGGGGGGGGGGAGGGGAGGGAGGAGGAGGAGAGGGGGGGGGGCCCCAGGCTGAAACTTCCTTGGTGGGCCCTTGGTGTCCCAGTCCGACCCTGCTGTACAGTGTACATCCTGTGACATGTATGCATGCCTTGATCAGCGGATTGAGGGTGTTTACTGTTGCCCTGGGTGTGTGCGTGTTGCTCAGTTAGAGGCGGAAGTCGTAGAGCTAAATAAGCATCTCGCAACACTGAGACGCATACACAACATCTCACGATCCAGACACTGGATGGAATCGGTGAAGATGAGGTGGGTGGAGTAAAGCCGGAGCAAGAAGCAGAGGTAGCCGCTAGTTGGGTCACAGTTAGAAGGGGTAGGGGAAAAAGTGGCTGGGAGGCTAGTCCCGAGTTGTCCCTCACTAATAAGTATGCTTGTTTGCGTAATATTAGGGAGGATGATTCAGGAGTAGCAATGCTGCAGCAGGATGTGCTCCTTAGCAACCAAGGGGCAGACTGCTGTAACGAGAAAGGGAATAGGAGTGCAGCTAAGGCTAGACAGGTACTGGTGGTAGGGGATTCAATTATTAGGCGCACAGATAGGGTAATCTGTCGAAGAAACCGTGAATGCCGTACAGTCTGTTGCCTCCTGGGTGCTCGGGTTCGGCATGTAGCGGAAAGAATTGACAGATTATTGGGTGAGGCTGGGGAAGACCCAGCTGTCATGGTACACATTGGCACCAATGACAAAGTTAGTGGGAGATGGAAGGTCCTCAAAAAGGATTTTCAGGTACTTGGAGATAAACTTAAAGCAAGGACCTCCAAGGTGGTGTTCTCTGAAATACTGCCAGTGCCACGTGCTACATCTGAGAGACAGAGGGAGCTTAGGGAGTTAAATAAGTGGCTGAGAAATTGGTGTAGGAAGGAAGGGTTTGGGTTCCTGGAGAACTGGGCAGACTTTGCAGTCGGCTACAGGTTCTACAGCAGGGATGGGCTGCACCTTAATGGGGAGGGTGCAGCTGCATTGCGGGAGAAGATGGCTAAATGGTTGGAGGAGATTTTAAACTAGGATCTGGGGGGAGGCGGGAGGATAAAGTCTTAATAGGTAGACAAGATAAGGTAAAAACACAGTGGGACCCTAACATTATGGGGGTGGAGAGGGGGGTGGGGACAGTGTAAAGATTAAGGAGGTTGGTAAAACTTCAAGTAGCCCATTTCGTGTAAACAAAATTGGTAAATGTGGTGGTAAAAATATAAAGTGCATGGTAACCAATGCTCAGAGCCTTGCAAATAAAATAGACGAACTAGAGTTCATTCTGAATGACAAAGGCTATGACATTGTGGGAATAACCGAGACATGGATGGATGAAAGCCATGACTGGATAGATAATTTAAAAGGATACAATGTGTTTAGGAGGGATAGAACAGGGAAAAAAGGTGGAGGGGTTTGTCTCTTTGTTAAGAATTCTTTTACAGCTGTCCTCAACGACGAGATGGAAGAAGATTGCGCAGATGTGGAGTCCGTTTGGGTAAATATTCATGGTGGAAATAAAAGTTGCCAATTGCTTATTGGGGTATGCTACAGACCACCTCATATTAATGAAGCTGCAGAACTGCGATTACTACAGCAGATTGAAAAAGCTGCAAGTAAAAATGAGGTCATAATTATGGGCGACTTCAACTTTCCAGACATTGACTGGGGTATTGAGGCTACCCATTCTGGTAAAAGCAGCAGATTTCTGGCAGCACTACAGGAAAATTACTTGACTCAAATGGTAACGGAACCAACTAGGGGGAATGCGTTACTGGATCTGATCATTTCTAATAGACCAGATAATGTATCTAATGTGCAGGTTCAAGAACATTTGGGAAATAGTGATCACAACATGATAACGTTTGATCTGGTGACTGATAGGCCACCGGGCAGCAGGACCACTAAAAGTATGAATTTTAGAAAAGCAAAGTTCAATCAAATTAGGCAGGCACTAAGTTTGGTGAACTGGGATAATGTACTACAAGGGGAGGACACTGAAGGGAAATGGCAAGCTTTTAAACTTATTCTCAATCAATATTGTAGTATGTATATCCAATATGGAAACAAAATGTCTAGGAATAAAAAAAGGCCTCTATGGATGAATAGAAAGGTTAGGGATAAAATGAAGAGGAAAAGGAATGCCTATAAGGTCCTAAAACAGGAGGGGACCGAGGCTGCACTAAGCAATTATAAGGAGTGCATTAAAAATTGTAAAAAATAAATTAGGCTGGCAAAGATCGAAGCTGAAAATCAAATCGCTAGGGATATCAAATCAAACCCAAAAAAGTTTTACAAGTACATCAACTCTAAAAAAAGAAAGGTTGACTGTATAGGACTCCTAAAAGATGAGGGTGGGAACTCAATGGTGGATGACCAAGGTAAGGCAGAGTTATTAAATGCTTTCTTTGCTTCTGTCTTCACAAAGGAAACAGCACTGTTGCAAATTACAGAGGCAGAAGAGTCTCAATTTCTAACTGTAATATTAAATATTTAACGCAGGAAGAAGTAAAGGCAAGACTAAATAAATTAAAAATAGACAAAGCACCTGGCCTGGATCGCATGCATCCTCGGGTCCTAAGGGAATTAAGTTCAGCTATAGCTAAACCCCTTTATCTTATCTTTTGTGACTCTCTTGTAACTGGCAGAGTCCCAGTGGATTGGCGTACAGCCCACGTTTTCCCATTATTTAAGAAGGGCAAAAAATCTCATCCAGGAAATTATAGACCTGTAAGCTTAACATCAGTTGTATGCAAACGATTTGAGGGGTTACTAAGAGATACTATACATGACTTCATAGTAGAAAATAATCTTATTTCTCAGCATCAACATGGGTTTACTAAAGACAGGTCCTGTTTGACTAACATGCTCAGCTTTTATGAGGTAGTGAATGCTAATATGGATATTGGGAATGCTGTAGATGTGATATACTTGGACTTTGCAAAGGCCTTCAACACTGTTCCCCACAGAAGTCTGGTGCAAAAGTTGAGGATGCAAGGACTGGGGAAGAGTTTGTGTGCATGGATAGGGAACTGGCTAATGGACAGAAAACAAAGAGTTGTGGTCAATGGATCGTACTTAAAATGGGAGACTGTTAGCAGTGGGGTCCCACAGGGGTCTGTACTGGGTCCAGTGCTCTTCAATTTATTTATTAATGACCTAGTAGATGCAGTAGTGAGCAATGTTGTTATTTTTGCAGATGATACAAAATTGTGCAGAATCATCAACTCTCAGGAAGATAGTGTCATATTGCAACAGGATCTGGATAGGATGGCTATATGGGCACATACATGGCAGATGAAGTTCAATGTTGACAAATGTAAAGTCATGCATTTTGGTCGTACCAATGGTCTAGCACCATACAAAATAAATGGGATACAGTTGGGGACATCAAACTTGGAGAAGGACCTAGGAGTACTCATCGACAACAAGTTAAATAATTGTACTCAATGCCAAGCCGCTGCAGCTAAAGCGAACAAAATTTTGGGATGCATTAAAAGGGAAATAAAAACTTGAGATGCTAGCATAATATTGCCCCTGTTTAACTCTCTAGTAAGGCCACATCTGGAATATGGAATTCAGTTCTGGGCACCACATTACAAAAAAGATATTGCAGTTTTAGAGCAGGTGCAGAGACGAGCTACAAAATTGATACGTGGGATGGAAGGTCTCGCTTACCAAGAAAGGTTAGATAAACTGGGTTTATTTAGTCTAGAGAAAAGACGCCTTAGAGGAGATATAATTAACATGTATAAATACATCAGAGGGCAATATAATAGCTTGGCGGATACGCTTTTTGTCCCTAGGCCTCCTCAAAGGACTAGAGGACATGATCTGCGCATGGAGGAAAAACGTTTTAGCCATTTATTTAGGAAAGGGTTCTTTACAGTAAGAGTGATTAAGATGTGGAATGCATTGCCACAGGAAGTCGTTATGGCAAACTCTATACCTGCATTTAAAGGGGGCTTAGATGCTTTCCTTGCGTTGAAAGACATCCATGGCTACAATTACTAGGTTATGCCTAATGATGTTGATCCAGGGATTTTATCTGATTGCCATCTGGAGTCGGGAAGGAATTTTTCCCTTTTGGGGCTAATTGGACCATGCCTTGTGGGTTTTTTTTCGCGTTCCTCTGGATCAACAGGGGTATGTGGGGGACGGGCTGGAGTTGTACTTTGTACTGGTTGAACTCGATGGGCGTATGTCTTTTTTCAACCAAAATAACTATGTAACTATGTAACTATATGAAATGAGCTGTACTGGGTGGCCACGCTACTAGACCCTCGGTATAGGCACAAAGTGGCGGAGATGTTTCCAAACCACCAGAAGGCAGAAAGGATGCAGCACTTGCAGAACAAGCTGGCAACTATGCTTCACAGTGCGTTTAAGGGTGATGTCACAGCACAACGGAATAAAGGTGCCAATGCCAGTAATCCTCCTCCTCCCATGTTCACGCAGGCAAGGACAGGACGCTCTAGCGATCTCATGGTGATGTCTGACATGCGGACATTCTTTAGTTCAACGTCTCGCCTTAGCCCTTCCGGATCCACCCTCCACCAACGCCTGGACCGGCAGGTAGCCGACTACCTGGCCTTAAGTGTGGATGTAGACACTGTGAGCAGCGATGATCCCCTGGACTACTGGGTGCGCAGGCTTGACCTGTGGCCAGAGCTGTCACAATTTGCCATCCAACTTCTGCTCTTGCCCTGCCTCAAGCGTCCTGTCAGAAAGGACCTTCAGCGCAGCTGGAGGCATTGTCACTGAGAAGAGAAGTCGCCTAGGTCACAAAAGTGTTCAGTGCCTCACCTTTATCAATATGAATGAAGCAAGGATCCCGGAGGGCTACTGCTCGCCTGAAGACTAAGGCCTCAATTCACTAAACTTATCTCCTGTCTTTAATAACTCTTCTAGAGTTGTTACCATGGTGATAAGGCATGTAGTATTCAGGAAACATTTTACCTCAGGCAAGCCTAAAGTTAACTCTTCTGTCTTTAAATTAACTCTCCAATCCTTAAAATAACTCCAGAGTTAAAGACAAGCTGTTAATTAGCTGCATGTGAAAATAACTACAGAGGAGGTAAATTAACTACAGAGGAGGTAAATTAACTACAGAGGAGGTAAATTAACTACAGGAGAGGTAACTTAAGGAATGAAGAGGTAAGATAACTCTCTCACGTGTGGAGGTAAGTTTTCTCTTGCCTTATTATCTCTAGCATGATCTTAGTGAATTGAGGCCTATGTCAGTCCCCACACACAGCATCTCTGCCTGCACGCATGTGACTGCCTGCCCCATGACTAAGTCGCTCCACACACAGCATCTCTGCTTGCAGGCCGCTTGACTGCCTTCTCCGCCACCACCAACACGGTCCAGGACTTCAGGCGGATTCCTGAATTTTTAAGGCCGCTGCTAGCAGTGGCCGCTATAATAATTTTTCTGGTGCGTGTACATGCCTGCCTAATTTTTGTGGCTGCACTGCAGCTGCAACAACAAAACAAAAGGCATGCGCATGTGTCAATTTCCCTTCGTGATTGTTACCTTGTAGCAGTGAAGGGGCTTGCGTCTCACAATGAAGCAATAACCGACGGCTACATGAGTGTCTTGGGGGGGCAGACCCAAGATAATAAGGTCGTTGCTTCATTGTGGACAGACCAAATTTGAGCAGCTGAAAAGTCACTGTTCTGTCATTGTGCTACCTCAACCCGGCAACCATATGGGCTGGAAAGCCGTCATCACCTGCACTCTTGTCATGGTGCGCACCAGTCGGGCACGGCCATCACTACACAAACAGCTGTGTGCGGTGCGTTACACAGTGAGTTTGGTCTGTCAGTGTGAAGCAGTACACTAATTACACTACCTGATTGATGTATACACATGCAAGATGTTTTAAAGCACTTTAGGCCTCCAATTTAGCATGCAATGTGATTTCTGCCCTTAAAACGTCGCTGTGCGTCAAATCCAGATTTTTCCCCGGGACTTTTGGCATCTATCCCACTCCGCCATGCAAAAACTCAGATGTTAGAACCCTTGAAACATCTTTTCCATCACTTTTGTGGCCAGAATAAATGTTTTCAAAGATCACCTCCCCATTGAAGTCAATTGCAGTTCGAAAAGTTTGCGCGAACCAAACTTTTTGCGGAGGTTCACGTTCGAGGTTCGCGAACCAAAAATTGGAGGTTCGAGCCATCTCTACTTGGCAGTGACAAATACAGTCAGATTCTGAGGCTTCGGAAACATTGTGTGACAGCCTTACTTATGACAGCAGCCAGCTGGCTAAGGTAGTTAGCCAGCAGAGTATGCAGCCTTAAAGTACACGGATATGTCCCTTGCTGTCCTCCCAAGTGCCTCAGTTCTCCTTGTATCTGTCCCAGTAATCTGGCTCAGTCCCACCAGCCGGCTCTTCTGTACATACGTAGCCCCTCTGGCGAGGGAGGACGGCAATGGACGCATCGCTGCTCATGGGGCTGGAGGAGGCCCCGGTTAAGTATCAAATATTTTTCTTTGCCCATCTCAGGTACACTTCAATACCAGTAAGTTGTGGAATTACTCAGTAAAGGGTCAAAGTAAAAAAAAAAAGATTTTTGTTTAAAGGGAGCCCAAGGTGAAAGTGATATGGAGGCCATATTTTTTCCTTTTAAACAATCCAAGTTGCTTAGCTGTCTTAAAATCAATGTAAAAGCACACAGGCAGTGACATGGTTAAATTTGCATACCTACAAACAGATGCGAATTTTAATGCATTTTCACGTTAAAATTCACATACAAACGCGTACGAATTCGCTCAGCGTTTTCCGCAATGGAATCGCACCGCATTAGTGGAAACGGGCCCTTAACCACTTGCCGACCGCACGCTTATACCGTGCGTCGGCAAAGTGGCAGCTGCAGGACCAGCGACGCAGTACTGCGTCGCCAGCTGCAGGCTGATTAATCAGGAAGCAGCCGCTCGCGCGAGCGGCTGCTTCCTGTCAAATCACGGCGGGGGGCTCCGTGAATAGCCTGCGGGCCGCCAATGGCGGCTCGCAGGCTAAATGTAAACACAAGCGGAAATAATCCGCTTTGTTTACATTTGTACGGCGCTGCTGCGCAGCAGCGCCGTAAGGCAGATCGGCGATCCCCGGCCAATCAGCGGCCAGGGATCGCCGCCATGTGACAGGGGACGTCCTGTCACTGGCTGCACAGGACGGATAGCGTCCTGTGCAGCCTCGATCACCGGGGGGGGGGAACAGGTAGGAGAGGGAGGGGGGAATTTCGCCGCGGAGGGGGGCTTTGAGGTGCCCCCCCCGCAAGCCACACGCAGGCAGCAGAGATCAGACCCCCCCAGCACATCATCCCCATAGGGGGGAAAAAAGGGGGGCAATCTGATCTCTCTGCCTGCACCCTGATCTGTGCTGGGGGCTGTAGAGCCCACCCAGCACAGATCACTAAAAACCACGCTGGTCCTTAAGGGGGGGTAAAGGGTGGGTCATCAAGTGGTTAATGTAATGCTATGGGTGTGATCCCTCTTGAGGGATGTGGTTTTATAAAATTCACCCATAGCTTTGCATTAGCAAGAGCTTTTCAAATCACTAGCGCTTATAAAAGGCTGTTAGTGGGTTTGAGCCCGTATTGTTTAAAGGAAATAATTATGGCATCCTCCATATCCCTCTGAGGGCTCGTTCACACTAGGGGCGTTTTCGGCCTTTTTTCAAGCACAGGCGATTTTTAAAATCGCCCACAAAATGCTTGTTCAATGAATCTCTATGAGAAGGCTCATATCAGCGCAGTTCGTGCGCTGTGCGTTCAGCAAAGCGGTCTCTGTACCATTTTTGGGGTGTTTTTGCTATAATGGAAGGTATAGAAAGAGCGCTAAACGCTCACAAAACCGCTTTATGCGGCAATTGCCTTCGCATTTTTTTTAGAATAAATACATTGTATTTATTATTTTCCGGGTCAAAGAGTTCACTTCCTGACTTGCGTCAGGGAGTGAATTACAAAACCGCTCTGGAAAAGCACTTAGAAAAGCGCTTTTACCATAAACGCAGCACGCAGTGGAGCACCAGGAGGGGAGAATAAAAAGCACAAAAACGCAAAACGTTTGCGTTTGTGTTTTCCTTTTTATGTGTAAATCAGGCCTCACCTCAGGTTCACTTTAAACGTCATTTAGGGCTTGTTTTCACTAGGTGTGATTCTGCCTGATTTCACGCACACAAATCCGGAATTGCAGCCTATTGAAATACATAGGCTGCTTCTGAATTTGCGCATTTGAAAGAAAAACTGCCAGTATCTGCCTCGAAGATGGACGCTCAGCTACGGCCTAATGGAAAACATCTCCCAGAGAAACTGAGATATTTTGAAGTTTACTGCACATTTATAGAAAACATTTATGTGAAAATAAATGGCGTTATTTAATAAAACAAATATAAAAGTGCTAACACAGGACAGATTCTAATGATTAACAGGGTCTGTGGTGTTAAGGTCCATATTGCATAAGTGAATTCACATTTAGGGCTTGTTTCCACTGTTGCGACGCGATTTCGGCCACATTCCGACGCTTGTAAAAACGCATGCGGATGCGTTTCCACATGCGTTTTTACCCGCGATTTCGCATGCGATTTCGCATGGCAGGGTGCCATGCGAAATTAACCATGACACTGCCAGGGCTAAATAAAATTGAAAAAGGTGCGAAATCGCACGCGAAATCGCGGGTAAAAACGCATGTAACAAACGCATGCGTTTTTACTATTAAATACATTAGCGGCGATTCGCACGGATTCCCGACGCAGGCGAAATCGTTGGCTCTTTTGTGCGTTTTTTTCACGCTGAAAAAAACGCACCTCAACAACGCTACAGTGGAAACAGGCCCATCCACTTGCATCACATGTGCGGATCTGCATGCGTTGGACGCATGCAGATTCGCGATAGTGGGAACGAGCCCTTAAGCCTCTTTTCCACGGACTGTTTATAGGCAGTAAAATGTCTCTCAAACTCTCACAACTGCTTGCTGCTGCCTGGTAACTGCTTGCTGCTGCCTGGTAACTGCTCACTGCTGCCTGGTAACTGCTCACTGCTGCCTGGTAACTGCTTGCTAAGCACACAGTTCAACTGCACATGGAAAAGAGGCCTAATACTGTCTTCCCTCCACAACACTGCTTCATGTCTTATCACTGGCCCAACAATCCATCTTCCTACCTTAAAACAGAAACATGAAACTGCACACAGCCAGTATATTCTTATCACATTCTTATCACACTCCGACACACAAGGTCGCACCAGAACACATGGACAGGACAGTGATGGCTAACCTTGGCACTCCAGCTGTGACAAAGCTACAAATCCCATCATGCCTCTGCCTCCCCAGGTTATGCTTAGAGCTGTCAGAGTATTGCAATGCCTCATGGGACTTGTAGTTCCACCACAGCTGGAGTGCCAAGGTTAGCCATCACTGCTATAGGACATGCCAAGCTTCTACTAGAGTGTAAAGGGTTAATGCACATGCAGACATACTTTATACAGTTCAAATGATTGTTTTGGCTGTTTGATGTCTACAGGTATATGCCATCTCCAGTGCCCACTGAAACACGGATCTTATGAAATCGGTCCCCAAGTATTGTGGGGAGCCTCTCAGGGCCGCCATCAGAAATTTCTGGGGCCCGTAAATTTACTGATATACTATTGTGCAGTTCTAATTCTGATAGTAAATTTAAATTATTATACGTTTCTAATTACATCTTATAGTACATCTACATTTTACTTCACCTAAACCTAACCCTATTCTCGCACAGAGCCTCCCCCCCCCCCTTTGTTGCCTAAGCCTTACCCCCTCCCCAGCAATGCCACCCCACCGATGCCTAACCTTAAAGAGAACCCGAGGTGGGTTTCTGACATGCATATTAGGACACAGAGGCTGGTTCTGCATACTATCACCAGCCTCTGTTGCCGTATAGTGTGCCCTCAGGCCCCCCTGCACTCTGCTGTCCCCCAATTTAAAAAAACGCCATGCTAGCAACACGCTCACCAACAAAATGTGATGAAGAGAGGGGACAATGGCACCCTGGAGGGCAGCAGAACTACAGCGAGGGACCAGATAAGACAGCTAGGGACAGGAAGAAGCACCAGGTAGGTAAATCTACTCCCCTCCACCCCCCCTCCTCCAAGCTGTCATGTCCTTTAAAAGACCCCCACCAATGCTTAACATTAGTCGCCCACCCCCCACCACAAACCTGCCAATATGCCCGCCGCACAAAAATGAAAAATATCAGTGGTCACAGGACTTTTAGTGCTGCCATAGAAATTTAGGCTACAGGGGATTGTGGGCGCCAGGAGCTATAGCCTTTTAGCCTGAACAAGTATATGCAGACTAGGTGTTTCTGACATTATTGTCATATCTGACAAGATTAGCTGCATGCTTGCTTCTGTTGTTAGTCAGACACTATTGCAGGCAAATAGATCAGCAGGGCTGCCAGACAACTGGTATTATTCAAGAGGAAATAAATATATTCTTCTCTGTACAGTTGTCCTTTAAAGGAAACCAGAGCTGAGTTTAAAAGTTTTATACATACCTGGGGCTTTCTCCAGCCCCATGAGCACGGACCGCTCCCACGCCGCCGTCCTCCGTGTTCTCCCTCTTCGGTACTGGGTCCGTAACTTCAGCCAATAACAGCCAGTCTGCGCAAGTGAAGTGTGCCTTCTACGTATCTCTCCAGCAGCCGCCAGAGAGATACATAGAGGGTGCACTTCTTTTGGGCAGACTGGCCGCGACTGGAGGAATTTATGGGACCTGGTACCGAAGAGGGAGAACACGGAGGACGGCGGTGTAGAAGCGTTCCTTGCGCATGGGGCTGGAGGAGGCCCCAGATACGTATAAAACTTTTAGTTAAAGAGAACCGGAGGTGGGGATCTTAGAATAAAATCTATACACAGAGGCTGGGTTTGGCTATAATGCCCAGCCTCTGTTGCTATTTGAATCCCCCCTAAGTCCCCCCTGCGCTCCGCTCTCCCCCATAAATTACAGCCACGCTGTCGACACGCAGCGTGTCGCAGCGGGCTGTGTTTACCTCCCTAGAGTCACTCACGCCGTTCCCCCGCCTCCTGCAGAGCACCGGTCCCCGCCCCGTCCCTTCCCTCCCCGCTGATTGGAGGGAAGGGACGCGGGAGGGGACCGGCGCTCTGCAGGAGGCGAGGGGAGCGGCGTGAGTGACATTAGGTAGGTAAACACAGCCCGACAGCGCGGCTGTAATTTATGGGCTAGAGCGGAGCGCAGGAGGGACTTAGGGGGGATTCAAATAGCAACAGAGGCTGGGCACTATAGCCAGACCCAGCCTCTGTGTATAGATTTCATTCTAAGATCCCCACCTCGGGTTCTCTTTAAACTCAGCTCTGGTACACTTTAAGATATGTAAGTTAACTACGGCTTCCCAGATATACTGTAAGTAAAGATTTGTTTCAAATAAGACATACAGTATATGGAAAGACTCCATAATTCACACATACTGTATGTAGATTACAAAAGATTGTTCACCATAATTTCAGTACAGTTGATGATATGGTTTCCTGGTGCCCTCATTTTAAAAAGGACATTTTTTTTTTCATGGTTCAAAAAGGTATAATGAAATTACATGTAGATGAATTTTACCTGACATTTTTATAATGGCACTTTTACAGTACTCGTAATATCTTTATGGTAAACCAAAAGTAACTCTACCAACAGGTTGTGCAACAATTTTATTTAAATACAAACAAAGTAAATGTCTCTGCTGCCCCAGAGGCTGGCAATAGAAACATATTATTATATGATTCACATTATGCACAACGCATGTATCAGCTAGAAACCTGTCTTACTAGCAAATGTAAGTTAAGTCTGGATCATGATTGTCTCTAAGTTGCAAAATCCATTGCTTACATAACAGCAAGGAATACATTTTTGTTCTTGCCCTCCCCCACCAAGTTGCAGCAACTACATTTTATCTAAAATCTATACAGTAAAACCCCTGTTATCCAAAATTCACTTCAACAGAATTCTCAAGCAACCAGAAAATAAAATTTTGGCCTTGCAGATGCATAAATCTACTTTTGCACTTCTTTATACAGTAATAAACCACTGTTTCATTAACTTAAGTCTGTCTCTTGTCCTAATTATTTTTTATTTACTGTATTCCAACACTAATACAGACCTAGTAGATGCAGTAGTGAGCAATGTTGCTATTTTTGCAGATGATACAAAATTGTGCAGAATCAACTCTCAGGAAGATATTGCAACAGGATCTGGATAGGATGGCTATATGGGCACATACATGGCAGATGAAATTCAATGTTGACAAATGTAAAGTCATGCATTTTGGTCGTACCAATGGTCTAGCACCATACAAAATAAATGGGATACAGTTGGGGACATCAAACTTGGAGAAGGACTTAGGAGTACTCATCGACAACAAGTTAAATAATCGTACTCAATGCCAAGCCACTGCAGCTAAAGCGAACAAAATTTTGGGATGCATTAAAAGGGAAATAAAAACTTGAGATGCTAGCATAATATTGCCCCTGTTTAACTCTCTAGTAAGGCCACATCTGGAATATGGAATTCAGTTCTGGGCACCACATTACAAAAAAGATATTGCAGTTTTAGAGCAGGTGCAGAGACAAGCTACAAAATTGATACGTGGGATGGAAGGTCTCGCTTACCAAGAAAGGTTAGATAAACTTGGTTTATTTAGTCTTAAGAAAAAACGCCTTAGAGGAGATCTAATTAACATGTATAAATACATCAGAGGGCAATATAATAGCTTGGCGGATGAGCTTTTTTTGTCCCTAGGCCTTCTCAAAGGACTAGAGGACATGATCTGCGCGTTTTAGCCATTTATTTAGGAAAGGGTTCTTTACAGTAAGAGTGATTAAGATGTGGAATGCATTGCCACATGAAGTCATTATGGCAAACTCTATACCTGCATTTAAAGGGGGCTTAGATGCTTTTCTTGCATTGAAAGACATCCATGGCTACAATTACTAGGTTATGCCTAATGATGTTGATCCAGGGATTTTATCTGATTGCCATCTGGAGTCGGGAAGGAATTTTTCCCTTTAGGGGCTAATTGGACCATGCCTTGTGAGGGTTTTTTCGCCTTCCTCTGGATCAACAGGGATATGTGAGGGAGCAGGCTGGAGTTGTACTTTGTACTGGTTGAACTCGATGGACGTATGTCTTTTTTCAACCAAAATAACTATGTAACTATGTAACTATGTAAGAGTTTATGGTAAGTATACAGTGTGGGGTATGGAACTATTCTTTTTAGCTAGGCCGATTTTTAACATTGACTCTCAAGCAACCAGAAACCACACTTATCAGCCAATCCCTGTTGGTGCCAGATAATGATACCACCTTATTTGTGCAATTTTACCCAAATTATTCATTCAAAGTATATTCACTCACTATGCCCTTCTACTATGTACAAGAGAAAGGGAAAGAGGCGCCCAATAGAGATAAAATACGTTAAAAACAACTAAACTAAAAAATGTGAGGTGGCTTACCTCAATGAAGACCAATGGATGAGATGAATGGGAATTTATTACAAAGCACAGGCAACACGTTTCGTGGGATTCTGCCCTCTTCCAAATATCCACTGGCTGTAATAGATAGATACCGCCGCAGAGACAAGCGGCATGGCGGCTATCTCCGCGTATCAGCCAGCGGCCTCTGCCGCGCGGTTACATGCTGAGACTTTGCCTGGTCCTTCCATTACTCACAGGTTAAGGGCTACGCGCGTGCGAGCCGAGCGACAAGACCTTTATGCATCTAGGAGGGGAGTCAGCTGGCGCGCAGTCAGCAGATTCCAGCCAGCGTCCGGATTGGCTGAGTGGCTGGGGCGGCGCTGTGGAGCATGGTTGGGTATATATAGGACAGGCCTGTCAGTAGCTCCTCATCTGCTGTTGCAAATGCTATCGTGTTAGTGCTCAGACCCTAGTCAGATCCCAAAGTGTGCTAGAACCGGCCGGAGCCGGGGATCCACACTTAGCCAGATTCTGTTGATAGCTTAAAGTACTAATTGCATTGTGTATTTGTTATGACTTTCTGCTTACTCTGACTATCCTCCTGTTTGTCGATTCTGTACCTCAACCATCTGATTCACGTTGCCGACCCTGCTTGTTATTGACGCTGAATCAGTCTTCCGTTTCTGTACTGTACCTGTCCGCTCGTTGCCTACTCTGCCTGTCTGACCTCGCTACCCGCACCAGTGGGCCTAGCCACTGGTGAGGGAAATTACTGTCTGTATCATCTACTCCTAGGCTGCAGTACTGTCTGTATTATCTACTTCTAGGCTGCAGTACTGTCTGTATTGCCTACACTTAGGCTGCAGTACCTTCTGTATCAACTACACCTAGGCTGCAATACAGTTCGTATCACCTGTTCCACAGGGGATCGTTAGTGCTGTACTAATTGTATTACTCCTCCTTGTGCTGTGCACCAAACACTACTAGGCTGCAGTACTACCTGAATCACCTGCTCCACAGGTGATCAGTTGTTCAGTTCTGGTTGTATTATCTTCTACTTGCGTTGGTGTTTCCAACACTCTCGGCTGCAGCACGGTCTGACTCACCTGCCCAATAGTGAGCACTGGCTGCAGTACTGTCTGGGTCACCCGCTCATCCTAATTACTGTTACACCAAACACTATCTCACATTGGTAGTCTTGTATCTGGCTATACTAGCATTATTGGTGATTCTGCAGATCACCACATAATCAGGTATAGCATCTGTATTATTGGTGATACTGCAGATCACCAATAATCAGAAAATCTGTTAGCTGACACCAGTCGTTACACTGGCCAAATAAAAGTTCCAGTGGATGCTATTAGCCACATATAGAGCGCCTCATTTATGCGGAGAGGTTCTCTATATGCGCCTAATAGCATCCACTGGCATTTTTATTTGGCCTGAGGAAGTGGGCAGAGTCCCACGAAAACACGTTGCCTGTGCTTTATAATAAATTCCCATTCATCTTATTTATGAATTGGTCTTCATTGAGGTAAGCCACCAAGTTGCTTTCATAATGAACTGAATCAGGTCCAGTCTAAATGAGGAAATCCTCACTGCCTGACACACTGCTGCGCTTTTAAAATCACATGTGTTTTTAATCGCAAGCTCTTTTGAAAAATCATGAAAATCGAAGACCGGTACACACTGCTGCAATGTGATTTTTCTATTTTCATCAAGGCTTTGCGATTTTAAAATCGCATGCGATTTTAAAAGCGCAGCAGTGTGTACAGGCCCTAATTCACCACTATGAAGAATTTTGCTACATTTGGTTAAAAAGGAAAAAATTTGTGTGGGATCTTGCTCAAGAAGAATCAAGAAAATTTTATTCACCAAGTACGGCAGAGCCGTACTCCCTGAATTGCTTTTGGTACACATGGCTTAGGCAAAAGTACTCAAACCTTAGCAGATATACAATAGTACATAATACATTTACAGCACATTCACAAGCATTAACATCTCTGCAATAGTGTATGCTACATATACAGAAGAGAAGAGAAACACCTGGGGCAAGCATGTAGAGTGGGCAGCTATGAGTTGTGCAGACTAGGAGCTGAAGGTCAGGGGGGCTGGCATTTAACAGAAGAACTGCCGCAGGGAAGAAGGAGTTCCTACGTCTGGTGGTTCTGGATGGGATAGTTCGGTAGCGCCGACCCAATGGGAGGAGCTCAAAGAAGCAGCTGCCACGGTGAAAAGGGTCACTGGAAATCCTGGTGGCCCTCTTCCTTATCCTCACAGTGTGGAGGAGGTCGAGAGGTGGTAGGTGCGATCCGATGATCTTTTCAGCCTCACTAATCACTCTGCAGTTTATGTCTATTGTTAGCCATTGTGCCAGCATCCCAGACGATGACGGAGGAGCAAAGGATAGATTCCGTAGCAGTGGTGTAGAAGCTGGTCAGCAGCTCCCAAGGCGTGCCAAATTTGTTAAGTTGGTGCAGGAAAAATAGCCTCTGCTGTGCTTTCTTCTGAGTTTTGACAGTGTTTTGCACCCATTTTAGGTCAGTGGATAAGGTTGTGCCAAGGAATCGGATAGATGGTACTCTGGAGACTTCAGTCTCGCCTATGTTGACTGATGGGAGGGTTCTTCCTAAAATCGACAATCAACTCAACAGTCTTTGTTGCACTGAGGACGAGGTTGTTATTCTTGCTCCAATTGCAGATTCTCTCTATTTCGCTATGATAATCATGCACTTCACTGCTGCCAATCAGACCGATGATAGTTGTGTTATCAGCAAATCTGATGACCTTAACGTAGTCTGTGGAGGAAGCTCATGATGTTCATGTCACACATTTACAGTATAACCTAAAGCATAACACAAATTATACATGTCTGTCATTCCATGCTGTAGGTAATCCGGTATTTTCCACAGGATGATCCAGTAAAATCTGACTTCCCAGAAAATGGATGTCTAGCAGAGTAGAAGTCTTTCTAGTAACAACCAACTGCAGGCCACTCGTGACCCCTGCTTAAAGAGACTCTGTAACAACAAAAACCTACCCTGGGTGGTACTCACCTCGGGTGGGGGAAGCCTCCGGATCCTAATGAGGCTTCCCACGCCGTCCTCTGTCCCACGGGGGTCTCGCTGCAGCCCTCCGAACAGCCGGCGACAGAGCCGACTGTAGCTTCAATATTTACCTTTGCTGGCTCCAGCGGGGGCGCTGTGGCGGCTTTTGGCACGGAAATAGACGGAAATACCCGATCTCCGTCGGGTCCGCTCTACTGCGCAGGCGCCGGAAACTGCGCAGTAGAGCAGACCCGACGGCGATCGGGTATTTCCGCCTACTTCGGAGCCGACAGCCATCAGAGCGCCTGCGCAGGAGCCAGGAAGGTAAATATTACGTCCCTGCTGCACGGAGGGCTGCAGCGAGACCCCTGACGGATGGAGGACAGCGTGGGAAGCCTCATTAGGATCCGGAGGCTTCCCCCACCCGAGGTGAGTACCCCCCAGGGGACGTTTTGTCGTTACAGTTCCTCTTTAAAGTACCCCGAAGTATATTTAAAAACTAATTATTATATTGCTTCGTAGTGGGAAGCCTCTGATAGTGCAGAGGCTTTCCATATTTTCTTACAACCCACCATTCCAGCAAAGGGTCCTCCTAAACTTATACTGGAGCCTATTAAGCCTCAGCCATGCATTTCCAGCTGTGGACCACTGCATCCAGGTTGGGGATGTGCGAGTTAGGCCTCTGCATGTCCAGCAGGACAAAGCTGCTCATCAGGCCATTTCTGACCTGTTTGGCACCCCAGGGAATGCACTCTTTGTCACAAACCCCATATATGCACATAAACACATACTAATGTAAGGCGATCAGTAATTGTAAAAACGTACTATTTATAGGTTACAATAATGCAACTGAAGTACTTTAACCTTAGCAAATTGCTATTCTCTGCTAGTTTGCCATGGGCATTGCTAGACTCCCAGAACATCCACAGCACCTATGGGCACCAGATAAGGGGACATCAGGGGCACCTTGAGCACACCACAGAAAAAAGTGAGTGAAGTTGGGACTTGTGACAAAAAAGTGAAAGGTGGTGGCAGATAGTGAGTGGCAAGTAGCAACAGGTAGTGGGTGACAAAAGTGCAAATAGAGTTTCAGATGGACCATGCTGCGAGAGGCTGAAAGGAACATGAGTGTATTTTGCGGTACTTCAGGCACAGGCCTGGAATTGCTGTGCATGAAAACGGCACTCGGGTATATAGTGTACTGTCACTATAGAAATAAGAGATCGGATGTCAGATGATGGAGCGGCTTCTGGTGAGCAGGGGTAAGGAGGGAAACAATATGCTTGGGGCCCGATTCTGGATTCACACTGTACCAGATGAAAAACTGATCCTGTAAAAACTTTTGTTTTCGTTTACACAGATGAGTTTCATTACATTGGGCATCAGTTTTTCCCGTTCACCACCTGCTAGGTACCTGTTGCCGCCTTCCTTCACATCGCTGCTGCCATCCATTCAGGTCCTCAGGCACTACTGCTGCTCCCCATACAAGTCACAGCACTCTAGAAACACTGGTATATGGATCCCAGAGCTCCATCAGAAGCATCAGGCTCCCATTGGTTCGCAAAATACCAATGGGAATCCTCCCTGAGCACCAGGGAGTATTTTAATTGGTCTACTATTCATTGGTCTATAGCAAACCAATTGTAGCCTGATGCATCTGATGGAGCTCTGGGATCACTAAAACCGGTGTTTCTAGAGTGCAGGGAGCTGAATGGGCAGTGGCAGCAGTGGTAGAGAACCCAAATGGATGGTAGCAAGTGAATATTTTGCAAAATGTACATGGCGAGTAGTCTAGTGAGAAAAGACACAGTCAATTCTTAGAGGCTAGCATTGATTTTGTCAGTCTCTGTCGCCATCTGCTTTGCTTGGCCGACCCGGGAATGCGGTAAGGGGCCCAAACCTGCGTAAACGGATCTCTTCTGAATGGACTGATGTGAATGGATCCTATTGTTTTGCATAGGATCTGTTTGCATTCGTTCGGATCCACTCAGTTGAGTTCCGATAAAGGAACCTTTTTACTGGAAGTGTGAAAGGAGCCTAAATAAACTCAGGGGGTCATTTGTACAGTCGCTAGATTACCGGCAGACATAGCTCTGAATGGCCCCCTCAGCTGAGTCACATCCAGCCTGTGTATAAGGCCTCAGGGCCGGTTCTCACTTGGGCGATTAGCAAGTGATTCCCAATACAAACTTTATGGCAGTGATCTCACTGCCGCAATTGCCGCTGATCGCAGGTGATTCGCGATTAGCGGCAATCACAAAACGTGTTCCTTGCAGTATTTTTCTGCTATTCTGGAGTGATCACGATACAGTGCTTTAAAAGGGCTGATCGATCGCTCAGGAAGAGTGTACAGTGATTTAACTGTGCTAATCGCGGTAACGTCACCCGTGCAATTTTGCGATTGCTAGTGTGAATGGGCCTTTAGGGCTGTTCTCACTTGGGTGATTAGCGGGTGAATCCCGCTAATCGCCGAAGCGCTAGTGTGCTCGCGCAATACAAATTTAATGCCAGTGATCTCACTACCGCAATTGCCGCAGATCGTTGTTGATTCACGATTAGCAGCAATCGCAAAATGTGTTGCTTGCAGCATTTTTCCGCGATTCTGGAGCAATCGCGATACGGTGCTTTAAAAGCGCTGATCGCGATTGCTCAGGAATCGCGAGAGTGTACAGTGATTTTACCATGCTAATCACAGTAAAAACACCCAAGTGCTAGCGTTTTGCGATTGCTAGTGTGAATGGGCCCTCAGTACTATATTGCACCTCTCATGATCTTTATTACAAGTTTACAGATTACACAGTACTTTCATAACTGATTGTCTCCCCTTTTTTTACATAGTAACCAACCCCTATGGCTATACAGACCTAGAAACACATACACTAGAATGTTTTTCCCCTGAAAGAATTATCCATAAGGGACGAGTTACACTTACCACGTTGCGTCACGCCTCAGTACTCCCTTATACTGTCTGCTGTCCCAATGCCCATTATAGTTAATGGAACGTGACACATTGCCTGCGATGCAAAAGAAGTGCTCTGGGTAACACAGGAGCTGCAGTGCGTTATTGTGCGACTTCCGCTGTAATCTTGGAAGTACTACCGTATGTTCATTTTTTTTTCTTGGGTCACAACACGGCTATAACACGTCATGCGACTTTCCAATCGCACCGCACCAAATGTAAATTGTCCCTTATCAGTTTAGGTGAAAATCTCTCTGCTCTCTGCTTTAGAGATTCACTAGTCTGGATCCTACTCAGCTGACCTATTGCAATTTCTGCTGCAAGCTGCAGAACAACTCCTGCTCACTCCATATATCAGAAAGGGCTGCTCAGCAGACAGCCAAGCAGCTCATCTGTACATCAATAGGGGAAAAATGTCACCTGGAGTGAGGACTATAGATTATTTTGGATGACATTTATTTTCAGAGATTAAGGCACACTTCTCTCTTCAGCTAAGTGTAAACATAAGGGGAATGTTGTTGTAACTGACTTGCAATGCCTGCTAGCTTGCAGTGCACTTTTGCCATATGTGTACCATAGTGAGGTTGATGGACAAGTTACTCCACCCTGTCCTCATTTGTCAGCTTTCCAGGATGGCAGCACCCAGTAAAGTGTTCCAGCAATCTGAACACTGTAAATGTACTACTGGAAGAACATAAATAAGATATAGAGGCAGAAGCAGAACCACATTTTTATTATTGATTTATAAAGTGCCAACATATTCCGTGGCGCTGTACAAAGAAACAAACATGGGGTACAAAATAATACAGACAACGGTAAACACAAATATATACGAAATACAGAGTTGGTACAAAATACAGAATTAGTAATTACAGTGTCAAAATTAATATAAATGAGTGTGTGAAAAAATCCAAGACACAAAAGTGTGAGAGAGCCCTGCCCTTGCAAACTTACAATTTAAAGATCAAGATTTTCTTTTCATATATTTGACTGCAATTTCGGTTTCACCATCCAATGTTTATCTGACAAACAGAGAAGAGCTTATGAGAAGAATGATGGCTGGGCTTGAGTACTGAAAACCTGCCAGGGAATGGGAGAAGTATTAACAGAGTTCTGAGCTGACACTCTGAGTTCTGGCATGATACAATAGCAGCACTGCCAATTGTCCGCAATGAAAGCTTTCTAGTTTTCAGTGTACAGAAATGCTTTAACCACTTGCCGACCGCACACTCATAACGTGCGTCGGCAAAGTGGCAGCTGCAGGACCAGCGACGCAGTACTGCGTCGCCAGCTGCAGCCTAATTAATCAGGAAGCAGCCGCTCGTACGAGCGGCTGCTTCCTGTCAATTCACGGCGGGGGGCTCCGTGAATAGCCTGCGGGCCGCCGATGGCGGCTCGCAGGCTAGATGTAAACACAAGCGGAAATAATCCGCTTTGTTTACATTTGTACGGCGCTGCTGCGCAGCAGCGCCGTAAGGCAGATCGGCGATCCCCGGCCAATCAGCGGCCGGGGATCGCCTCCATGTGACAGGGGACGTCCTGTCACTGGCTGCACAGGACGGATAGCGTCCTGTGCAGCCCAGATCTCCCGGGGGAGCAGGTAGGAGAGGGAGGGGGGAGGATTTCGCCGCGGAGGGGGGCTTTGAGGTGCCCCCCCCCGCAAAATGCCAGCCAGGAGGAGCGATCAGACCCCCCCCTGCACATCATCCCCCTAGTGGGGAAAAAAGGGGGGCGATCTGATCGCTCTGAGTGCCCTTTGATCTGTGCTGGGGGCTGCACAGCCCACCCAGCACAGATCACCTAAAACAGCGCTGGTCCTTAAGGGGGGGTAAAGGGTGGGTCCTCAAGTGGTTAAATGATCAACCACACCAACACTGTTTAAATAATGTTTGCAGTTTTATTTGGAGTTACAATTATATCAGCCTTTATGTATATTACACAGCATTATGTACATTATGTATATACTAAATCTGTACAGAATCTGTACAGAATCACAAAAGTAAAATCTATCCTTTCCTAAATAAGATAACACTATTAGGGAAATTTCCTCCATAGTTACAAAAATAAAACACTTGTTAAAAAAAATCAGCAACAAAGTGACAGCATTTAAAAATACATAAATAGTAACCTTTGGGACTTAGCTTCTTTTAATATGTATGCCATAATGGTATATTACTGTTTTGCAAATAAGGGCTTGTAATTATTGATTATTATTATTATTAATTATTAAAGAAACATAAAATGGAAAAAATACACCTTTATTTCTAAATAATGAATTGTCACCATACATTGTACAAGGGACATCATTTAAATGTAATAAGCAGGACAAATGGGCAAATAAAATGTATAGGTTTTATCTACAGTAGTGTAACGATCGGTGGGCGCAGAGAGTATCTGATTACCGGTGATCTGCAGTATCGCCGGAAATACAGATATATACCAGATTATAAGTGATCTGCAGTCTCACCGATAATCCGATATACAAACTAACCTCTGTTCGCCTGAGTAGAGTGTAGTGTTTTGGTGTAACAGTAACACTAGGAGGCCTAGGCCTCAGTGCAGCAAGGAGAACTGCACGTATTCCTTCCGCAGACCTGAGCTCTCCAAGACGGGAGGAGTCAGACTGACAGTAGGAAGGAAAGTCCGAGAGTGACACTCAGGAAGAAGTGTCACTAACAGGACTGGGAACCGCCCCTAATCGTGAGGTCGGTTCTCGAGGTCAGACAAGCCAGGTCGTACACACACGGACAGATAAAGTACAAATACAGTAGGCAAAGGCGGAGTCAAAGTACAGGCAGGGTTCGGCAACGGGGTATCAGATATATCGGGGTACAAAATCAGGAGGCAGAAACAGAGTCTTGGAACGAGCCGAGGTTCGGCAACAGAGTATCAGAAATATCGAGGTACAAGGTCAGAGTTCAGGAGGATAGTCGAGGCAGGCAAAAGTCATAACATATAATCACAATCAAACTAGTACTTTAGCTATCAAATATCTAGCTAAGTGTAGGATTACAGCTCCAGCTGGTCCCGGCACACTTCAGGATCTGACTACGGATCTGGGTGCTCCCACGTATGTGATCGCACGCCAGACAAAGAGCAAGTGAACAACCAGCAGTATATATACTCTAGGACCTTTCCAGGACCTCCCTAATTGCTGGTCCAATGAGAGCAGTGGAATTTGTCAGCTGACCCAGCTGGTCAGCCGACACCCTTCTAACTGCTATTTAAACTCTGCCTTTCTGCTCGCGCGCGTGTAAGTCTGAATCTTGGTGGACTATCAGTCCCAGCCACACCAGTACTGTCATGCAATGTATCTAGTGCGGGGGCCGCTTCTGATGCGGATTCCGCCGTTCCCAATGCGGATTCCGCCGCACTGCCTATGCGGCATGCAGCGTTTTTTCCGCGTTGTGACGCCATGCTGGACGCGGAAACAGCCGCCTCACCTTGAGAGACGGCGGCATTTCCGCGTTTCCTTACAAGTAGCTCTTTTTATTTTCTTTAATGGCTGAAAACTGAAAATTAATGTCTTTTTTTTTAATCAGAATCAGAATCAGAATCAGAATTTATTTCCGCCAAGTGCAACCGGTGGGTTGTACCCGGAATTGGGTTTGGCGCATACAGGGTCGTTGATGAAAAACAATAAAATAGCACGGTTAAGCATGTACATACATAGACATGGGACAAGCACACATAGGACAACATTACAGTTTGTGCGTACAATTAAGCAGAGTGTCGTGTACAGGTAGGCATGGTACAAACGTATAAACAATAAAGCAAAAATAGAAAGCAAAACCAGAGAACATTACAGCATACACGTACAGATTAACGTAATACAAACAGAGCAAAACATACACTGATAGCAGGAACAGAAAAAAGTGGGACTGGAGGAGCAGCCTGAGAGCTGATCTGAGCGCTGCCATTTTCGGCACTGGACGCTACACAGCGACACGCTCCAACAAGACAGGCGCTCCGAATGTCCACGAAAGGTAGAGAGGAAACGGATGGAGGCGGACAGCAGAGTGTCCTGGTAGAGAGTGGATAGAGAAGGAGAGATATAGAGAGAGAAGGGACAGCTAAGAGAAAAAGCGGAACCAGAGAGAGAGAGCCAAAAGCGAGAGGAGAGAGGCAGAGGCAGGGACCTTTTTGTGCTGCAGATTGAACACCCCTGGTACAGTCTGTTATTCAGTCCCAAGATGTCCATATGCTGGTGGTTGCAGGCAGAGGGGGCCCAGTGATGATGGTTGCTCCACGTGGATTGCGGCAGCTGTTCAGGTCGATCAGGCCCAGGCTGATCAGGGCAGCAGCTATGTGCCCCCTGGATTGTTGTGGTCTCCTGAGTGTTCCCGAGGTGGCTTCCAGGCAGCGGTGGTGTGCGACACAGAGGCAGGGCGAAGCAGTGTAGTGCCTGGGCCCATGGTCGCTCCACGTGGGTGGCCGCTTCAGCTGATCGGCCCTTTGGTGTCCTGGCAGTCGCGTGATGCAAATGCGTGCCGAGAGGGAGCAGCTCACCGACGGAGATGTGGCGCGGTGAACGGATGGCCTGGCTGCGGGGCTGCAGCAGCAGATGGGCTCACAGTGAGCGGATGGCGAATGGAGGGGGACGGCCCCCTGACGGCCACCGATATCTGGCGATCCCGATGCACCCCTCATGCGGCGTCCTGGTTTCCTGGCATCTGGCGCAGTGGCCCGCCTCCTCAGCCTGCCCAGAATGCAGAAATCGGGCCGCGTCCTCCTCGCTCACAGATCCCGGCGGACGGGGTCCATGTGGCATGTGCTAGAGTCCATGAGAGCGCACACTGGGGTCAGTTGCTCGGCGGCAGAGTGGCCGAACAGCCGATGCCAGCCTGCGTGCACGTCTGTGACCCCTGCATCTCCCTCAGGCGGATGGAGGCTGTTGGTGAGAGCAGGTGGGAGAAATTTAAAAGAAAAGAAGAAAAAAAGACCGGAGCCCTGTGGCCGTGGCGTCCGCACCCGGCGCCATCTTGCTGTTGCAACTTTGAATTGTATGTGTGTGGTGAATCAGTTGGTATCAGAACACTCCCTTCGCGAGTCAGTTCATCAAATTGCGAACGCGGGTTACCCTTCGTGATGAACAAATGACCGTGTGAGAGGATTTCTGACGCTGATCGACTGACCCACCTGCAGACCGGCCTTGCGGTCTGTGACATTGAATTATTTTAATTCATAGGAATTAAAATAATTCTTAGCAAAACAGTACCAGCCAAAGAAAGCCTAGTTTGTCCCACAGAAAACAATATGGTATATAGATCATTTTGGTGCGATAAGTAGTGATAAAGTTATTGCTGAATGAATGGAAGGAGTGTGAAATATGAAAATTGCTCTGGTTTTAAGGGGAAATAACCAGTGGTGGGGTAGTGGTTGACAATAGATAAGATAAAAAAAAATGACCATTGTCAGGCGATTATACAATACGTTTATATAAACTATAACCGTATGTATAAAATAAAAAACTAAGGCCTCCTACAAAAATAATGGGAGGAGTCTTATTATATATTAAACACCCAACCTTAAGTTCTTATAGTGAGTTTCTCAAGCTACTGGTACAAAGAGTGAAAAGTCAGGACAACTCTTTACTTTTAAAATAATTAATTTATTAAATATATAAACGTTGTCAGAATGATTACAAATCACATAATACGAATCAAACAATAACCACCAAATAATAATAACCACAAGGTACTTCTTGGTATAAGCTGACTATACACTTCAGAGCAAAGTTGACCACAAATATTAACCAAAAAAATTAAACAATCACAATAGGCTGTGTAACCACAAGATGGCAGGCTTTTCATCTTATTTGCAAGGCTTGATTGTAATGCACAATCTAACAAGGGAAAAATATGGAAGCAGATCTAGCTGGTCTAAAAACCTTAATATATAAAACAAGTTTAAAGTTTACTGATTTGTAAACATTTTATTAAAAGAATCTGATTTTAAAACAAAGGAAAACGATATGAAATTATGCAATTATGACCTGATCTGTAAATGAAACCTTTATATGCCAACCAATCCTTATCCCCCTAACAAGTTATAAGCTTGGAGGAAAAAAAACATAAATTAATAAAAATTTTTTAGAGAAAAATGAACCCAAATCAAACATGGATATTCCTAGTTGCAATTCCAGTAAGGTCACATGTTCAGGGTATTCTATACTAGGTATAGAATCACTGAAAATCCAAGCCCCTAACTTAGTTTGCTTTGATATAATTAAAAATGTATAATTACCAATAATATGGAGTAAGGATTCTTGCCAGGCCTGCACTGCTAACCCGATCTGGGAGTGGCCTCAAGGCTTGTAGGGTGTGAGAGTCTTTTCCGTCTGTCTGTCTGAAAGTATGTCCCTTCTTTCAGAGGTTGAGATTGTGTGTCTGTCTTCAAATGAGAGTGTCTTCTGTTCCTTAGATAGTCTGTCTCGAGTGTCCAATGCACTCATTATTTATACCCCTCTAACTAACTTATAACTCAGCCCTCCAGGTAAACGAAAATCCAATCAGGAACTGAGAGGTGTGACTAAAAGTGAAAATTAACTAGTTCATGTGAATATCAACTAATCAAGATAATCTTGATATCACATTTTTTTCATTTTTGGATGTGTAGTTTTTCACCAGCAGGGGGCAATCTCGTTTAACATATATATTATTCAAAAATAAAAGAATAACCTCTTGACCTGTTAATACCGTGTTCAGTCCATATACTATGTTTACAATTCATTAGATTGGAAGAATGATCATAATCCCTTATAATCCCTTAATACCTTAACACATAAAACTGGTCAACAATAAGTTATGGCTCTGTTTGAGAACAACCATTTATGATCCAAAAATGTTATCCTAGTAAATATGGTTCTTAAGTGTCTGGTCACTGAGTTAAACATTAAAACTAAAACACATTGTAGCTCTGACCATTTCTGGGGAAAACAGTTGGAATTGAGCATAAGCTGATATATATGTTATTTAACCACTTCACCCCAAGGCAGTTTTTACCTTAACGTACAAGTGTGACTTTCACCTTTCAGTGCTCATCCCTTTCATTTGCCAATAGCTTAATCACTACTAATCACAATGAAATGATATATATCTTGTTTTTTTCACCACAAATTGGGCTTTTTGGGGTTGATATTTGTTTTCAGTAATTACTTTATTTCCTATGCATTTTAAAGGGAAATACAAGGAAAAAATGAAAAAATACACTATTTCTCCAATTTCATCCCCTATGGTTTTAATGTAAACACTGCTACTGTACATAAAACCTACACATTGTATCTGCCTATTTGTCCTGGTTATCACAAGATTTTAATTATGTCCCTAGTACAAAGTATGGTGACAATATATCATTTCGAAATAAAGGTGTACTTTTTTTTTTCACAGTTTTCACGTGCACGTGCATGGGGATGTACATGCACCTGCGGGAGCGCGCACGTGCACCCGCGGGAGCACGCACGTGCGCACGCACAGCAGCAGCAGCACTGTCTGACATATAAAAACATCCTGGAGCCATTAAGAGGCTCTAGCAGGGCGTTTTTATAAGTCAGGTTGTCATAAAGTGGTTAAGTATATATTCCCATATACTATCCACTTAACTGTATAAAATACATAAAAACATAATGTTTCTTCTTACTATATATATCATGTTACATATATATATATATATATATATATAATGCCATACATATATATATAGAATCTCTAATAATAAGATTATAAGAAATTCTATATCAGCTCACCTTCTTATTTCAAGCTGCCACTATACAGCCTGCTGCCCTTTGGACTGTAAACAAGGACACTTGACTTCAATAATGTCCAAGGCAGAGTAAACTTTTAAAATTTGCGTAAAGATTAAGAATTATTACTCCAGTAAACATTCTTCAGACAGATGAAATTCTTTCTGATACAGCAGTCTGTCACTAAACCATGTCCTCTGAATTTAACTACTCAGCTTAAATTGACTACACAGGTTTAAATCTTATATAAAAAAATATAAAAGATCTATTTGTTGCAATCCATATCATCCATGTAGTAATAGTAATTATAATTTTTATAATTGTGAGGTCACATCTGGAATATGGGATATAGTTTTGGGAACCACACTATAGGAAGGACATTGACATAGTAGAACAGGTACAGACATGCTACTAAATTATGTTGGTGCTTTATAAATCAATAATAATAATTAAAGGGATGGATGAAAGGTTGGACAAACTGGGCTTATTTAGCTTGGAAAAAAGACAGTTAAGGGGTGACCTGATTAACATGCATATATATATCAGAGGGTAATACATAAACTTGGCAGATAAGCTTTTTGTTTCTTGGTGTGTACAAAGGACAAGGGGACATGATCTTCTTATGGAGAAAAAATAAGGTTTTGCCATCTGTTTAGGAAGGGGTTCTTTAAGAGTGGTCACATGAGGAATATTTTGCCACAGGAAGTCGTTATGGCAAATTACAGTAGAGTCTCGGTTATTTGGCACCAGATTAGCTGATGCCGGATAAGTGTGCTTTCTGGTTGCTTGTTGAGAGTCAATGTGAAAAATAGGCCTAGCTTATACAGTACCTCACCCCACTCTATATAAACACCATGAACTCTGTATTTACCCCTTGAGCACCAGAGCAATTTTCACCTTTCAGCACTCCTTCCATTCATTCGTTTATAACTTTATTATTACTTATCACAATGAAATGAACTATATCTTGTTTTTTCCGCCACCAATTAGGCTTTCTTTAGGTGGGACATTATGCCAATAATTAATTTATTCTAAATATGTTTTAATGGGAAAATAGGAAAAATGTGGGGAAAAAAAATCATTATTTTTCAGTTTTCGGCCATTATAGTTTTTAAATAATGAGTTTTTAAATAATGCATGCTACTATAATTAAAACCCATGAAATGTATTTGCCCATTTGTTCCGGTTATAAAACCGTTTAAATTATGTCCCTATCACAATGTTTGGCGCCAATATTTTATTTGGAAATAAAGGTGCATTTTTTTCAGTTTTGCGCTCATCCCTAATTACAAGCCCATAGTTTATAAAGTAACAGTGTTGTACCCTCCTGACATAAATATTTAAAAAGTTCAGTCCCTAAGGTAACTATTTATGTATTTTTTTTAATTGTACATTTTTTAATTTTTTTTAATTACAAAAAAAAAATAAACAAAAATGGGGAGTGTGGGAGGTAATGAGTTAATTTTTTGTGTATAAGTAATGTACTTGTATGTGAAAAATGCTTTAGGGTGTAGTTTTATTATTTGGCCACAAGATGGCAACAGTAACTTTTTGTTTAATGCGACCTCCAAGCGTCCTTCCGGACGCTTGGAGGAAGTACTAGGAGGCTGGGAAAGTTTTTTTTTTCACAATGATCGCGCTGCTTATCGGAGAAGCAGTGGATCATTGCGGGGCTTAGATCAACGAACGGGAATGGATTTTCCCGTTCATTGATCTCCGGGCGAGCGGCCGGTGGCGTGTTAACGAGCAGGAGTGCGCGCTAGAGTGAGCGGGAGCGCGGGCAGCAGCGTGAGCGCGGAAAGTACGGATTTCTCCGTTCCTGGGGGTGAAAGGATGGAAAAAGGGACGGAGAAATTCGTACAGGTGGGGGTAAAGTGGTTAAATGTTAAAATACAGTAATTGAAAGTATATTAACCTTTGGGGAGCCACACCATTGTAGAAGTCAGATGTACTGCTGCAAAAACATCTTTATAAGTTTGAAAATGCAGTACAAAACATAGCAATTATAATTTAAATATACAGGGCCATATGCAATTCTCTTTTTCACTTGAGTTTTCTCCTAGGAGATAATTTTTCATCTTCAATTTTAAATAACTTTCCAGCACTTCTCAACTAAAAAAGTACCATAAAGTAGGTGTAAAGGTACTATCAAAATTATATTGAGTATTTTCTTGCTTTCTGGTGGCTTAAGGGCATTTTATTGACAAGTTTATAAATATCTCCTGGGAGAAAACTATGGAGAAAAAGTGAATTGCATATGGGCCACAATATGTGTGCTTCCAGACTTTAACAACTTGAGAAACCCAACTTTGGGTTTAGCTGGGGCTTAATGCATGTCATATAGTGATATTTTCTGCATGTTCTGCAAACGTAAGCCATAATGGATATGGACAGCAAGTGAGGAAACATTGGTGTTTTGTGTAAATAGTCAACCAGTAGAACGATTACGGCGTCTACTAGAATAAGTTCCAACCTGTACATTGCCAAGTAGACAGAAGCTAGCATAATAAACTGAAAGGGGTCAATACATTTAGTACATTTAGTCACTTAGTTATATTTCTTTATACACTTACAGTGTGGTCAAACTTTCTTTTTAGAGAAATAATGTAGTGGTGAACAATTTGAATAATTGCAAATACCTTCTTTAAGAAGGCAAACTTTTGTTTTGCATAGTATTTTATTAAGAGGGCTTATTGGTCCTTTGTAGTCCCTTACACACTTCTATGAGCTCTGGTTCACCATGACCTTGCTGGGTAATCTGTAATTCTAGGTGCTTCAAGTCCTACCCCAAAGAAGCCACATTAATCCATGCCATGGACTGATGAGGATCATATGGCTGTCGGTGTGGTAGTTAAGGGCCTAACCGTTCTTAACCACTTTACCCCCCGCGGTACGAATTTCTCTATCCCTTTTAACCCCCTAAAAACCAAGAGACGGAGAAATCCATACCTCCCGCGCTACCGCCGCTGTCCGCGCTCCCGCCGCTCGTGCGTGCGCTCCCGCCACTCGTGCACGCCCGCGCCCGCTCGCCCGGAGATCAATGAACGGGAAAATCCATTCCCGTTCGTTGATCTAAGCCCCCGCAATGATCTGCTGCTTCTATGAGAAACAGCACGATCATTGTGATTTGCCCAGCCTCGTAGTGCTTCCTGTAAGCGTCCTTCCGGACGCTTACAGGTCGCATGTAAACAAACTTACTCTGTCCATCTTGTGGCCAAATAGTAAAACTACACCCTAAAGCATTTTACATATACAAATACATTAGTTTTACACAATAAATTAATTCATTACCTCCCACACTCCCCAATTTTTTTTATTTTTGTAATTAAAAAACAAAACAAAAAATACAATTAAAAAAAAGACATAAATAGTTACCTTAGGGACTGAACTTTTTAAATATTTATGTCAAGAGGGTATAACACTGTTACTTTATAAACTACGGGCTTGTAATTAGGGATGGATGCAAAACTGAAAAAAAATGCACCTTTATTTCCCCAAAAAATATTGGTGCCAAACATTGTGATAGGGACATAATTTAAACGGTTTTATAACCGGGACAAATGGGCAAATACATTTCATGGGTTTTAATTACAGTAGCATGCATTATTTAAAAACTATTTAAAAACTGAAAAATAATATTTTTTTCCCCACATTTTTTCCTATTTTCCCATAAACCACTTAACGACCGCCCACTGCACAGGGGCGGTCGGAAAGTGGATGCCGCAAGGACCAGCTCATGTGCAGAGGCGGCGGTCCTTGTATGGGCATGCATACCGTGACGCGATCCTCCGCCGGGGATCGATGGCCGGGGATTTAGCCTCCAGCCCGCCGGCCAATTAGCAGCTCCGGCGGGCGGAGGAATACAGAAATCCGGCATTTAAAGTGTATAAAGCACTTTGTTAGGTAAACAAAGTGCTTTATACACGCTTCCTCCTCGCCTCGTGGTCTCATTGTTCCAGAGACCACCAGCGAGGAGGAAGCGGTAGTGATTATGCACCACACATTTTTTTTCCACACACCCCCCTGATCGCCCACAGCACCCTTCAGACCCCCCCTGCCCACCCCCCAGAACACTGTTTGCACCCAATCACCCCCCTAATCACCCATCAATCATTCCCTGTCACTATCTTTAAACGCTATTTTTTTTCTTATGTCCTACACTGCCCCCAGCTCCCTCCTGATTAGTGTTGGGCGAACAGTGTTCGCCACTGTTCGGGTTCTGCAGAACATCACCCTGTTCGGGTGATGTTCGAGTTCGGCCGAACACCTGACGGTGCTCGGCCAAACCGTTCGGCCACATGGCCGAACTAAGAGCGCATGGCCGAACGTTCCCTGAACGTTCGGCTAGCGCTGTGATTGGCCGAACGGGTCACGTGGTTCGGGCCCGAACGCGCTCTGATTGGCCGAACGGTCACGTGGTTCGGGTAAATAAATACCCGAACCACGTCATATCTCCGCCATTTGTCTGTGGGTTTAGCTTTGGGTAGGCAGGCAGGGTAGTTCGCTCTCCAGCCACGCTAGCCAGGGTCCCCCCCAGTCATTGTGTGTCGCTGCTGGGAACAGTAGTACACCGCTCGCTCAGCCACACTATATATAGCATTGTTTACTGCCACTGTGTACCTCGCTCAGCCACGCTATATATATAGCATTGTGTTTTCTGACACTCTGTGTACACGGCTTAGCCTGACTAATATAGCATTGTGTGTACTGCCACTGTGCACCTCGCTCAGCCACGCTTTATATAGCATTGTGTGTACTGCCACTGTGCACCTCGCTCAGCCACGCTATATATAGCATTGTGTGTACTGCCACTGTGCACCTCGCTCAGCCACGCTATATATATAGCATTGTGTTTTCTGACACTCTGTGTACACGGCTTAGCCTGACTAATATAGCATTGTGTGTACTGCCACTGTGCACCTCGCTCAGCCACGCTATATATAGCATTGTGTGTACTGCCACTGTGCACCTCGCTCAGCCACGCTATATATAGCATTGTGTGTACTGCCACTGTGCACCTCGCTCAGCCACGCTATATATATAGCATTGTGTTTTCTGACACTCTGTGTACACGGCTTAGCCTGACTAATATAGCATTGTGTGTACTGCCACTGTGCACCTCGCTCAGCCACGCTATATATAGCATTGTGTGTACTGCCACTGTGCACCTCGCTCAGCCACGCTATATATAGCATTGTGTGTACTGCCACTGTGCACCTCGCTCAGCCACGCTATATATAGCATTGTGTTTTCTGACACTCTGTGTACACGGCTTAGCCTGACTAATATAGCATTGTGTGTACTGCCACTGTGCACCTCGCTCAGCCACGCTATATATAGCATTGTGTTTTCTGACACTCTGTGTACACGGCTTAGCCTGGCTATATAGCATTGTGTGTACTGCCACTGTGCATATCGCTCAGCCACGCTATATATAGCATTGTGTTTACTGCCACTCTGTGTACACCGCTCAGCCAGACTATATACCGTTGTTTACTGACACTCTGTGTACACCGCTCAGCCAGACTATATACCATTGTTTACTGACACTCTGTGTACACGGCTCAGCCTGACTATAAAGCATTGTGTGTACTGCCACTGTGCACCTCGCTCAGCCACGCTATATATAGCATTGTGTTTTCTGACACTCTGTGTACACGGCTTAGCCTGACTATATAGCATTGTGTGTACTGCCACTGTGCACCTCGCTCAGCCACGCTATATATAGCATTGTGTTTACTGCCACTCTGTGTACACCGCTCAGCCAGACTATATACCGTTGTTTACTGACACTCTGTGTACACCGCTCAGCCAGACTATATACCATTGTTTACTGACACTCTGTGTACACGGCTCAGCCTGACTATAAAGCATTGTGTGTACTGCCACTGTGCACCTCGCTCAGCCACGCTATATATAGCATTGTGTTTTCTGACACTCTGTGTACACGGCTTAGCCTGGCTATATAGCATTGTGTGTACTGCCACTGTGCACCTCGCTCAGCCACGCTATATATAGCATTGTGTTTTCTGACACTCTGTGTACACGGCTTAGCCTGACTATATAGCATTGTGTGTACTGCCACTGTGCACCTCGCTCAGCCACGCTATATATAGCATTGTGTTTTCTGACACTCTGTGTACACGGCTTAGCCAGACTATATAGCATTGTGTGTACTGCCACTCTGTGTACACCGCTCAGCCAGACTATATAGCATTGTGTTTACTTCCACTCTGTGTCTGCTGGGCCTGGGAACAGTAGTACACCGCTCACCCGCCACTGTATAGCATTGTGCTCTGTGTCGCTGCTGGGAATAGTGGTACACCGCTCACCCGCCACTGTATAGCATTGTGCTCTGTGTCGCTGCTGGGAATAGTGGTACTGTATAGCATTTCTGTACTGCCACTGTACTGCTGCCAGTCAGCGTGTACTGTAAGGATAAGTGAAATGAGGAAGAAATCCGGTGAAAGAGGAAGGGGCAAGGGAAGAGGTGTTTCCCCTGACGGTTCACGTACAGGCCACAGGGGAGCACCCAAGAAAACCCACTCAATACCACCCATGTTGTCCAGGACAACAACCCTCACAAATCCAAAAGAACAGGACCAGATAATTACTTGGATGACCTCTCAAGCGTCCAGCAGTGGGTTAAGCAGCACCAGCACATCACGCACGAGGTCCGAGTCCTCAGCCAGTTACAAGGAGCCAGTGGGGACAAAGCTGACACAACCGGCAGCGACACCACGCACACAACTGCCAGATAACCAGTCCTATGAATTACCTCAGGACACAATGGGGTATTCGCAGGAGCTATTCCCAGCCCAACAAACTTCCACCTATGAAAGGTCAATGGAGGAACAGCCAGAAATGTTGTGCCCGGATTCACAACCATTAACTGTGGGAAATGCACCGCGCACTGAAATACAAGGCGAGTCCGAGGAGGACTCGGAAACCCAAATCCCAGAGCAAGTTGGGCAGGAGGGGTTGCAATTGCAGGAGGTCGGCCGACAAGATCTGGAAGACGACGTTGGAGTGAGCTGCGCAGAGGTTGTTCTGGGGAGCTCTACTCAACGGCGGCGGCCCCCCACAATGACATATGACGAGTTTGAGGAGATGGAAGAGGAGGGTATGGACAATGTGGACAGAGACCCAGATTTTATTTGTGAACGAGAACATCGCCGTCGTAGCAGCAGCACAGATGAGTCTGTTGAAGAACCCACTGCTGCACGAGTTCGCCTTGTGCCACAAGGTAGGCGGCGCGCAATTTCAGGCACCACAAGCGTGGAAGTTCAAGTGAGAGGCAAAAGAGGAGGAAACAGAAATCGCCAGCAAGGAGGCAGGTGCTCCAAAGTCTGGGCTTTCTTTGAAGACTGCACTGAGGATGTTACCATGGCGATTTGCAAGGTGTGCAAGACTCGCCTGAGCAGGGGGAAAAGTATTAACAACCTCTCCACCACCAGCATGAGCCGCCACATGCTATCCAAACATCCCACTCTGTGGGCAAACGCGGCAGGACAGGGTACCAGCAACACTGCCTCCCTTGGGTTCACCAGACTCACCACCAGACCCGCCTCAGCAGCAGCAGTAGCCCAGCCATTGCGTGGTTCACAACATTCACAAACATCAGACGACGCTGACACTGTCACTTTCCGGAGTAGTGCTCTTGAGGTCTCCCAGTGTTCATCAAACACAACAACCAACAGCCCTTCCGTGTGCAGCGCTACGGTTCAGTTGTCTGTGTCGGAGATGTTTGAGCGCAAGAGGAAATTGCCAGCAAATGACCCCCGGGCCGTGGCAGTAACAGCCAGCATAGCCAAGCTTCTGGCCTGCGAAATGCTGCCATATCGAGTGGTGGAGACAAACAGCTTCAAGGGCATGATGTCAGTGGCCATCCCACGTTACGTGGTTCCCAGCCGCTACCACTTTGCGCGCTCTGCAGTGCCTGAGTTGCATGAGCACGTGGTCAGCAAAATAACCCGAAGCTTGAAGAATGCCGTTGCCTGCAAGGTTCACCTCACCACTGACACTTGGACGAGTGCGTTCGGACAGGGTCGATACATCTCCCTTACCGCGCACTGGGTGAACCTTTTGGAGCCTGGCAGCGATTCCTCACCTGCTACGGCGCGGGTGTTGCCCACGCCGCAAACAGCTGCACCGCCGTCCCTCCCACTGGATAACAACAGCAGCACCTACCTCTCTGACTCCTTCTCCTCCAACGCATCTCAAAGCTGTACCTCATCCGGAAACGCTAACCCAGCAGCAGTAGGATCGTGGAAGCAGTGCAGCACAGCTGTTGGCATGCGTCAGCAAGCGTTGCTGAAGCTGATCTGCCTTGGGGATAAGCAGCACACAGGGGAGGAAATTTGGAAGGGAATAAAGGAACAGACGGATTTGTGGCTGGCACCGCTGGACTTGAAACCGGGCATGGTTGTGTGTGATAATGGGAGTAATCTCATTCGCGCTTTAAGGTTGGCTAAGCTGACACACATCCCTTGCCTGGCGCACGTGATGAACCTAGTAGTTCAGCGGTTCCTGAGGACATACCCAGGCGTGGCCGATCTTCTGTTGAAGGTGCGTCGAGTGGCCAAACATTGTAGAAATTCCAGTACTGCTTCGGGGGCACTCGCCAAGATGCAGGAGTGCTTCAATCTCCCCCACCATCGCTTGCTGTGTGATGTCCCTACGCGCTGGAATTCTACGCTGCACATGCTAGCACGCTTTTGTGAGCAGAAGAGTGCAGTGGTCCAGTACATGACGGCGCAGTACCGAGGCGCATCCGGACAGCTGCCAAGCTTCTGTGGATCCGATTGGGCCAACATGTTGGACCTCTGCCAAGTCCTCCAAAATTTTGAGCAATCCACGTTGCTTGTGAGCAGTGACAACTCTTCAGTCAGCATTACCATACCACTGCTGTGTTTACTGAAGAGGTCAATGTTGAAAATCAAGGAAACAGCTGTCATGATGCAACTGGGGGAATCTGAAGGAGAAAACGATCAGCATGATGGTACCAACATCAGGCCATCCGCCTCAGGGAACGCTGGCCCCAGCAGCTATGACGAAGAAGAGGAGGAGGAACAGCTGGAGTTGGAGCAGGAATTTCATGCCACCACTGACGAGGGCCAGAGTGGTGCACGTTGGACTTCCACAATTCAACGCGAATGGTCAGCAGAAGCAGACCAGGAGGAAGGTGACGACTATGATGCATCACAACAACTATCACAACGCTCACAAGAGGATGATGAGGATTCTGGTAGGACTCTGGCACACATGGCTCAATTCATGCTAGACTGCATTGAACGTGACCCACGCATTGTGCGCATTCTGGACAACACCAATTACTGGGTTTATACCCTTCTGGATCCACGGTACAAACACAATGTTCCAAAACTGCTTGAAGAAAGAGTCAGACAGGTCAAAATGGAAGAATACCAGCAGGCCCTTGTGGAGACTTTAGAGAGGAGATTGACATCCTCCCCCTCCTCTAGCCAGTTGTACGCAGACAGACTGACTTCCGCAAACCCAGGACGACCAGGAGGGCAGCAAACAATGCAAGCCGCAGCTAGTGCCCAAAAGGGAATGGTATCGGCAGTGTCCTTGGAGTGGGAAAATTTTCTGACACCCATGCAGCAGCAGCCCACTGAACAGCAAGCGTGCAGATCCACCTCCAACACCGATCGCCTGGAGAAGATGGTCAAGGACTACATGTCAGATGACGTAGCTGTGTCGAACAATCCATCTGCACCCTTCAACTATTGGGTATCGAAGCTAGACACCTGGCACGAACTGGCAATGTACGCAATAGAGGTGCTGGCTTGCCCGGCAGCCAGCGTTATGTCGGAACGTTGTTTCAGTGCTGCCGGAGGCATCGTCACAGATCGGCGTATCCGCCTCTCCACAGAAAATGCAGACCGTCTGACTCAAATTAAAATGAATCAATCCTGGATTGGAAATGACTACGCAACACTCCAGGACCCCAACCAAGTAACATGACCAATGAACATCTGGGATGGTGTAGCATTTCCGGTCCCTGTTTATTGAACCTCTCATCTGTATTACATTTATGACTGCATGGCGGCAAAAAGCATTGCTGCTATATCCGCACGCTTTTTGTCCTCATGCAAGGCCTAGGTTGTTGTGTCTCAAAAACCGTGGCCTTCTCCTCCTGCGCCTGCTCCTGTTCCATCACGTCTGCTGCTGCTGGGTTAGCGTTGCCGCGTGGTCCCTGTTTATTGAACCACTTATCTTTATTACATTTATGACTGCATGGCGGTACAAAGCATGCTATCCGCACGCTTCTTGCCCTCATGCAAGGCCTGGGTTGTTGTGTCTCACAAAGCGTGGCCTTCTCCTCCTGCGCCTGCTCCTGTTCCATCACGTCTGCTGCTGCTGGGTTAGCGTTGCCGCGTGGTCCCTGTTTATTGAACCACTTATCTTTATTACATTTATGACTGCATGGCGGTACAAAGCATGCTATCCGCACGCTTCTTGCCCTCATGCAAGGCCTGGGTTGTTGTGTCTCACAAAGCGTGGCCTTCTCCTCCTGCGCCTCCTCCTGTTCCATCACGTGTGCTGCTGCTGGGTTAGCGTTACCGGTCCCTTTTCCTGGAACCTCTTATATGTATTACATTTATGACTGCATGCCGACAAAAAACATGTTACCTGTGCAAAGAAAACAGACATTTCCCGCATTTAAAAGACAGTTTTCCCTTTGAAACTTTAAAATCGATTTTCTCAAAAACTATAAGCTCTTTTTGCTAATTTTTTTTTCCTCTTGTACCCACTCCCAAGGTGCACATACCCTGTAAATTTGGGGTATGTAGCATGTAAGGAGGCTTTACAAACCACAAAAGTTCGGGTCCCCATTGACTTCCATTATGTTCGGAGTTCGGGTCGAACACCTGAACATCGCGGCCATGTTCGGCCTGTTCGGCCCGAACCCGAACATCTAGATGTTCGCCCAACACTACTCCTGATCACCCCCCCACCCCTCAGATTCTCCCCAGACCCCCCCCAGACCCCCCCCCCCCCTGTGTACTGTATGCCTCTATCTCCCCTGTAATAACCCACTGATCACCTGTCAATCACCCATCAATCACCCCCTGTCACTGCCACCCATCAATTAGCCCCTAACCTGCCCCTTGCGGGCAATCTGATCACCCACCCACACCAATAGATCGCCCGCAGATCCGACATCAGATCACCTCACAAGTGCAGTGTTTACATCTGTTCTCTCCTCTAAACACCCACTAATTACCCATCAATCACCCATCAATCACCACCTATCACCACCTGTCACTGTTACCCATCAGATTAGACCCTAATCTGCCCCTTGCGGGCACCCAATCACCCGCCCACACGCTCAGATTGCCCTCAGACCCCCCCTTATCAATTCGCCAGTGCATTATTTACATCTGTTCTTCCCTGTAATAACCCACTGATCACCTGTCAATCACCCATCAATCACCCCCTGTCACTGCCACCCATCAATCAGCCCCTAACCTGCCCTTTGCGGGCAATCTGATCACCCACCCACACCAATAGATCGCCCGCAGATCCGACGTCAGATCACCTCCCAAGTGCAGTGTTTACATCTGTTCTCTACCCTAAACACCCACTAATTACCCATCAATCACCCCCTATCACTGTTACCCATCAGATTAGACCCTAATCTGCCCCTTGTGGGCACCCAATCACCCGCCCACACGCTCAGATTGCCCTCAGACCCCAGCCCTGATCACCTCGCCAGTGCATTGCTTGCATTTATTCCCCCCTCTAATCACACCTTGAGACACCCATCAATCACCTCCTGTCACCCCCCCCCCTAGCTCTCCTATCCATCAGATCAGGCCCTAATTTGCCCCGTGTGGGCTCCTGATCACTCGGCCAAACCCTCAGATCCCCCTCAGACCCCCTTCTGATCACCTCCCCAGTGCATTGATTGCATCTATTTTCCCCTCTAACCACCCCCTGAGACACCCATCAATCACCTCCTGTCACCCCCCCCCAGCTCTCCTATCCATCAGATCAGGCCCAATACAACCTGTCATCTAAAAGGCCACCCTGCTTATGACTGGTTCCACAAAATTCGCCCCCTCATAGACCACCTGTCATCAAAATTTGCAGATGCTTATACCCCTGAACAGTCATTTTGAGACATTTGGTTTCCAGACTACTCACGGTTTTGGGCCCGTAAAATGCCAGGGCGGTATAGGAACCCCACAAGTGACCCCGTTTTAGAAAAAAAAACACCCCAAGGTATTCTGCTAGGTGTATGACGAGTTCATAGAAGATTTTATTTTTTGTCAAAAGTTAGCGGAAATTGATTTTTATTGTTTTTTTTCACAAAGTGTCATTTTTCACTAACTTGTGACAAAAAATAAAATCTTCTATGAACTCACCATACACCTAACGGAATACCTTTGGGTGTCTTCTTTCTAAAATGGGGTCACTTGTGGGGTTCCTATACTGCCCTGGCATTTTAGGGGCCCTAAACCGTGAGGAGTAGTCTAGAAAACAAATGCCTCAAAATGACCTGTGAATAGGACGTTGGGCCCCTTAGCACCTAGGCAAAAAAGTGTCACACATGTGGTATTGCAGTACTCAGGAGAAGTAGTATAATGTGTTTTGGGGTGTATTTTACACATACCCATGCTGGGTGAGAGAAATCTCTCTGTAAATGGACAATTGTGTGTAAAAAAAAAATCAAAAAATTGTCATTTACAGAGATATTTCTCCCACCCAGTATGGGTATGTGTAAAAATACACCACAAAACACATTATACTACTTCTCCTGAGTACGGCGGTACCACATGTGTGGCACTTTTTTGCAGCCTAACTGCGCTAAGGGGCCCAAAGTCCAATGAGCACCTTTAGGCTTTACAGGGGTGCATACAATTAGGCACCCCCCAAAATGCCAGGACAGTAAACACACCCCACAAATGACCCCATTTTGGAAAGTAAGACACTTCAAGGTATTCAGAGAGGAGCATAGTGAGTCCGTGGCAGATTTTTTTTTTTTTTTTTGTCGCAAGTTAGCAGAAATGGAAACTTTTTTTTTTCTTTTTTGTCACAAAGTGTCATTTTCCGCTAACTTGTGACAAAAAATAAAATCTTCTATGAACTCACCATGCCTCTCAGTGAATACTTTGGGATGTCTTCTTTCCAAAATGGGGTCATTTGGGGGGTATTTATACTATCCTTGAATTCTAGCCCCTCATGAAACATGACAGGTGCTCAGAAAAGTCAGAGATGCTTCAAAATGGGAAAATGTAACGATTGGTGTCAACACGCAGAGAGAATCTGATTATTGGTGATCTGCAGATTCACCAGTAATGCAGATATACACCAGATTATGAATGATCTGCAGAATCACTAATAATCCAGGTATGTCTAACCTCTGGACACCTGAGATATGAGTGTACAGTGTAACAGTAGCACTTTGAGAGAGAACCGCCAGAGGAATTGGAGGTATGAAGAAGAAGGGATTTCACCTCAGACTGTGGGTGAATCCCTAGGCCAAAGGCTCCCTAGGAGAGGTTCCTAGGCTTGGTTGCAGGAAGCCCTGCTGCTAATAGAGACAGGCTTGCCCTAACTAGGTGTGAGGGCCTATTCTCTATGCCCTGGAACCGGGCTAAGGTATAACATACAAATGACACAGTATCCTAGTCTTGGGTGTGAGGTCCGTAGTCACAACACCCTGGAACTGGTCTAAAGCATAACATAGAACTGACACAGTATCCTAGTCTTGGGTGTGAGGTCCGTAGTCACAACACCCTGGAACTGGTCTAAAGCATAACATAGAACTGACACAGTATCCTAGTCTTGGGTGTGAGGTCCGTAGTCACAACACCCTGGAACTAGTCTATAGCATAACATAGCATAAGCATGAGAAAGTATTCTAGCTCAGTGTGGATTCCCAGGTCCTTCCTGGTTCAAACACACTGTTGGATCTGACTGAGGTCTGTGTGCTAACACATAAGCATTTGCAACGGCAGACGATGTGAGACTGAGGGACGAGTGGTTATATAGTGCAGCGCTGGCCAGCGCCGCCCAGTCCCTTCCAGCCAATCCGCATACAAACTTGGATCAGCTGACCAAGGGAGTCAGCTGATCCCTCTCTGCTTCCCATAACGGTTCTGTCTCGCCGCGCGCGCCTGTATTCCTCAGCCTATGTGCACAGGAAGGCTGCACCAGGTCAGACACATGTCGCTGCGCGTAAACCGCCAGACTGGATGCGGAAACGGCCGCCACGCCGTCAGAGCACGCGGCGGCCATTCCGCAATCCTTTACAGAAAATTAACTTTTTGCACCATAGTGTAACGATTGCGGAACTTCCTCCGTGATCAGCGCACAACGCGTGCGCTGATACGGCGGAAATCCTCCACAAGCGTATAATTGCAGGACCCAGCAAAAGGTGCTACGCACCCGTAGAGGGAAATTCCTGTCGGCAGATGGCGTTGGGGAATGCAGAGGAACCAATCCTCTGTATCTCCACAAATGCCAGACAGGAATTGCACGAAGCGCAGAACGCATTCTCAAGAGAAGCGATTGCGAATGAGAACGAGCAAAGGGACAGGTTGTAAGTGTGTGCACCAAACTAGTCGCCAACCCGCGACGGTGCACACACCACAGCAGATATGAAGCAGGAACGCGATCGCGAGAGGTGCGATCGCCAGACGTGACACAAGGCTACAGCGAGGCAGAGCACGAGAGTAGCAAAGGCACAGCAAATCATACAATGAGAAGATATGGAAAATAACAAACGCTAGCTAAACGCGAACACCGCACTCATTCGTAACAGTGCAAGCGTTTATGCGTGGTCTCCACGTGATAAGCACAATAGAGACAAGCACGCCTAACTAGACACATATTACCTTGAGCATAATAAACAATTCTTGTATATAACCAAAAGGCGATAACAAATGTTCAATCAAAGAAAAGACACCTTATATGGTTTTTAAATGGCTGTCAATGCCACTAAATTCACAAAATAAACATAAATGTTGGAAATATGTAATCAAATTTATTGGGGACATATCCCTTTAAAAACAGTTTAAACAGAAATGACATAAAATCCCTCAAAACATTCTGCTTATAAGCAAAAAACCTTGCTGCATAAATATATGTCACCCATAAAAAATGAAAAAATGTACTAATCAATACTGATGAGACCAATAACAAACAGGTGAATCATGGATTGAAAGTGTCTGCGTGCTATGTGATTGTGCAAAAATGGTCTGTTGCCAACCTGGTGTGTAAGAATCTACTAAACCTCACGGAGGAGGTAACATGGTGCAAAAGGAAAAATAAAGTGCGTGGTGCAATAATCCTGAAGGAGGAATACCTGATTCCTCTCGGTGATAAGAACAATGGTGAAAAGCCAAGACCAGGACTCACCCTTGTGTGGTGGCTGCAGCAAGCACGCCTAACTAACCACCGACAGACAAACATGAAACAGAGGACGCGAGCGCTTGCTTAATGGTTACCTCACCGAGCCTCCAGCAAGCGTTCGTAGCAGACAAGACAGACACACGAAAACAGGAACAGGCGGGAGATAGGATCCACAGCACTAGCGAAAGTGGCTAGCGCAATCCAGGAAGACAGAACAGAAGGATCCACAGCACTAGCGCAGGATGCTAGTGCGATCCAGGTACAGAGTAGCAGGACAGAAGGATCCACAGCACTAGCGCAGGATGCTAGCGCGATCCAGGTACAGAGTAGCAGAACAGAAGGATCCACAGCACAAGCGCAGGATGCTAGTGCGATCCAGGTACAGAGTAGCAGAACAAGGATCCACAGCACTAGTGCAGGATGCTAGAGCGATCCAGGTACAGAGTAGTAGAACAGAAGGATCCACCGCTGGGACAAGACAATCGCAACAGACAAACAAAACAGATAAGCAATCCTAACTGCACTAGGGAAACCTGCCTAGCGCAGTTTCAGAAATTACTCTAAGCTAATCTTCAAACAAAGAGTAAGGCTGACACTCCTCCAGGAGTGTTTCACCGGAAGGAATCCTTATGACCAGCAAGCATTGTGGGAAACACATAGTACTTATAGTACACGCCTCCAATGAATGTGGCCAGGCAATTTGCATGACAACGTATGCAAATTCCTCAGCGAGCACAAGTTGCAAAACTGACAGAAGGTCTCCTTTCCAGAGTCCTGCAGCATGCAAACCTAAACAATGGTCAAAAGGCTGCCTGCCTGCGCAGGCAGCTAAGCGGACTCTCACAGTACCCCCCCCCCCCTTCTAGGGTCGAATTCCAGACGACCCTCAAAACTGATATCTCCAAACCACTTTAACAGAAGACTCATGAAGGTCGGGACAGCCCAACAAGGTCCAATTCCAGAGTCAGTCCACCCGAAACCGACCTCATCGGAAACAGAAGCCACCGAAACATGCCTATCAGCACTACAAGTCTCAGCATAACACCCATCAGGACTGTGGATACCAGAGAAGAAGCCATCGACACCTTCCAGACAATACCCACCACCTTCCAAGGAGCGTCCGAAAATACCAAATCTGCCACAAAACCTGTTCGAAGTGTCTCTTTCAAAACAAAAGCCGCTGTTGATCGTATTCAGGGTACCAAGCAAAACTTCTCTCGGAATCTCCCAGAACGCCTTGAAGCTCCGCAGAGATTCCAAGAAGCCAAAACGCTCACCAGGCTCACATGGAGAGCTACCAAGCACCCCCATGGAACCTATGACAGCTCCAGATTCAGAATTAGCAGGACACCCATCAAGATCAGGACTTTCAGGGACCACTTCTGGGCATGCAAGCAGGCAGGCTAAATCAGAACATGTCTCCACCGAGGAAGCATCTGAGTACGCTGGTAACCGAGGCACACTTGGGCTTTCTGGGTCACAGAGCACACTGGGGTACACCAGCACAGGAGAAACCTCAGGACATGTCGGGGAACTGCCAACCTCAGAGTCCGGCACGACCAGACCAAAACCAGGACCAGGCAGAAAATCATCACGAGTAGAGGTCACGGGTACTGGTATTTCAAAAGAAGACTCGGTCTCAGGCTTAGAGATCTCAATGACTGTAATGGTATCTGACAGAAATTCATCATTGACTACCCATGACTGAAGCTCCACCAGAGCTGAAAAGGTAGCCAGCAAGGCAGCAATGCCCACGGAAGAGGGCAACACCTCAGAAGGACTTGGGGGGCAGGAGACATCTCCTACAAGTTCTGCACCCTTTGGGAGGAACTCGGAGACCTCCAGAACATCAAACAAGACCTCAGGAACATCATTTTCCAGGTTTTCTAAGAAGGATTCTGAACTATCCATGTTACAGGGCTGAACATTAAATACCTCCTGCAGGCAGGGCGGATGTCCCAGGAATGGTTCCACCATAACCTGAGACTGAACTTCATCATAATTAGCGGGATGTACAGGAATATTTACTGGAACACACACTGACTCCCTAACTTCATTCTCACTGTACCCAGAATTCTGTGTGGCAGTCAAACTAGCTTGTAACTCCAAAACTGCAGAAAAACAGGTGAGTATAGTGGCAATACCTAGACGAGCCTCTAGGGACACTGCAGGGGATTCTAAGCAAGGCCACATTGACTCATCCAGAGTACAGGGTGCAGAATCAGCACTTCCCTCAGAGCAAGAAAGGGGCTCACAAACGTCAGTGTGAAAGGAAAACATGTTTTCATTCATGGTACAGGGCAGATTTAGAGAAAGCGTCTCTGAACAAGGCAAAGAAGGTTCAGCATCAGATTCGCAAAACCGAAGCGCTGTCTCACTCTTAGATTCGGCTAACAATGTCGAATCCGAGGAATCAGAACGCAAAACCTGCGAATCAAAAATCACTTTAGGTTGTGAAACTGACGCTTCCATAGCGCAAACCTCCGCGATCTGCGGAGCAGACTGCAAGGCATCTAGGACCGAAACACTGGAGCAACTGTCATCAGGCAACGGGCCCCTACAGGTGTGAACAGGGTGAGACAGAGACTCATTTGCAGAAGAAATAGCGACATCAACAGGATAAACTTTATTAGGCATATTAATTTTACTTTTGACGCTGCATAGTCGAGAAATTTTCCCCATAGCAGGGTCACAGACGGAAGATCTCAAAGATCTGTTTCTAAATGAAAAAGGATCCCACACATCCTTGAGGAAACCGGCAGACTCATGCCGATCACAATCTGCAGGAACATCCGAGAAACAGGCATCAGATCGCACAGATTCAAACTGCACACTGTCAGGAGAGAATCCTTCAGGATTCGCACAGGAATCAACCACAGCGGCACACTCATTCATTTCAGATTGCACAAAGTCAAGACTCTCATGCTTTACCCCAGAAAGGCAGGAACAATCATCCGACAACGATGTCTCTTTATTGGAATTAATTGGTTGGTGTGTGTGCAACTCATCCAAAATCGTCTGCCACACATTAATCACCAGATCCACATCACCCTCGTCACATTCATCGGAATCAATCAAAAGGTACATAGAATCGAGACAATCATTCAAGACATTCTCGCTTTTTGCGATGTAAAAATCGCAAAAGGCTTTCCAATCAAAATCGAATTCCTCCAGCAAGGCCCCAACATCCCAGGAAGCAAATGGGGGTTCAAACAGGCCAGTACCCAGATAATCTCCATATGGGTGGAGTTCAGGAACAAGAACAGATTTTTTAACTGCTTTAATATAGTGTGCGATCCTACCTATAGTAGGATCCACATAAGCTTTGGATTGGAGCAAAAAACCTGGAAACTGATCAGCAGATGCATACTCAACAAAATCGTACAAATCGGAAATTCCGCCTACACTGGGGTTTTGGGTTGGGCTGGTCATACTGTAACGATTGCGGAACTTCCTCCGTGATCAGCGCACAACGCGTGCGCTGATACGGCGGAAATCCTCCACAAACGTATAATTGCAGGAACCCAGCAAAAGGTGCTACGCACCCGTAGAGGGAAATTCCTGTCGGCAGATGGCGTTGGGGAGTGCAGAGGAACCAATCCTCTGTACCTCCACAAATGCCAGACAGGAATTGTACGAAGTGCAGAACGCAATCGCAAGAGAATCGATTGCGAATGAGAACGAGCAAAGGGACAGGTTGTAAGTGTGTGCACCAAACTAGTCGCCAACCTGCGACGGTGCACACACCACAGCAGATATGAAGCAGGTACGCGATCGCGAGAGGTGCGATCGCCAGACGTGACACAAGGCTACAGCAAGGCAGAGCACGAGAGTAGCAAAGGCACAGCAAATCATACAATGAGAAGATACGGAAAATAACAAACGCTAGCTAAATGCGAACACCGCACTCATTCGCAACAGTGCACGCGTTTATGCGTGGTCTCCACGTGATAAGCACAATAGAGACAAGCACGCCTAACTAACCACCGACAGACAAACATGAAACAGAGGACGCGAGCGCTTGCTTAACGGTTACCTCACCGAGCCTCCAGCAAGCGTTCGTAGCAGACAAGACAGACACACGAAAACAGGAACAGGCGGGAGATAGGATCCACAGCACTAGCGAAAGTGGCTAGCGCAATCCAGGAAGACAGAACAGAAGGATCCACAGCACTAGCGCAGGATGCTAGTGCGATCCAGGTACAGAGTAGCAGAACAGAAGGATCCACAGCACTAGCGCAGGATGCTAGCGCGATCCAGGTACAGAGTAGCAGAACAGAAGGATCCACAGCACTAGCGCAGGATGCTAGTGCGATCCAGGTACAGAGTAGCAGAACAGAAGGATCCACAGCACTAGCGCAGGATGCTAGTGCGATCCAGGTACAGAGTAGCAGAACAGAAGGATCCACCGCTGGGACAGGACAATCGCAACAGACAAACAAAACAGATAAGCAATCCTAACTGCACTAGGGAAACCTGCCTAGCGCAGTTTCAGAAATTACTCTAAGCTGATCTTCAAACAAAGAGTAAGGCTGACACTCCTCCAGGAGTGTTTCACAGGAAGGAATCCTCAGCAAGCACACGCTGCTAAACTGACAGAAGGTCTCCTTTCCAGAGTCCTGCAGCATGCAAACCTAAACAATGGTCATAAGGCTGCCTGCCTGCGCAGGCAGCTAAGCGGACTCCCACACATAGTTTGTAAACGCTATAACTTTTACCCAAACCAATAAATATAGGCTGAATGGGTTTTTTTTTTATTAAAACATGTTTGTCCACATTTTTCGTGCTGCATGTATACAGAAATTTTACTTTATTTGAAAAATGTCAGCACAGAAAGTTAAAAAAAATCATTTTTTTGACAAAATTAATGTCTTTTTTGATGAATATAATAAAAAGTAAAAATCGCAGCAGCAATCAAATAGCACCAAAAGAAAGCTTTATTAGTGACAAGAAAAGGAGCCAAAATTCATTTAGGTGGTAGGTTGTATGAGCGAGCAATAAACCGTGAAAGCTGCAGTGGTCTGAATGGAAAAAAAGGCTCTGGTCCTTAAGGGGGGTAAAGCCCGCGGTCCTCAAGTGGTTAAAACACATTTAGAATAAAATAATTCTTGGCATAATGTCCCACCTAAAGAAAACCTAATTGGTGATGAAAAAAACAAGATATAGTTCATTTCATTGTGATAAGTAATAATAAAGTTATAGACAAATGAATGGAAGGAGCGCTGAAAGGTGAAAATTGCTCTGGTGTTCAAGGGGTAAAACCCCTCAGTGGTGAAGTGGTTAAACCGTGCTTTGCACACCTATTTGCTATGTGGAAAAGGGGGATGGCTATTAATTACTAGTTACACCCCTGCCTGCTAGGTTTACATAAAGTTACCCTCCACTGCTGCTTACTGCAAGATTGACTCCACCTTTAAATATCCTTGAAGGACCTCTGTCGCAAAAATCTTAAAATGTAAAATATATGTAAACATATACAATTAAGAATTACGTTGCGTTTCTTCCAGAGTAAAATGAGCCATAAATTACTTTTCTCCTATGTTGCTGTCACTTACAGTAGGTAGTAGAAATCCGACAGAACTGACAGGCTTTGGACTAGCCCATCTCCTCCATAGGCTGAGAATCGCCTATGGAGAGATGAACAAGCCCAAAACCTGTCGGTAATGTCAGATTTCTACTACTTACTGTAAATGCCAGCAACATAGGAGAGAAGTAATTTATGGCTCATTTTACTTTGGGAGAAACATATTTCTTATTTGTATGTGTTTTAAATTTGAAGATTTTTGCGACAGTTCCTCTTTAAAAACAAAGTCTGCATCTCTTTCTCCATCCTGTTATCCTTCTAAAGGTTCGTATACACGTCCGATAAATTCGTGACGTTTACACGATATTCAAATTAGAACGAAAAGATCGTTCGTAATGAACGATTGTGTACACACGTGAACGATATAAGTATAAAGTACTGAACGACGAACGAGGAAAAAATGCGTGCACAAACGGAAGTGATGTTATGACAGGCAATAAGAACATGCGTACTACTCCACAGATAATCATTATCGGACGATCTTTGTACACACTGCAACGATTGAACGATTATCTTTCGAAAAAATCCGCCAGGTTGGATCGGCCGGATTAAACTATCGTCCAAAAAAACGATCGTTGGAAAATTTGGAACGCACGATTATCGGCCCGATTGTCGCTATCATTCGTTTTCGAACGATCGTTATCGTACGTGTGTACTCAGCTTAACTATATTAAAGTAACAGCTCACCACCACCTATTATAAATGTAAATGAGGTTACTCACCAGCTCTCAGCTTCCACTGTTGATTGCCCTAAAGCCACATGTCCAGCATCCCATCTCTATGACTACAGTGGAAACTCATCATGTACCTGCCGCCAGTACTTGTCAGGGGATCCCACGGATAGTAACAAGCTATGGCCATAGAGAGGACGCTGGTCGCACAACTGGAGAGAGATCTGCAGTGGAAGCTGAGATGGTGAGTAACCTCATTTATGCACCACTTGCAACTCTGAATATAGAGGGGGAGAGTGGCAACTCTGCTACCTACAGTATACTGTGGGTGGGGGGGGGTTAAAGACTATTTAATACTAATTTAGTACATTTGGCCGCCTATACTGGGGGAGAGGGGACTACTTAATACTAGGAAGGGGGCTTATAAATACTGGGGGCACACATGAAAATCCTATTTTGAGGGGGCGACCTAATACTTTGGGCAGTTTTGGCTTCCAATAGAGGTGTGGGGGAGGTGGAGGAACATATGCCCCCTATACTGGTCTGGTCATTCCTTTGAATGTAATGCCCTTTTAAGGCCCAGGAGTCAAAAAGTTTGCCCACCCCTGTGTTGGACTGTAATCTGTGAGGTACAGTTACATGACTATACTCTGGAAAGTGCTGTGGAAGTTCTAAATAAATACAAAGTAATGAAGTGGTCAGTGTTTAATAGTTCATTATCAGCAGTCATTGGCGTCAATTCACCAGAGGTTACCAACCTATTTATCTCTTGAGAGGTAATTTACCTCCTGTGATATCTCCAAATAGCAATTCTCCAGAAGTATAGGGGAAAATATCGACAGAGAGAAATGCAAGAGATAAATGTGAGATAAGTATGAGATAAATAAGTGATAGTTAGTAGTTAGTTTTTCTCCAAATCACAATTCACCAGGGAAGAAAGGGGGTGTGGCCATTCATTATTTTTTCATCTCTTTATCCCCTGAATGAACCTGGAGATATCGTGGTTTTCACACAGCAGTTGCTGCTGTGGAAGATGGAGCCTTTTGAGCTTACTTTGTTAGGCCTGGTGCACACCAAAAACCGCTAGCAGATCCGCAAAATGCTAGCAGATTTTGAAACGCTTTTTCTTATTTTTCTGTAGCGTTTCAGCTAGCATTTTGCGGTTTTGTGAAGCGTTTTTGGTGTAGAAGATTTCATGTATTGTTACAGTAAAGCTGTTACTGAACAGCTACTGTAACAAAAAACGCCTGCAAAAGCGCTCTGAAGTGCCGTTTTTCAGAGCGGTTTGCGTTTTTTCCTATACTTAACATTGAGGCAGAAACGCCTCCGCAATCCAAAATCTGCAGCAGCCCAGGAGTATGCGTTTCTGCAAAACGCCTCCCGCTCTGGTGTGCACCAGTCCATTGAAATACATTACCCAAGCATATCCGCAGCCGCAAGCGGATCGCAAAACGCAGCCGAACTGCTCTGGCGTCCACTAGGCCTTAGAGCTTGCTTCTATTATGAGGAGACGAAGGCGCAGGAGGAGGGTCTGTTTAATCGCCCCTCGTATTTTTCGTGAGAGAAAAGTTCTTGATAATTTTACTGAGACAGAGGTGGTGAAGAAGTTCAGACTCATTCGTGATATGATTTATGATATGATCCGGCAGTAAAAGGCGGGAATACTCTGGTCAGGTAGTGGTAAAACTCCGCCTCCTACCCACAATGCTTCACTTTCAAGCTTACAGAGAGGAAAAGTATCCCATGTAAATCATTAATACCGATTACCTAACTCTCTGCTTTCTCACACTTTCCTCATGCATATCTCTCCATTATCCCCTGCTATCGAACACTTTTCTCTCTGTCCTCTCACACTGGTGAATTGACTCCAGAGTGTTAAAATACCTCATGAGATAAACTACCTACCTTTTTTCTCTTAGTAAATCCTCTCTGGTAAATTGACGCCAATGTGATCAGTATTTTTAGTTTTGATCACGTCAGTTAGCATTGGATGTACCCTGGGCTCACTTATCCCCAGTACAGTATACAGTATATGTTTGAGCATTGGAAGACCTTTTCAAAGCTCACCTCAGTCAAGAGGCCTACTGAATGGGTGTTATGGCCACAGTACCTAATAGTGGGGACAGTAAATGAGATGCAAAATTATATTTTTTGATACAAATGTATGCAGATTGAAAATGGACCAATTGATTTCCACCTCATTTTTATTCAACTGGTCAGTTTTCAAGGTGAATATAATTGCATAACTCTGTATCAACTAGGAATCATTTGCATCTCATTGATATCCATATTCTGCAGCACATTATGAAACATGCGATAATGTGATATGATAATGAAAAACATATAAAACTAATTTTTATAGGCCCTTGTATGTCCCCCCAATTTGTAATTTTATTTTACCCGGTCTTTGTGCCTTAGCCGAACTGCAGTGCCAACAGGGCAGAAATAATGACACTTTTGGCATAAAAAAAAACAGTAAAAATGGAAACCAGCAGATTTTTCATACAGTATACTCTCATTATAGTAAACTCTGATATAGTAAATACGGGTACAGTAAACTGAATGTCCAGGTCCCAGCCAAGCACCATTATAAGGGAGTAATACCTGGTATAGTAAAAACTACATGTCCAAGTCCAAGCCACGCACCTTTATAAAACGGTGACTATCGCATCCCACTTTACCCGGGACGCGTCCCGGATTCCAGGTCTTCTGTCTTAGCTTGGAATGTGTCCCAGAAAACGTCCTTGGTTGGTCGCCGGTCGTCCTGGCCCGTCACTTTATGTGGCCACTTATCCCGCCTCCTGCCCACCCAGTTGCAGTGAGTAGCAGGCTTGTAGCAGCTCCCACTCTCTTTGCCGCAAGCTCCACCTCCGCCCCCCAGTGTGTGTAAACGAGCGAGCTGAGGGACAGAGGAGGTACTACAAATGCTGCACACAGGGACGGGTACATCCCTGTTATTATTAGCAGCTCCGCCTCTGCCCCTTCTCCGCCCCCTCTGCCTGGCAGCGTGTCCGTGAAGTGCAGCCAGGTACAGAAGAGGAAACAAGGATGCTGCTAACAGGGACAGGTACATCCCCGTTATCAGTAACAGCTCTGCCTCTGCCCCCAGCGTGTCCGTGACAGTTGTGCAGCCAGGGAAAGAGGAACAACAACCAATACTGCAAGCAGGGACAGTTGTGTCCCTTTTGTATGAGGAATGGATGATAGCAATTGGGCACATAGGACAGCATGAGGGGGTAAGCCCAGCATCACCCGTGTGTCACCCTCCCACCCTAACCAGTAGCACTCAGTGATACCCTCCTACTCCACCAAGCAGCATATAGTTTCCCTTCCACCCCACCCTGTGTCACCCTCCCACCCAGCATTGCCCAGTGTCACCCTTCCTCCCACCAGCACCTTCCTCCCATCCTGCCCAGCATCACCCGTGTGTCACCATCCCACCCTAACCAGTAGCACTCAGTGCTACCCTCCTAATCAGCAGCACGCAGTGTCACCCTCCCACCCAGCTTCACTCGGTGTCACCCAGGCTTCCACCTCACTCAGCAGCATGTGGTGTCACACTCCCACCTAGCATCACCTGGTGTCACCCTCCCACCTCACCCAGTGTCACCCTCCCACCTCACCCAGTGTCACCCTCCCACCCAGCATTTCCCGGTGTCACCCTTCCTCCCACTAGCACCTAGTGTCACCTTCCCATCCTGCCCAGCATCACCCGTGTGTCACCCCCCCACCCGAACCAGTAGCACCCAGTGTTACCCTCCGATTACACTCAGAAGCCCTTAGTGTTACTCTCCCATCCCACCCAGTAGCACCTACATCTTCCCACCCAGCATCACCCATTGTCATCTTCCCACCTCATCCCACCTAGTGTCACCCTCCCACCCCATAGCATCCACCGTCACCCTCCCTCCCCCCCCCTCCCCACCCCTCCCCACTGTCACCCCCCCTCTCTCTCCCCGCTGTCACCCTCCTCTTCTCCCCACTGTCACGCTCCTCTCCGCACTCTGTTACCCTTCTCTCCTCCCCACTGTCACTCTCCCCCCTCTCCTCACTGTCACATTCCTCTCCTTCCCATTGTCACCTTCCTCCTCCACACTGTCACCCTCCGCCCCACCCATTTTCACCCACCACTATCACCCTCCTCCTCCCCACTGTTGCCTTCCTCCCCACCCAGTGTCACCCTCCCATTCCACTAACCAGTTCCATCCCACCCCACCAGCACCCAGTGGGGGAGGACATTTAATACATTTATGTCTGAGGTAACATCTGCCGTATGTAATATATGTTGGGTAACGTGTTTTTCACATGTGTCAGAGGCGTTTGCCGCATTTACTGTTTACTGCAATTTTTAATGTCTGGGTTGTAATGTTTATTGCATTTTAACCACTTCACCACTGAGGGGTTTTACCCTTTGACCACCAGAGCAATTTTCACCTTTCAGCGCTCCTTCCATTCATTCGTCTATAACTTTATCATTACTTATCACAATGAAATGAACTATATCATTTTTTTTTTGCCACCAATTAGGCTTTCTTTAGGTGGGACATTATGCCAAGAATTATTTTATTCTAAATGTGTTTTAATGGGAAAATAGGAAAAAATGTGGGAAAAAATTATTATTTTTCAGTTTTCGGCCTTTATAGTTTTCAAATAATGCATGCTACTGTAATTAAAACCCATGACATGTATTTGCCCATTTGTCTCGGTTATAAAACCGTTTAAATTATGTCCCTATCACAATGTTTGGCGCCAATATTTTATTTGGAAATAAAGGTGCATTTTTTTCAGTTTTGCGTCCATCCCTAATTACAAGCCCATAGGTTATAAAGTAACAGTGTTATACCCTCTTGACATAAATATTTAAAAAGTTCAGTCCCTAAGGTAACTATTTATGTATTTTTTTTTATTGTAAATTTTTTAATTTTTTTTTAATTACAAAAAAAAAAAATTGGGGAGTGTGGGAGGTAATGAGTTAATTTTTTGTGTATAAGTAATGTACTTGTATGTGAAAAATGCTTTAGGGTGTAGTTTTACTATTTGGCCACAAGATGGCAACAGTAACTTTTTGTTTAATGTGACCTATTTGGCCACAAGATGGCAACAGTAACTTTTTGTTTAATGTGACCTGCAAGCGTCCTTTCTCCGTCCCTGGTGGTGAAAGGATGGAAAAAGGGACGGAGAAATCTGTACGCGTGGGGGTAAAGTGGTTAAGGTATGGGAGGTAATGTTTATTGCAATCCTGTTTGCTGCATTTCAAGTGTCGGAGGTAGGGGGTGGCATTTCAAGTGTCGGAGGTAGGGGTGGCATTTCAAGTGTCGGAGGTAGCGTTTTTTGCATTTCAAGTATTGGAGGAAATGGTTTTTGCATGTCATGTGTCAGAATCAATGTTTGCTGCATTTATTATTTAATGGTCATAGCGGCTGTATTAGGTACTTTAATGTCAATGTTGGCATTTTGGTAAATGCCACTGGCCCACTGCCTCAGAGTTACATGGTTAAGTTAGTTCTGTTACATCAGTTAGCTCTGCCCCTGCCATGTCAGGGCCACGCCCATTTTTTTGCCGCCACTGACAGCGCCCCCCCCCCCCATCCCAGGTTGGGCCCTCCAAAATCTGGTCATTGTATTTATAAGTATAGTAAAATCCCTTTTTAGTAAACTCCAAGGGAACAGGAAAAATAGTTTACTATATCAGAAATGTACTATATCAGAATTGGTCATACATTGTACTGTATATTCTTACAGACACATTAGCTAGGACCAGTGTCGGCGCCACGCTGGGGCTTACCCAGGCTTCAGCCCCAGCTGGTGACTCATTAGCCCCCTTAAAAGCCCCCCCACTGAGTCCGACCCGACAGTGACGCCGAGCCTGGCTGGGATTCTGAATGGGAGGAGCCGAGGAGGGCTTGGGCTGGCGCGGACTGACTGTCACTCACCTCACCACACCACCCACCACCAGCGATCAGTCACCGCCGCCCCGCCCAGTCCCGGGTGCTGCTGCTAGTATGCGCTACGCGTATGTCACGTCACGTGACGTCACGGCGGCGGCATGCCGGCATCACGTGACGTGCAGCGTGTGCTCCTCCTCGCCCGCCTGCGCAGCTAGTAATTTCGCCACTGCACCCGCCCCGCATAGCCAGCCCAGCACGTGACTCGTCGTCGCCACCCGGTCAATGCGACCCGACCCAGGCAGCCAGTCTGGCAGTGTGTGACCCCCCCAGCCAGCCCAGGCAGGCACGGTGGCACCCCACCCATGGTGACGGTGGTCAGTGGTAGCGCACACAACCAGGTCCTTCCGACGGCGACTAGAGGCTACAGTCTGCAGCTCAAGGTGGGTGTCCTGTCCTGCTGACTGTTCACTACTCCGGCAGCCAGGCCAGCCAATTTTTTTTTTTTTATTTTTTTTTTCCATTTCAAGCTTTTATTTTGCCAAAGATATAAAGTGAACAGAAATAAACAGTGTATAAAATAGCAACTTTACATTGTTCTTGAAAATTACATGACATGAAGATTACATAACATGCAGGTTACAAATTGCTTGTGTAGTAGGGAAACTAGACCCATCCTTACAGATCTCAGAGAACGTTGTAAGTCCATTATTTATGACCTACTGGTATCATGAAGTGCAACCTTCAATTAGGTTGGTAGTCATGAGCTGTAACTTTAATACGTGTATAGCCATCTACTGAAAGCATCATAAGGAAGCCATATTGTGCTGTTAAAGGTAATCTTGTGAGGCATCCTGCAGGAGCTCCTTGTCTTACAGGGACTTCCCTCAAAGTAGGGGGGGGGGGGGCATAGGAGAAGGAAAAGAGAGAAAGGGGGGGGGGGGGGGGTTCCTATCCTAGGGATAGAAGTGGTGTGTAGGTTATCTCCCCTTTGATTATATCTCACCAGTCATTAGTTTCTTGTATTTGTCAGAGTATTTAAACATTTCCCAGCCTGCCCAGATGGATGTAAAGTGGTCTGTCCTATCCTTGGAGAGGAGTATGGATTCTTCAAGCTGTGCCACCCTGTCCAGTCTGGAGAGCCATTGATGAACCGTAGGAGGTTGTTGCTTTTTCCAGAGGCAAGGGATTGTGGCTCTAGCCGCGTTAACTATATGTGGCAAGATGGATTGTAGTTTTTGACTGAGAAGGGGCCCGAGTGGAGGAGGAAGAATTCCGGGGTCCTGGGAACTGTTTTAAATGATATTTCTTCAGTAAGTTTGTGGACGTGTTTCCAGAAATTCTGCACTTTTGAGCAGTTCCAGAAAACATGAAGCAAATCTGCTTTTTCTTTACCACATCTCCAGCAGTTGTCTGTTAGACCTGGTATAAATTTACTGAGGAGGGAGGGGGTTTTGTACCAATGAGTAAGGATTTTAAAACCCTGTTCTTGTGTGGTGACATTTAGCGTCGCTTTGTGGTTTAGAGTCCAGATAGCCTGCCACTGCTCCTGAGTAAATGGTCTGCCTAATGCTTGTTCCCATTTGGTTTGGTATGGCAGTGTGTGGGGGGTCATTTCTCCGACCAGCCATTCGTAGAACCATGAGACCGTGTGCCTATGAGGACCTGTAGTAAGTAAAAACTTTTCAAAAGTTGAAGGTTGTCTGGTAAGTTGCTGTTTGTGAGAGGATTCGCCCAGAAAACTCTGTAACTGAAGGTAAGCCCAAAAGGGAAATTTTTGGGAGGCAGTTAGTGTGTGGAGAGCAGATTGGGGTTTTAAGGAATTGCCTGCCAATAAGTCTTTGAATCTAGGAGTAAAGTTCAGATTCCATTTGCTCGGAAATGATGTAAAGCAACCTGGGGGAAAGATAGGGTTATGATTGACCGGAGTCATTGGGCCAAGCAAGGAGGAGGCCTTATTTTGTCGCATGAGGGATCTCATGATTTCAGTTGTGGCATGAATCAGTGGGTTAGATATTTCCTGTTTTTTAAGGTTGGTGTCTACTATCCAGGGAACAACAGCAACATCTCGTGAGAGTAAGGCCTGTTCTATATGCACCCAATGTTTAAGAGTTGAGGCATCACACCAGTCGGGAAGGCGACTAAGGACAGCAGCTTGATGGTATTTATGGAAGTCTGGTAGTCCAGCACCTCCAGACATTTTGGGCAATGTGAGAGTTGTCATTTTAAGCCTTGGCTTTTGTTTTCCCCAGACGAAGTTACTAACATGTGTTTGAATGTTGGCCGTGTATTGTTTGGGGAGGTAAATTGGAAGGGCTTGACAGACATATAGGAATCTAGGTAAAAGATTCATTTTAATTGAGGCTATCCGCCCAAACCAAGACAGATGTGGCTTGTCTCCCCAGGACTTTAAGTCTCGGATCAAAGAGTCAGCAAGTGGGACGAAATTAAGGCTGTAGAGTTTTTTAAGGTCTGTGGGGATATGGACTCCTAAGTATTTAATGGAGGTGGTGGCCCATCGAAATGAGAACGAAGTTGGCTTTGCATTGTGATATCATAGGAGGAGTTAGAGTTATATTTAGGGCTTCTGATTTAGAGAAGTTTATTTTAAAATTGGAGAGTCTGCCAAACTCCTCAAATCTGTCTAATAGATTGGGGAGGGATATAGCTGGTGATTGTAGAAAGAATAGGAGGTCGTCTGCGAAAGCAGAGACTTTAAATTCCCTTTTATTGATGGAGATTCCTTTAATAGAGGGATCAGCTCTAATCATGTTAAGGAAGGGCTCTAATGTAAGGATGAATAGTAGTGGTGAGAGGGGGCAGCCCTGTCTTGTTCCGTTTGATATGTCCAGAGGGTTAGAGAGCAGGCCATTGACTTTGACCTTAGCTGAGGGGTTGTTGTAGAGGATCTGGATCCATGCGAACAGTTGTGGGGGAATTCCCAGGCCCCTTAGAACTGCAAACATGAAGTCCCAAGAGATGCGGTCAAACGCTTTCTCTGCGTCGGTTGAAAGCATCATTCCCGGCACTGCATGTTTTTTGAGGTAGGATATAATGCCTACTGCTTTCATGGTGTTATCTCGTCCCTCCCTCCCAGGTACAAATCCAGACTGATCTACATCTATCATGTCAGGGATAAAGGGTGCAAGCCTATTGGCTATCATTTTGGCAAAAAGTTTTGTGTCTATGTTGAGTAAGGATATGGGTCGGTAACTAGCGCATAGATTGGGGTCCTTACCTTCTTTAGGAATGACTGCTATGTGTGCTTCCAAGAATTGCTTGGAGGGATTGCAACCCAGAGGGAGGGAGTTGAACGCGTCAGTGAAAGGTTCAGCTAACAAGTCTTTAAATAGCTTGTAGTATTGGGTAGTGAATCCGTCAGGGCCTGGGGATTTTCCTGGTTTCATACCTTTAAGTGCTGATAAGAACTCAGCAGTTGTAAAAGGGGCGTCAAGATCCTTTGCCTCGTCTTCAGAAATTTTTTTAAGGCCATTTTTTAAAATAAAGTTCTCAATTAATCCCTTTCTAGAGGGGATGGTGCAGTTTGGGCCTCTGTCAGGGTTCAGATTGTACAGGGAGGCATAATAGAGTCTGAATTCCTCTGCAATGTCTTCAGAAGAAAGGTGGATAGTCTGTTTAGGTGAGGTAATGGATTTTATTCGGCCAGCTAATGTTTGTTTGCGAAGAGCTCTCGCCAAATATTTGCCACTTCTGTTCCCTGTTTCGTAGAACACCTTCTGCCTTGAAAAGAAGCGTTTTTTGATTCCCACATTCAAGAAGGAGGACAGGGTGGAGCGCGCCTCTGTCAGATCGTGTAGGGCTTGCACCGCTAGGGATTGCTTGTGTGCTGATTCTAAAGCTCTTATTTTAGCTATCAAGGAATCAATGTTTCCTTGTCGTTCTTTTTTTAGCTTTGACCCTACACCGATTAGGTATCCCCTCATTACTGGTTTGTGTGCCTCCCATGTAGTCATATCACTTGTGTCAGGACGTTTATTGATGGTGAAGTACGAGTCAATTTTACGTCTGAGTTTACTCTGGTGCGTTATGTCGCTTAACAGGTAAGGATTTAATCTCCAGCACCATGTCTTTTGGGATCTCTCTGGAAATTGCATTGTGAGGAAAATGGGTGCATGGTCAGATAGGGTCTGTACTCCTATCTCTGTTGAGCAAACCAAAGGTAGATCTCTTTGCTGAATGAAAAAGTAGTCAATGCGAGTGTATTTATTATGGACACTAGAGAAAAAGGAGTAGTCCCTGGTAGCTGGGTGTAATGTTCTCCAGGAGACGAGCAGTGACAGGCTATCCAGACGTTGCCTCACGAACTTAAGAGCTTTATAGGGTAGCGAGGAAGCACCGTTAGAGGTGTCTACTAGTGGATTTAAGGAGATATTGAAATCTCCTCCCAGGATAAGTATACCACTCTGAAAGTCACTTAGTTTCGTTAACACTGAAGATATAAAGGATGGTTGACTGGAGTTTGGTGCGTATAAGTTAGCTAGTGTAAATGTACGTCCAGCTGAAGTGCCTTTCACAAACAAGTATCTGCCCTGGGGGTCTTGTTCTATGTCTAGGACATTGAATTCTAAAGTTTTATGTAGTATAATAGATACCCCTTTAACCTTCCCTTGTTCGCTAGTAGCATGGAAGGCTTGTGTGTATCTGTGGTTATGAAGTTTGGGGATCTGATCATGGCTGAAGTGCGTTTCCTGGATAAATCCTACCATTGTATGCTGTTTGTGAAGAAGATCTAGTAGTGATGTGCGTTTTTCTGGGACATTGCCAATTTTTTTTTTGCCTCATTTTGACCAGGCACTGCAGGCAGCCACCCAGACCCGAGCTGCCCTCCTGAGCCTAGCACCAGCACGGCCATCGGCCAGGTGGCACCACCACCCACACCAGGCCTGGGGGGCCCCCCACCCACCACTAGCCAGGAGCCAGGCCTTAGCTGCCCTGGGGCCCCCAGCCTCCCACCACCAGCCAGGCCTGATCTGCCCTGGGGCCCAGTGCCTACCTACCACCACCAGCCAGGCCTTAGCTGCCCTGGGGCCCCCAGCCTACCACCGCACCAGCCAGGCCTTAGCTGCCCTGGGGCCCCCAGCCTACCTACCACCACCAGCCAGGCCTTAGCTGCCCTAGGGCCCCCAGCCTGCCACCAGCCAGGCCTTAGCTGCCCTGGGGCCCCCAGCCTACCTACCACCACCAGCCAAGCCTTAGCTGCCCTGGGACCCCCAGCCTACCACCGCACCAGCCAGGCCTTAGCTGCCCTGGGGCCCCCAGCCTACCACCACCAGCCAGGCCTGAGCCCTTCCACCCAGCCCACCACCACCAGCTAGGCCTGAGGTGCCCTGTGGCCCCCAGCCCACTGCCACCAGCCAGGCCGGAGCTGCCCTCAGGCCCCCAGCCCACCGCCACTAGCCAGGCCTGAGCTGCCCTAGGGCCCCCAGCCCACCACCACCAGCCAGGCCTGAGCTGCCCTGGGGCCCCCAGCCCACCACCACCAGCCAGGCATGAGCTGCCCTGGGGCCCCCAGCCCACCACCACCAGCCAGGCCTGAGCTGCCCTGGGGCCCCTAGACCACCACCACCAGCCACGCAGGCCTGAGGCCTCCAGCCCACCACCAGTCAGGATTGAGGTGCCCTCGGGCCCCCAGCCCACCACCACCAGCCTGACTACATATACTGGGGAGAGCTATACGCCTGGCTACATATACTGGGGACAGCTATACACCTGGCTACCTATGCTGGGGACACTGGCTGTCTGTCATTATGTGCATTTACTGGTAAAAAGTTGTCTCTTATGTGTATTTACTGGGTAAATGCTGTCTGTCATTATGTGCATGAACTGGTGAAAAGTTGTCTTTTATGTGCATTTACTGGGGAAATGCTGTCTGTCTCTTATGTGCATTTACTGGGGAAATGCTGTCTGTCATTATGTGCATTAACTGGTGAAAATCAGAATCGGAATCAGAATACTTTATTTCGCCAAGCACGACTGGGTCGTGCCCGGAATTGGGCTTGGCACGTACAGGGTACTGATACACGATATACAGTGTTTACAGATACAGGACAGGACACGCAGTAGGAACAGAACATTATACAGAATACAGAACATTATATGACATTTATGCAGAGGGAGACAATGTGGCATCATTACAATACAAAAAAAACAAAAGTATGCTTGAGCTGGAGCGCTGTCTATGTGCAGGGTGCTTCAGTGCGTCATGGTATTGTGGGGTGGGGATGGGCATTTCCATGGAGAGAGTTCAGGAGGTTGACAGCCGAGGGAAAGAAACTGTTCTTATGTCTAGAGGTCCTGGTGTAGATGGATCGGAACCGGAGCTTCCGGCACGAGGGGAACCGATTAAAGAAGCAGTAGCCTGGGTGCGAGGGGTCGTTGACGATCTTTAATGCTCTGGTGTTCAGCCTGGAGTGGTAGAGGAGGTCCAGAGTGGGAAGGGGTCTCCCGATGATCCTCTCTGCAGATTTGATGACCCTCTGCAGTTTGAGCTTGTCGCTGGCGGAGGAGCTGGCGTACCAGACCAGGATGGACGAACATAGGACGGATTCGAACGTGGCGGAGTAAAAATTTGTCAGGAGTTTTTGGGCCATACCGAACTTTTTCAGTTGGCGGAGAAAGAAAAGTCTCTGCTGGGCTTTCCTCTGTGTTGAGGCAGTGTTGGTGTTCCACCTCAGGTCATTGGAGATGGTTGTGCCCAGTAGGCGGACACTGGGGACTCTTTCCACTTCCATGCCATAAATGTGGATTGGAGGCGGGGAAGAGGCGCGCCTCCTGAAATCAACGATCATCTCCACCGTTTTTGCTGTGTTTAGGACCAAACCGTTCTCTCTGCACCAGCGGCATATGCTTTCGACCTGGTGGCGGTACGCCTTCTTATCGTTTTTGGTGATGAGACCTACAATGGTCGTGTCATCGGCAAATTTGATTACTTTTACCGAGTCTGACGTGGATTTGCAGTTGTTCGTATACAGAGAGTAAAGAAATGGCGACAGGACGCAGCCTTGTGGGGCCCCTGTGTTGGTGATCCTAGGTTGTGAGGAGATGGTGCCTAACCTGACGACCTGGGACCTGTTGGTGAGGAAGTCCGTGATCCACAGGCGTAGGATGGGGTGGACTCCTAGCGCAGTGAGATTGTCTTGAAGTATTTTAGAGCTGATGGTATTGAATGCTGAGCTGAAGTCCAGTAGGAGGATCCTGGCGTAGGAGTCCGGCCCATCCAGGTGATCATAGACGTGCTCCAAGCAGATGTTGATGGCGTCGTCTGTGGACCTGTTCGCTCTGTACGCGAATTGGTGCGGGTCCAGCAGTCCCTCAGTAGAGTGCTTAAGGAGGGGTAGCACCATGCTTTCAAAAGCTTTCATGATCACGGATGTAAGTGCCACGGGCCTGAAGTTGTTGAGGTCGAGGATGCCCTGCTTTTTGGGGACAGGGATAATGGCAGACCTCTTGAAGCACGCGGGAACTTTGCCTTCCTGGAGGGACCTTGTGAAGATGGAAGAGAGAGTGGTAGCGAGCTGACGAGCACCGGTTTTCAGGCAGGCTGGTGACACTCCGTCCGGACCCGAGGCTTTCCTAGCATTTAACCTTAGCAAGTGTTTCAGTACATCCGCCTCCCTCACTGATGGTGGGGGTGAGTGAGGGCTCAGGGCTACAGTGGCAGATTGTGCAGGTGGCTGTGGGAGTCCTGCAAGTGCTGGCTGGTTCTCGAATCTGCAGTAGAAGTCACTGAGACTCTCGGCAAGCTCAGTGCTCAGTGTGGCATGCTGAGGGGGGGGGGGGGGGGGGTTGTAGTTGGTGGCAGCCTTCAGTCCTTTCCACATGGCTCGTGGGTCGTTTGAGGAGAGGTTCTGTTCCAGCTTCTCTGCGTAGCACTTCTTTGCGGACCTCAGCTCTCTGTTCAGGTCGTTTCTTGCCTTCTTGTATTCCTCCTGGTTGCCGGATTTATGTGCGGCTTCTTTGCTGCGCCGTAGTTGTCGTAGTCTTTTTGAGAACCACGGTTTATCGTTTGGATACAGTTTGAAGGTTTTAGTTGGGATACAGGAGTCCTCGCAGAAGCTAATGTATGAGGACACGTTGTCTGCCCACACGTCCAGGTTAGGCGATTCCAGGGCCTTCCAGTCTGTGCAGTCAAAGCAGGCCTGAAGTTGAAGTTTGGCCTCACTTGACCACACTTTGGAGGACTTAGTGACAGGTTTTGAGGTTTCCAGGCGCCTTTTATAAGTAGGTACCACGTGGATGATGCAGTGGTCAGATGATTCTAGTGCTGCCCACGGTGTCGCTTTGTATGCTTCTTTCAGGGCCGTGTAGCAGTGGTCGAGGGTGTTGGCACTCCTGGTGGGGCAGGTGATGTGCTGATGGAAGCAGGGCAGCTCTTTGCGGAGGTTGGCCTTGTTAAAATCCCCCAAGATAATGAACAGCGAGTCCGGGAGTACTGTCTCCCACTGCATGATGGTATCACTGAGATCACGCAGGGCAGCATTTACCTCTGCATCAGGAAGGATATACACACCCGCGAGGATGTAGGAGGAGAACTCCCTGGGCGAGTAGATTGGCCTGCAATTGATGAGGAGGAGTTCTAGTTCTGGGGTGCATTTCTTGGCCAGTACAGAGGTGTTTGAGCACCAGGCGGAGCTGATGTAGAAGCAGATGCCGCCCCCTTTCTTTTTCCCAGAGAGGGTGCTGTCCCGTTCTGCTCGGATGAGGCTGAAGCCTGGGAGCTGGAGGGCACTCTCAGGGATGTCGTCATGGAGCCACGTTTCAGTAAAGCAAAAGACTGGGGTGTTGTGACCGAGTTCCCTCTTGTCGCTGAGGAGTCTCAGCTCATCTAGCTTGTTAGGGAGGGAGCGGACGTTAGCGAGGAGGACTGCAGGGATGGCTGACCGCAGGCCCCTCCTCTTCAGCCTCGCCCTGACGCCTGATCGACAGCCCCTGCGGCGCTGGCTACAAGGAGGCCAGGGAGCAGAAGCAGTGATTACTTGGACATGGCTCCAAACAGAGTTGTACAGGAGCCCATCCTCCGGGTGTGCGGCTGTGATATGTTCCCATTTGAGGAGCTGTGCTCTGGAGTAGGTGGTACGAGGGGGGAGGGGTAGCATTTGGGGCATGGATGGTAAGCCAGCACAGTGCGACTGGAATGTACAACAATACTCGTAATAGTACTAGTAATAGTTCAATAACAGTCTATCAGCAGTGTGACACAGATGTAAGAGGCGAGTACAATAACTGTCCATCCGCAGCAGTGTGACACGGATGTAAGGGGCATGTGCAATAACAGTCCATCCGCAGCAGTGTGACACGGATGTAAGGGGCATGTGCAATAACAGTTCATCAGTAGCAGTGTGACCAGATGTAAGGGGCATGTGCAATAACAGTCCATCAGCAGTGTGACCAGATGTAAGGGGCATGTGCAATAACAGTCCATCAGCAGCAGTGTGACACAGATGCAGGAGGCGGGTGCAATAACAGACCATCAGCGGTGTGACACAGGTGTAAGGGGCATGTGCAATAACAGTCCATCGGCGGTGTAACACAGATGTAAGGGGCATGTGCAATAACAGTCCATCGGCGGTGTGACACAGATGTAAGGGGCATGTGCAATAACATTCCAACCGCAGTGCAACACAGATGTAAGGGGCATGTGCAATAACAGTCCATCCGCGGTGTGACACAGATGTAAGAGGTGTGTGCAATAACAGTCCATCAGCAGTGCGACACAGATGTAAGGGGCATGTGCAATAACAGTCCATCAGCAGTGTGACACAGGTGTTTCAGCAGCAGTGTGACACAGATGTAAGAGGCAAGTGCTGTAACAAGTCTATCAACCAAACCATCTGCCGTGCGACGCAGATGTAGTGGCAAGTGCAATAACAGACCATCAGCAGCAGTGTGACCCAGATGTAGGGGGCATGTGCAACAACAGTCCATCCGCAGAGTGCCCTAAGTGCAAGGCATGTGCCCTACGGTCCGTCAGCAGTGCGACACATGTGCAAAACGGAGAACATGTGCAACACACTCACTCAACAGTGGGACGCGCGTGCCCACCAACCGCCCTTCAGCAGTGCAGCACAATCCATAACCTGGCAGCGACAAAAAAAACTATTTGATGCACAGACACCAGCTGGTTTCACTCCGCTGAAACCCCGTGCCCAATACCGGTCCAAGACCCCAGCAGTACCCCCAGAGACCCACGGACCGTGTGGCGGGCCCAGAGAACAGAAGTCTCACCTGGTGGCAGGAGTCTTGGTGACTGTGGAAAACTGGATCCGCCGTGAGGTAGCCTCCTGGGTTGTTCAGCCACCTCTGAGCCGTCCCGTCGGAGGTGCAGGAGGCGGAGGGCCGCAAGTACAGCCGGATGACGGCTGAGGAGCGGTCCTGGACTGGGGCACTGCGTCCGCGGCTGGAGGCTTCCGTCGGGCTGCAAACCGGGAGGCTGCCTGGCAGCGGGGGCTGTGCTCTGCGCTGTGGATCTGGCAGAGGCAGCCCCGGAGCTGTGGGTCTGGCAGAGGCTGTGGATCTGCTAGTGGCGTCCGGCCACTGGAGGTGAGCTGGGCTGATGCGGGTGAGTCTGGCCTGGTGCACGGCCGTGGATGGAGGGATGCAGACACTCGAGCCTCCTCGTGCGGGACCTGGGGGGCACCGGGCGCGAGGGAGCAGATCCGCGGTGCCGGCAGGGGAGAAACACACGTGCTGGGGTCGCTCCACGTGGGTGGCCTTTCCGTTCCGAGCCGACCTCGAGAGCTGGGGCACTGCCCGCTGGGGTAAAATATGATCCTCACCCCTAAAACTTAGCCAGTTTGACTAACTAGACTAGAAAACAAAAAGGGAGAGGGAAAAACCAGGAAAACAGGGGAAAAAAACAAATGTATCGGAGCCCTATGTGCCGTGGCAGCCTATCCAGCGCCATCTTAGGTAAAGAAAAGTTGTCTCTTATGTGCATTTACTGCGGAAATGCAGTCTGTCATTACGTGTATTAACTGGTGAAAAGTTGTCTCTTATGTGCATTTACTGGGGAAACGCTGTCTGTCATTATGACCAAACGAGGAAAAACAGAGGCGCCAAAAGTATAAAAACAATTTCTAAAAACTATAAAAAAATGCTTAGGAGGCAGTGGTGGACTTACCTCCCACAAGCAGACTCAAGAGGCTGTATTATTCAACAAAATATTTATTGGGTATACTCCAAGGGGATTTCGCAACGCGTTTCACAGGCTTTGCACCCGCTTCCTCAGGCAATAAACAATAGGAGCATACATCAGCAATTGGTCCGGGACACGCTTGGCGCGTCCCGGACCAATTGCTGATGTATGCTCCTATTGTTTATTGCCTGAGGAAGCGGGTGCAAAGCCTGTGAACGCGTCATGATTTTTTGCGGAAACTACTGACTTTTGTGGACTTTCACCGCATTTTTTACGCATGCGGGTAATTAATGCGTAAAATTTTATGCATGCGGTAAATTTCATGCATAAACATTTGTGAATGTCAAGATGTTTTTTTTTCAGTCGGGAATTTACCGCAAGTGCATTTCCGCATGCGGAAAATCATTGAGAATAGAGCCCATTGTACAGCACCACGGAATGTGTTGGCGCTTTATAAATAAATAATAATATCCAGTGAATTACTACTATATCAGCGTTTACTGTAATAAGATTCTTGTTTATAATGTTTGAGGAATCTTGATAAAGTAAAGTAACTACTTGGCCAGTTACTTTGAAGTGCACTATAAAGGGATTCTACTGTAACGTCAAATTAATGAAGGGACATTCTATGAACAGGTTGGAAGAACAAGCACGGCTTCAGCCTTCCAGCCAGACATGCAGACAGAAGTAGTACTGCCCTCCCAGCGGAATCTGACTCGGCAACACGCGGACACAGCTCTCGTCGGATGTGACGTGCCGAGGAGGAGTCACACAAGTGAGTCGTGGCTACGTCACTGCTGCTATATAAGCCGGAAGCCTGCGTCATTCTGCCTCTTAGAAAAAGGCTCCTTCGCTTTTACGGCAAGCATGGCGCCGGTGAGTGGTTCGCGTGTCACCCGGCCGGTGTCTGTGCGGCGGGACTCGGAGCGTGTGGCTGCTGCAGCTAGGGCCGTAGTGCTGAGCGCCCCGTGCGGTTAGTCATTTGCTGATTATAGGTCACAGATGCGGCTAAGCTGCTGCTACGGTGGGAGTCCTGCTACCGGCTTGTAGGGAATGGCGCTGATCATGCTGTGCGTTTATAGGAGTAACACATACCGGTACATTCATGACTGGTTAGTTACATCAGTTCTAAGAACACAGACCTGCAAAACCGTTTCTGACAGCTGAAGTACCTGTTAATTGTAACGGGAAATTGCCCAAGTCTGGAATTAAAGCTATACTGGCTGCTGTGCACTGCAGATTGTGTGATCATCAGAATTTACAAACTGTTCAGGAGGGGTTACACAAATGGGCATAATTCTTTACCCCTTATGGGGCAAACTGGTCCATTACTCTGAGGCCTTGTTAATAGAGGCGTTTTTGTAAAATTTTAAGCGTGGACGATTTTCAAAATCTCCCTGAAAGTGCTTATGCAACGATTCTCTATGAGAGTTCATATCAGAGCGATTAGTTTACAATCTGCTTTGAAAAGCAGTGCTTTGGCCATTTTTGAGGTGATTTGCCTCAATGGAAGGTATAGGAAAAACAATTGCTTTAGCAAGTGATTGTGTATTACTGTATCATGGACTACACAGAAGTGCAATTACCGCAATTGATCCCACAGATCTGTTGCACACTGACAAGGGTTAACTGCTCCTTTATATAAAATGGCAACCATTCACTGTCAGTTTTTAATGAGTGGACTGTCCCCTGTAGGCCATTGGCTCTGACGCTGTTCTGACAGGCTGCTCCGGTGTGCAGTCAGGTCCGGTAGGCAGCACATACTCCAGTAAGTGGGAGCATTCTGCACATGTGTAGTTTGCCAAGACCCTCAACTGCATGGGCAGAACTGCAATTTGGCGGGGCGACTGGGTCCACACATGCAGACCTAGGCATGACCAGTTACCAAAATGTGCATAGCCAGTAAAATATGCTAATGCACGAGCGTTTCCTTTTACTGGGCATGTCTGGTTTGGCACTATCTGGAAAAGATTTAACTGAGGGACTAGTGACCCAGTGTTTCTCAAACCTGTCCTTGTGACTCCCCAACTGCATGTTTTGCAGGCAATGGCCTCAATTCAGTAAGCAGTTTAGACTAGTCTACTGATGGTAAGGTCAGTTGCATCAAAGGGGAATTTACTATTACCTAATGTTTTAGACCTGGTCTAAACCATTTAGTAATTAGGTCGGTAAAGCAGGGGAAATTATCAAAAGATGCAATTCACAAACTAGTAGCTATGACTAACAGCCCTCTCCTTTGATGAGCTCTCCTCTGCATACAATTAAACTCCTGCATAATTAATTCAAAAGGTTCCATCCTCACATCTAAAACACCTCACAATTACGTTACCTACAGAAATCAGCTGGGCTAATCTATCAGAAAAAGTGGGTGTGGTTACTTGTTTGCCTTTGTGAATTGTGTAATTACTGAATGTTAGACCAGGCCTAAAACCTTACACCAAACCATCAGTACACTAAAGGCTCGTACACAGGTCTGATCAAGTCCATCAGTCAACCGACAGACAACTACACGCTGTACTGTCTGCTGAAAACCCACCCAGCGGGAGGTGACGACGGACCCGTCATTGCCCTTGATCAGACGTGTGTACGAGCCTTAAAAACAATCTGTCGATTAGTCTAAACTGTTTAGTGAATTGATGCCATTCTCCTCTATGCACAGGTGGGGAATTTAGTGTCTCAGTTACATGGGATCCACTTAGCTGAGATACTAATTACCCCACCTGTGCATAGGTGGTTGCCTGCAAAACATACACCGTTGGGGAGTCACAAGGACAGGGCTAGTCTAATAGTTAAAAGCAGGGCTGTGGAATCTGTACAAAAATCCACCGACTCTGACCGCTCAGTTTAGGACTCCTCGACTCCGACTCCTCTAATTTGCATATTACAATCTTGTTGATTGAAAGTATGTAACGTGAAATTCGTCTCTTAACCTCCTGAGCGGTATGGACGAGCTCAGCTCGTCCATCACCGCCGGAGGCTGCCGCTCAGGCCCTGCTGGGCCGATTCTCTTCAAATAAAAAGCAGCACACGCAGCCGGCACTTTGCCAGCCGCGTGTGCTGCCTGATCGCCGCCGCTCTGCGGCGATCCGCCGCGAGCAGCGGCGAAAGAGGGTCCCCCCAGCCGCCTGAGCCCAGCGTAGCCGGAACAAAAAGTTCCGGCCAGCGCTAAGGGCTGGATCGGAGGCGGCTGACGTCCATGACGTCACTCCGCTCGTCGCTATGGCGACGATCTAAGCAAAACAAGGAAGGCCGCTCATTGCGGCCTTCCTTGTTTATTCTGGGCGCCGGAGGCGATCGGAAGAACGCCTCCGGAGCGCCCTCTAGTGGGCTTTCATGCAGCCAACTTTCAGTTGACTGCATGAAATAGTTTTTTTTTAATTAAAAAAAAACCCTCCCGCAGCCTCCCTGGCGATCTCAATAGAACGCCGGGGAGGTTAACTGCCAACACTTAGGAATTTTAAAAGGCAACTGAAGTGAGGATATGGAGACTGCCATATTCCCTTTAGTCATAGACTAAAACTAGTCCTTGGTAAGGGTACTTGTAAAAGGTACAGGCCGGAACAAAGCATCTATCGGGCCCTAGGCAATGTAACTGTGGGTACATGTAAAGGTGGCAATACATGGTACAATTTTTTTCATCCAATCTTACCAATTCTTTGTAGTGTAAGGGAACTGCCTAAATTATCCTTTCAGTATATTCACTTAATTTACCCTTCTACTACAGAGAAATGGTAAGATTGTATGAAAAAATTGTATCATGTATGGCCACCATAGGAGTGATGTGCAGGTACTCTGCAGGGGAATAAGGAGTCTTCCTCTATTACACATTCTTCATGCACAATCTGAACCAGGTTTATGGGTGATAGACAACACCTGTGTTCAATGTGCGCAACATTCTCCGTGGATTCCCTGCAGCTCTGTGGAGAGTGCATATGTAGAGTATAGTACTACTGTGTAACAAAGTAAACCTGAGACAGATGAAATTAAAGTTTTATACATACATGGGGCTTCCTCCAGCTCCCTTCAGGCTAATCAGTCTCTCGCTGTCCTCCGCCACCTGGATCTTCTGCTATGAGTCCAGGTACTTAAGTCTGACGCATGCACACACTCCGCTGCCGGGAGCGTACTACACCTGCGCAGCACTGTTGCGCAGGTGCAGAACGCTCCTGGCTGTGGAAGCGGCATGCGGCTGGACTGCGCTGACTGGCTGAATTACCAGGACTCATAGCAGAAGATCCAGGTGGTGGAGGTGGACAGCGAGGGACTGATTAGCCTGAAGGGGGCTGGAAGAAGCCCCAGGTATGTATAAAACTTTTCTTTTTAATCCTTTTCAGGTACCATTTAATTCATAGTCACCAAACCAAATTTTAACATTTCAAATCATTTGATTTGATGAGCAGAGTACGTACATTTGCATAAATCAGAATTTACGCAGAATTATTTCCATCTCATTGACCATCTCTATTAGTGACACGGCTACACATCAGGCTTTATACTTACAGCATAGATGTTATTTCGTATATATGAGATTCCTGTGTACACATAATATATATACAGTCACAATCAGATGTGTATATCTGTCTTTAAAAATACGGGGACTGCTTTATTGAAGCAAAAAAGTCCATAATCCGCACACTCAGTATGAACCAAGTTCAATATTTTAATTCAAGTTGAGTGACACATTTTCCCGACTCAGACTCCAGGCACCCAAAATTGCTCAGACTCCACAGCCCTGGTTAAAAGTGCAGGAAAGGGGAACTGGAGGGTCTCTGAAGGCTAGCATGAAGGCTTGCAGGATAGTTTAAAGGATACCAGAGGTGAAAAAAACCACGGAAAACGGGGGAGCAGGCATATACGGTCACCTGTGCCGATGCCTACCACTCCCCCGTTGTCGTCCCTGACCCCCACAATGGCCTCAATTCATGATATATGTTCTATTCAGCTGCTGTGCCCTTCCAAAAGCTGGGTGACTGGTTACTGCGCATACACAGCCCTGGCTGCACGCCTCCTCAATCATGTTTAGTGTATGTAATAGCAGTTTTTATGAACTGCACAAGCCCAGAATGCCTTCATCCATGGGAGTGCAGTTCGGAGGTGCATGGCCCAGGAGCGGGCATGCAGCTTGCAGAAGGGCACAGCTGAAGAATGGAAGAGCGCAAAAAGACCGCAAAGGACCAGGGCGACTACAGGGGCAGGTAAGTTAAACTGGCCACCTATATTTCATAGACCCTTAACAAGCATGCAGATCAGATGTTTCTGACAAATCTGACACAATTAGCTGCATGCTTATTTCAGGTGTTATACAGACACCACTAATGCTAGAATGGTCAGCAGTATAGCCAGGCAACTTGTATTTGAAAAGGAAATATGGCAGCCTCAATTTACCTCACTTCAGGTTTCCTTTCTGCAAATCCAAACTTTGGGTTTGAGTCCTGATCTAATAGATACTAATAATTGTAGTGGTGCTCCTCCTGTAGGGACATTAAACCTGAGATGGGGTAAGAGATTTGATATTTACCAGCCGCTTCCTCCAGCCCCATGAGAACAGATACGTCCCTCGCCAATGTCCTGGTATCAGTCCCGGTAACCAGGTTCAGTTGCGGTAGAAGCTCTTCTGCGCAAGTGCAGGCCCTCTGCGCAAGTGCAGGCCCTCTGCGCATGTGCAGAAGAGCTGACTGGCACGACTGAGACAGATTACTAGGGCCAATACCAGGAGGCTGGCGAGGGACGCAACGCTGCTCATGGGGCTGGAGGAAGCCCCGGGTAAGTATCAAATCTTATTAGCCCATCTCAGGTGCACTTTTTTTAAATAAGAGACAGACATGTTCTAAGAGATGTCGCAAGATTAGACAAGCCAATAGGTTCCATATTTATTGTATGTTCTGTAATACCAAAAACATAATTTTATAAATGTAAGCCAGAAAAATGTTTTTCTCTGAAGTTTGATTAATGCAGGTGGTTCTATTAAAAACCGCCAGGGGGCAGCGCAGCTGTTTTTGTAATTTTTTTTTTTTTTAAATCGTGTAGCGAGCCTAGGGCTCGCTACATGATGGCCGCTGTGCAGCGGCATTCCCCTAGCCTCTTCGATCGGCGATCAGGAAATCCCGTTCAAAGAACGGGATTTCCTGGAGGGCTTCCCCTGTCGACGGGGCGGGATGACATCGTCGGGAGTCCCGATCCACCCCTCAGCGCTGATTGGCCAGGCTGCGCAGGGGGGGGTTGCGGCACGGCGAATCGGCCCAGGGTGACGGCGATCAGTGTGCTCACGCTGCTAGCAAAGTGCTAGCTGTGTGCAGCAAAAAAAATTTGTGCAGATCGGCCCAGCAGGGCCTGAGAAAACCTCCTGCGCGGCTTACCCCAAACTACGTTCGGGGTTACCGCCAGGAAGGTTAAAAGGTATAGAACCTGAAATTGAGCACAGTTTAGATGTATGATTAGATGTGGATACACTTCCACGTTGACTGTCGGAAAATATATAGAACAGTTTGTCGGTCTAATAAACACAATCAAGTTTTGATTGGCCAATTCTACCGACTCATTGTAGTATATGAGGACCACCATATTTTGTATACTGTATTATGAATATATTATATAGGTAATCTCTCGTTGTACTTGAAAGCAGTAAAATTGGGCAATCAAAGTTGGATGTGTGAACAGGGTTTAAACACTGCATTCTTTGTTTTATTTATTTTACTTGCATATCCAATTTTACAACCATTAGGTACTGGTTTCTAGTGAGGTCTTGTACAGATTGCTTTGCATATGTTTTTTTTTTTTTTGAAAGCAAAATTGGTTTGTATCATTTTCTAAAAGATATCTATTAACTCTTGCAGCAAAAGGTTAAAAGGGCACCAAAGGAAAAGAAATCCAGAAAGGCTGCTTGGAGGTTCACGCTGGACCTCACACATCCGGTAGAGGATGGGATCTTTGACTGCGTTAGTTTTGTAAGTATTTCTACAAAGTTTTTTTTGATGCAGACAAGATGTGTGCAGTTGTGTGGATGATACAAAATGTCAAACACTTTCCAGTCTTCTATATAAGACTTATAATGGCTTGTGTATGCAACCACTCATATCTGTTTGAGGTGCTCTTTGGAATGCAAGGTTTGAATTATGAGTAAGATCTTATGGAGCTGTTAAGGTGCCCATACATCTAGCAATGTATGGGCAGATTCGACCAAGAGTCAGATCTCTCTGAATCTGGTTGTAGAGATCTGTTGGCTGCCCATACACCGCAGGCCGATTCCTAGTTGATTGGGTGCTTGTTTGATTGCCATTGTATTCCAGGCCTCCTCTATTCCCCCCCCCCCCCCCCAATAAATTATTGTACACACGTGCAACTTTTCCGCCCAACTATCGTCCAAACTTGGTCTGTTGGATGATATGCATGTGTATGTGTGACAAATGACTAGAAGAGCGACTGATAACATGCGGTTTGCCCAGTCCAAACCAGTGGATCAACTCGCACATCTGTTGGGCTGAGGAGCTGGACATGTTTTGGTTGGTGTGTGAAAAATACAAGTTGTGCAATTGCTTGGTCATGTGGATGACCGTGTTGTCGGGTTGGTTGTGCAGAAAAGTTGCACAGGTGTACGAGCCATAATGCTAGGTACATACCCTACAATTTTCTGTTAAGGTGGCCATATATTAGATTATGGGCAGATTCGACCAAGAGACAAATTTATCTCTAATCGAATCTGACGTTGTGTGCCGCCGGTGTGTATGCGGAACCCGGCGAGATGGACGGAAATCACGTGGAGGTTGACAACGGACAGGTAATGTATAAATGCACACACTACATACATTTATACATTGCGGCAACAGCGTGGGGTTTGTCTCGTCGCTAGTTCGCAAATCGGCCGCTGTACCGTGGCACACCCGACCAACCAACTTCAGCCTGACATCTTCCAGCATGTGCGATCGACCTTGTGGCCAATTTCTGTCCTGAAATTGGTCACTTTGTCGGGCATGCACTTGGCAGCACCAATTATCATCTAATTCGATTATAATAATCGAATTGGTTGGTTGGTCGGCTAATGTATGGCCACCTTTAGCTTTACCTGCCAGATAATTTTCAACATATTGGAAATTATCTATCTAACAATCTATCTGCTTAGCAAATTAGGCATTGTTCTACCCAGAAGACAATGCACCAAAGATAACGACCAGTCTCTACAGAAAATAATCTTATGCTGGGAATACACATTTGGCTCGATTGATAATTTCCGACATGTCCGATCACTCGCCGGATCGATTCCGCGCTCGATACCGCATGGGGGACTATGGGAAAACTAGCAGAAGATAAGAATCGCCCGCGGGGTTGAGCGGGGGAATCGATCGGGCGGCATAGTTGAGCGGTACCGTGTATTCCCAGTATAACAGGAAAAAAATCTACAGAAAATTGTATGGCGTGTACTATGCATAGCAGTTAATGCTGCTTGTCAGAGCAGCAGTGTGTCTGTGAAAATGCCGCACACACTGAAGAATATAGTCTGGTCAGAAATGACACAACTGTCATTGCTGAGCTCATCAGATTACCTCGTGATACATTTTCCTGAACCCTCTCCTGGAGTGTTCCTCAGCTTTTCTGATTTTCTTTTCTGCATACTGGTCTAGGCATCTCTTGTGGGGATGTCATGAGTGAAGCAGCACACCTAGACTGGATTCATTAAAAAATATCAGCTGTTATTTTACATTTGCTGCTGCTGCCCTTACCTTATATCAAGTCATTGAGGGCTGCTGAGCTTTTTGAGGGCAGAGACACTTCAGATTGCATCTCGATCAGTTTTCATTTTTAAAAACCCCCCTGTTGACTTGTATTGAAATTGCTGTAAAATTAAAGGCTGAAATTTGCCTCGATTGCAACTCTTGAACGCTTTGAGCCCAACAGGAGAAAATCACTATATACAAATGTTAGGCTTATGTGAATGGGGCCCAAGTAAACCAGGCTTTAGTATTTTAGCCAGGTTAGCAGATATTTAGGAGGCAGTCTACACAGGCTGGCTACAGATTCCTTACATTACAGCTTCACTTTGCAAAGGTGCATTCTTTGCTTTCACCTATGAACATACGTGGCAACCAATGGTGCTCAGATTCTATGAATTTACAAAGGCCAGTCTGACTAGAACCTGCAATTTTCTAGTAGACCTGGTCAATGAGAAGCAATTAGTTCCCCCCCCCCCCCCTCTTTTTTTTTTATAGGCTATGCAGTTTGGAATTGGACCATTCCAGATTATTGAAGTTTGACTGTCCCAATTCTGAGAGTAATACAACTTGTATTAAATTTGCATGCGAGTCAGAAAGTTTAGCATCTCATTGACAAACATGAGTAATTAATCATCTGTTACCAAAGCTATATGGCCCCTTCCCATTTCATTTTTGGCCAGATAGAATTTCTATGATCAGCAGACTGTGGTATTGCTACTGATATTGGGCTGCGTGTGGCTGCAGTGTGATTTGCTGACTGCAATAACTGGTAATAGTAGCAAATTTGCTCGTATATGGCTACAAATTTGTTGTTCTTAATGTACTTGTAACTAGGGCTCTCTTCCCTAGTTTGTACCTAGGGTTCCCTTCCCTAGTGTCTACATATTTCTGTTTTGTCGAAATAGGAGCAGTTCCTCAAGCAGAGGGTGAAAGTCAATGGAAAGACTGGAAACCTAGGAAATGTTGTTCACATTGAACGCCTAAAGAACAAAATAAACGTAGCGTCGGAAAAGCAGTTCTCTAAAAGGTAGGTCGCTGACCTTAAATAGTGTAGTTACATCTGGAATTGGGTATGTTGCTCCAGGTTATCTTCTAAAAGCTTTAAATACACATCACCTAAATGTAGATAAATGTCACTGATTTTGATTACTTCAGATGACAGCATTCTTTGCTTAAAGAGACACTGAAGCGAAGAAAAATTAGATCATGAATTGGTTGTGTAGTAGAGTAATTACTAGAACATTGGTAACAAAAAAAAATATTCTCTTTTCAGTTATACAGCTTTTTTTTATAACATTGCGCCATTCTCTAATATTTGCAGATTACACATTACTCAGCATTCTAATGCCGGGAATGCATGGTTTTCCGCGGCACGATCGAGCCATTAGATGACTCGATAATTTCCGACGTGTCCGATCAAACACCGGATCGATTCCACGCTCGATACCGCGGGCGGGACAATAGAAAAGATGAGGAAAATGAAGAAGATAAAAGAATCGCCCGCAGGGACGAGTGGGAATCGATCCGGCGGCATAATCGAGCCGCGGAAATGTCCCATGTATTCCCGGCATTAAAGCTTTTTCAGAACAGGCAGTGAACTTTTTGACCTGTCCTGAACTGTTCTCTGCAAAAGAAAAACACAATACATCAGAGTAGGGTTGCCGCGGTATACCGGTATGACGGTATACCACGGTTTCAATATGCATGATGATCATACCATGCACTTTTTGAAATTACCGGTTTTTGGCTCTATTTCCGCATCTCCCGTCACTGTCCGGCTCTCCGTCAACCTCCGTTACAAAAGCAAGCTCCCGAAGCTAGTTCGTGGTAGCGGGAGGCTTGCCAACAGACTGTGCAGGCGCCGGGTGATGACACAGCCGGATCGCATAGGCAGAGCGCTGCTGGCGGCTGGAGCGCAAACGCTCATTCTGCGTCATGAAAGGACGCTCGTTCTGCGGCTCCCCGTAGTGTGCACTGCGCACACTGTATGACACTCCCTGAGCGACGAAGGAGCCTAGGCGACGGGTGCCAGGTTAATAACGGAGGGGGACAGAGAGGACTAGTGGGAAGCAGAGGCAAGGATGATCCCCTGCGGACAATTAGAAGGAACGCAAGCACCATAAGGTATGTCAGTGCCAGAGACATTAGTCCACCACTACTCAGCCCCCACACGCCCAGTCACTCCAGCGGCCTCTACGTTCCCCCACTGGGAGTTGAGACACAATTACTCAGAGGGCCTGCCTGAGCACCACACCATTGCACCGCCAGCATTTTTAAAGTGGACCTGAACTTTTGCACAGATTCAAGGAAAACAGAGAACTGGATCCTGTATGCATAGAGTGTTTAGACTGTCTAATTCCCCCTCATCTGTGGCACAGCAGCAAACATTTTTGATCTCTCCCGTCCCGTGTCCCTACCTGTGACCTGTCACCTGACTGAGGACAGAAGGAAAAACGAGACGTGCACCCTGCATGTATTGAGAATAGACACTGTCTAATGCCTTCTCATCTGTGACTGTGCAGCACAGCACATGTTGTATTTTGATCTCTCCCCGTGTCAGCTGACTGCCACCGCAGCTATGCTCATTTTGAAAGCACGTCTGTGAGAAATTGAAGTAAAAGTGGCCATACACTTATAGATTTGCAGCATTTTTCGACCATCAGATAGATTTCTGTCAGATGCCTGTCAAGTGGAATCTAACAGGAATCTATCTGATGTGTGACACACACACTAGGAACAGATTTCCAATAGATTTCAATCTAAATGCATTATTGGACCATTAGATTCAATGCAACTCTATGGGCCATCCTGTCAGATAGATCAAATCGATCGAAATCAGTTGAAATCTGCCGCAAATCGATCAAATGGGGGAATTTGATAGAATCGATTTCTGATCAATCGATTCTATAGAAATCGATCGATGGCTGAAATTGACCAGTGTATGGGCCCCTTTAGTTGTAATTTGGTCACCTGACTGCCACCACTGCAGATAAGCTTATTTTTAAAGGACTTACGAGCCCAAATAGTAAAAAAAAGTTAAGTACCTTAATCATTTTTAAATGCACGGAGGACGCCGTCCGCGCCCTCCGTGCTGTTCCGCCGGGTCCCCGCAGTCTGATCGCCCCCCCGTGCCGCTCAGTAGCGTGGATCGAGGGGGGAGGCCCTAGAGCTGCGCAGCCGCACGAACGCGTATACGGACTGCGCGGCCGGCTCCGGCGGCCATCTTGGGAGAGGAAGGGGAGCCCGACCCCGTCCGTGGGGTCGGGAGCGGCACGGGGGGCGATCAGACTGCGGGGACCCGGCGGAACAGCACGGAGGGCGCGGACGGCGTCCTCCGTGCATTTAAAAATGATTAAGGTACTTTTTTTTTTTTTTACTATTTGGGCTCGTAAGTCCTTTAAAGAGAACCTGTTGCACTGCAGATAGCTGAGGAATACCAGACACAAATCAGGCAACAGAGATGCAGGAAGCTGTATCCGAGCCTATACTAGTTAGGTTAATTGTAATGAGAATAAATGTGTAATACCGTATACCGTGATACCGCCATACCGCGGTATTTTTTTTTTGACGGTTATCATACCGTGAATTTTCATACCGTTGCAACCCTACATCAGATAACTTAATCTGAAGTCAGAACTCTCCATGTTGCAGAGCTCCATGGCGATTTGCATAGATAACTGGAGTTTCTTAACTCTTCCTGTACTGGAAACAAATATTACTGTCTCTGCTCCTAATGTTTTATTTCTTAGCTGTACTACACAACCAATTCATTATATCATAATTTTTTTTTTTCGCTTCAGTGTCTCTTTAAAGAGAACCCGAGACAAGCGTCTTAAAGTTCCATACTTGGGGCTTCCTGGAGCCCCCTTAAGGTCACTCGTCCCTCAGTCTCCCCGGATGACTCCAGTTCCCCGCAATTCAGCCTGAAAGCCTGGCCAAGTTGCGCTTCATTGCGCCTGCGCAGACACACTCCCCCATTGCACTTCTAGGGAGCATGCACGACTCTGCCAGGCTTTCAGGCTGAATTCCAGGGGGACCAGAGCCACCCAGGGAGACAAGAGACTAGCGGTCTTAAAGTGTACCAGAGCTCAGACAAAATGTATACATACCTGGGGCTTCCTCCAGCCCCATCCGCTTGGATAGCTCCCACGCTGCCGTCCTCTAATGTATGCAGCTCCGGTACTGGGTCCCCACACTTCGGTGAGTCGGAGCCAGTCTGACATAAGAGAAGTGCACCCTCTACGTATCTCTCAAGCAGCTGCTGGAGATGCGCAAAGAGCGCACTTCTGCATAGACTGGCTCTGACTGATGGAAGTGCGGGGACCTGGTACTGCCATGACAGTACTGCGCATGTGCAGTTTAATTGCGCATGCGCAGTACTGTCATGCCGGCTGGCGTGATAACTATCGTCACTGTTGAGGGAGTCAGACACCCGGTTCGGGTGTCGCAGATGCGGTATGCGGCAGAGGGACCGGGAGAGGAGCCAGGATGACACGGGAGACCTCCTACGGTGGGCTGGAGAAAGCCCCAGGTAAGTACTAATTTCGCTTATTTTTAGAGCTCAGGGTCCCTTTAAGTGGGAGAAGGTCCTGTAAGCGCCCGTCCACATCTTGCAGTGGGAACTGCTATATACCATTGGTGAATCACTTGGGGGGACCACGGTCAAGGGATGCATCACTCCTGTACTCATGGCTACTGGTCACCCAAAAATGATTTTGTTGTAGAAAATGTGGTGTATGTACCCTAAAGAAAACATGAAGCCAGAGTGATATGAATGCTGCCATATAGACCAATACTTGTCTGCTGATCTTTGGCTGCAGTAGTGTCTGCACCAGAAACAAGCATGCAGCTAATCTAGTCTGCTTTTTTTTTTTTTTTTTTGTCAAACATCTGATCGGCATGCATGGTCAGGGTCTAAATGTATAAAGGCAACAGGATCAGCAGGATTGGCATTGTTTAAAATTATTATTATTTATTGTATTTATAAAGCGCCAACATATTACGCAGCGCTGGACAATAAATATATACAATGATACAAGGATGACATACATAGGGTTATACACATAGAACAAAGTTATACATACAAATTGTACAAAATACATGATCATGCAATATGGGCTGGTTAGGTAGGCCCAGTAATAAAAGTACAGGCTGTCATAGGACAGGAGCACATGATCCTGTAGGTTACACTAGGGAGTGGAGGACCCTGCCAGAGGCTTACAATCTAAAGGAGTGACAAATTGAGTGACAGTCTCCCTAGCCCTCTAATGCTGGGCATACACGGATAGATTCTGCGGCTCGATTAGGCGGCGGATTGACTCCCGCCGCGTCCCCGCACCTGGATCGGTCCCCGCGGGCGCTTCCTTATCCTCCGCTCGGTTTCTGCTATTGTCCGCCTGCGGGTATCGAGCGGGGAATCGATCCGGCGGGCCATCGAACATGACGGAAATTATCAATCAAGCCATCAGCGGCTTGATTGATAAGAATCTATCCGTGTATGCCCAGCATAAAGGTGGCCATACACTGGTCGATTTGCCATCAGATTCGACCAACAGATAGATCCCTCTCTGATCGAATCTGATCAGAGGGATTGTATGGCCACCTTTACTGCAAACAGATTATGAATAGATTTCAGCCCGAAACCGATCAGAATCTGTGGAGCTGCCTTCCCCCCCCCCCCCCCCCCCCCCCTGCATACATTCCCTGCTCCGGCCGGTGCGAGATCCCGCTGTCTTCTTCTCTGCTCCGGCTACTGAACTTCCTGTCCAGGGAAAGTTTAAACATTAGAGGGCGCTCTACTGTTTAAACTTCCTGCCGGGACAGGAAGTCCTGTGTAGCTCTGGAGCCCGAAGCGGAGAAGACCAGGGGACTCGCGCCGGCTGGAGCAAGTAATGTATTACCGCTGTATTGCGTCGGGCATTCAAACACCGCTAACGACGCACTCCCGACCCGCCGGCGACCGAGAAATTTTCCGCACGGATGGGTCGACGGGAACGATCGATTTCGGGCGGAAATCTATAGTTTGGTCAGCGGTGTGCGCGGCGATTTCACAGCCGTTTCGATCACTGTGATCGAAACGGCTGTATATCGGCGGGAAAATCGTTAGGTGTATGGGCCCCTTTGCTTAAGAGAACCTGAAATGATTTAAAAAAAAAAACAAAAAAAAAACTTTCCTGAGGCTTCCTCAAGCCCCCTTCAAGGGACATTAAGCAGAGGGGACAGCGGCCGGGTCATTCCTTTGCGTTCATCTGCAATTATTGCGCGCGGTTACCACTGCACAACCTGCTTGAGCATGTTGACCTGACATCTTGCAGCTGTCTGATTGGTATATGTGACCAGTTTCGGACCAAAGTTGGTTGCATCGTCGATCGGGCATGCTCTTGGGGCTACAGATTTTCATTGAATTGGATGGTCAATCAGCCACAGTTACCTGATGTATGACTGCCTAATCTACACGTCGCGATCCGGCGGCTCGATTAGCCGCCGGATCGACTCTTCTGCATCCCCGCACGAACCCGCCGTGTCCCCGCTCTTCCGCACGTGCGTCGGATTCGATATCCCCTCGTCCCCGCCGGCTCCGCTTATCTTGCGCTCGATTCCCCGCTTTTGTCTGCTCGGGGGGGGGGGGGGGGAATTGCCCGCGGTGAGATCGGACCTGTCGGATCTTATCAATCGAGCCGCATCAGCGGCTCGATTGATAAGACACATTGTGCCGTGTAAACCTGGCTTTACTCTTTCAGGTAGAGACTGAGCCTAATTATGTATGTGGCACTGCACACACGTTTAGCTCCTCATGTTACCTTGGGTACATTTTAAGGTTAAAGGGAACCTTAACTGAGGAGTATGGATGTTTCCTTTTAAACAATACCAGTTGCCTGGCATCCTGCTGATCTATTTGGTTGCAGTAGTGGCTGAACCACACACCTGAAACAAGCATGCAGCTAATCCAGTCTGACTTCAGTCAGAGCACCTGATCTGCATGCTTGTTGAGGGGCTGTTGCCAAAAGTATTAGACACAGGATCAGCAGGAGAGTCAGGCAACTGGTATTTTACTAAGGAAAAATCCATATGCTTCTCAGTTTAGGTTCCTTTCAAGGCTGCCTGTTAATGCAGCGTTACCGCCATTTCTGCAGTGCTTGTTTGGAATCAGTGGAGAGCTGAACCAGGTCCTGCTGCAGTCTGTATTTTATGTACTGGGGTACAACTGCGTTCTTTATAGAATTGCCCACACATCTGGCCAAAAACTGGTCCCTGCATTATAGGTGGGTGAACAAGTGGAGCGGTCTTTCCCACAAAGCTACACACAACATGCACTATTCAGCTCTAAACTCCAAGCAGTTCTAACTTTGATTAGAACATCCTCTCAACTTTAAACTGACCTTCCTCAGAGTCCTTATATTGGAAATCTGAATTCTGTAGAAATAATAATCAAAGAATGCAAACGTTTACCATGGAAATCTGAATACCACAAATATTTTACGCCAAAGACTCTGATAGGGCTGGTGCACACCGAGCGGCTTTTTGGGCGTTTTCAGATCCGCTTGCGGCTGCGGATCTGCTTGGTCAATGTATCTCAATGGGGTGGTGCACACCAGAGCGGCAGGCGTTTTGCAGAAACGAAAAATGCCTGGGTGAGGCATTTTTTGGATTTCGGATGCGTTTCTGCCCCAATGTTAAGTATAGGAAAAACGCAAACCGCTCTGAAAAACGCCTGTTCAGAGCGGTTTTGCAGGCGTTTTTGTTACAGAAGCTGTTCAGTAACAGCTTTACTGTAACAATATATGAAATCTACTATACTGAAAACCGCAGCAGCAATTCGCAAAACGCCTCATAAAAATAAAAAAAAGCGTTTAAAAATCTGCTAGCGTTTTGCGGATCTGCTAGCGGGTTTTGGTGTGCACCAGCCCTTACTGAGTTTTTTCTGAGTCTTGTGATTGGCCTAAAATTTCTGTGGTATTCCGCTGTAAACTTTTGCATTCTCTGATTAGTCCAATACTACTGAGTATTTTTCAAAATCAGTCTTGCGATTGGACTTAAATCGTAAATTTTAGTCCAATCGCAACTCATTCAGTAGTATTGAATCAATTTAAATAATTCTAAATTTTACAGCGGAAATCTGAATACGGCAAGTCTTGTGCTTGTGATGGTCTAAAATTTCTGCCGTATTAGATTTCTGCTGTAAACGTTAGCATTATTTGATTGGTCCAATGTATACTGAAGTATTTGACCAGAGTATGCAAAAGTTTGCAGCAGTTGTCTGCATAGTAGCATACATCTGCAAAATATGGTTGTTTCTGCAAAACATTTTTTTTCGTTTTTTTTTATAAAAGGGGAGGGACTTTCCTGGGAAATCTGAATCGGGAATGCTGTGGAGTCAGAAATCTGCATTTGCGAAAATTAGAATTTTGTCAATCAGAAATGGGCATTTCCGACCATTCATATTCTGTACAACCTTTCTAGATATGGAGGCTGTGACCCACTACAATGCCACTTAAAGAGACACTGAAGCGAAAAAAAAAATATGATATAGTGAATTGGTTGTGTACTATAAATAATTACTAGAAGATTAGCAGCAAAGAAAATATTCTCATACTTTTATTTTCAGGTATATAGTGTTTTTTCTAACATTGCATCATTCTATAATATGTGCAGATTACACAACACTCAGCATTCAAAATGAGTCTTTCAGAGCAGTCTGTGAAGTAATGACCTTTCTTCTAGCAGAGAAAAAGTAAACAGTTCACTTACAGTTGAGATAATAAAAGTCAGATAACAGCCCTCTCCACAACTAACTTAGTCGGAGAGCTTAATGGCTTGTTTGCATAGAGATAACAACTGGAGTTTCTCAACTCTTCCTGTACTGGAAACAATTAGACTGATGTATCTGATCTTAATGTTTTATTTCTTAGCTGTACTACACATACAAATCATAATATCATAATTCTTTTTCCGCTTCAGTGTCTCTTTAAAGGCTCTTTTCCACGGTTGTGCTTTGCAATCCGATTGATTGCTAACAGGTCGCAGAACGCAGGGTACAGTTACTTTGTATAGTAGCTCAACCATAGCTCAATTGCAGTAGTAAAAATGAGAAAAAAGCGTGAGTGCAGCACAGTTATGATTGTTTTTACGCCTTGAAAAAGGCAGAGTTTACATAGTCAGCCATGCAGACTATGATCTGATAATGATTGTCAGAGCAGCATATGAAGTCAACGTGGCTCACCTAAGCATTCCTGTTCATCTGTGGCACTGAAGTACGGAATCTCACTGCAGGGGCAGACAATAGCAATTTGAAAAACCTCACTATTCCCCAGAGAAGGATTGGTTTGGTGTTTGTCTGAGGTTTGTACAGATGTGCAATTGTTGCCCAGTTAATAAGTCCTCTTAAGTCTTGTGCAGTTTTAGGCCTGGTAGAGTCCAGTAAAGACTTTAAATTGTGCAACAGTGAGAGCCTTTCAAAGCAAACCCCAAATGTGTTTCCATGTTCTAACGTCCATTTTGTTTTTCATGTAGGTACCTAAAATACCTTACTAAGAAATACCTGAAGAAGAATAACTTGCGTGACTGGTTGCGTGTGGTTGCATCTGACAAGCAGACTTATGAGCTCCGCTACTTCCAGATCAGCCAGGAGGAGGAGGAGTCTGAAGCTGAAGACTAAATGTTTCTCAAATAAACATTGTTTGCATTTACTTGGTGGTTTGGGTTTTTTTTGTATACAGCAAGTATATATAAAAGCCAGTAATGTTAATGACTTTTACATTACTGCTCCCAGTAGTGAAACATACAGGGAAATAAAGGTGGCCACATATTTGGGTTTAACCACTTAAGGACCAGCCTATTTTGCGCTGATCTGTGCAGCGTGGGCTCTGCAGCCCACAGCACAGATCAGCAGACAGCCAGGGCGATCAGACTACCCCCCCCCCCCCCACTAGGGGATGTCTTGCTAGGGAGGGGTCTGATCGTCGCCGGCTGTTTTGGCCTAGCGGGGGATCATCAAAGCCCCCCTCCGCAGTGATTTCCGCCCTCCTTGCCTCCCTCTCCCTCACGCTGTGGAATGTGCTGCGCCGCCTAGGATAGGCTGCGGCATATCAGATGCCAGAGATCCCCGGCCAATCAGAGGCCGGGGATATCTGCTTTACGGCGCTGCTGCGCAGCAGCGCCGTATGATGTAAACAGCGGGGATTTCCAGGGCTGTGGAGTCGGGCAATTTTGGGTGCCTGAAGTCGGAGTCGGGAAAAAATGCACCGACTCCTAATGAATTTGTAACTGTAATTAAAATAGAAAATATGATAAAATGTTCTATTTCTCAGATAATAGTCATTAAAAATAATGTGTATATATACAGTAATAGCTGTGCTTAGTCCACAAAAATGAAATGAACCAATCAAAATTAGTTACTTGTGCTGCTTCAATAAAGCAGTCCCTGTATTTGTAAAGTCAGATATACATATCTGATTGTGACTGTATATATGTATACACAGGAATCTCTTATATATGTTACGGCCAGAACCCGAAGTTTGGCCACTTCTAGTTCTGGCCGGCCACTTCGGGTTCTGGCCGGCCAATGTGCGAAGTGGCCGCTGCGCTGCGGCCAATGTGAGGAATGGAATGAATCCTGTAACATTCATGTATATTCTGGCCCCAGCGCAGCGGCCAAACCTATCGCAACTTAGTTATTTTAATGAAATTAAGCCGGCGGCTTTTTCTCTGCCTCTTTCTCTCTCCTCCCCCCCGCCTCTCTCTCCTTCTCTTATTATTGGCAGCACTACGTGTCCCCCTCCAGAGTCGTTCGTCGCACCAGGGAAGCCTGCCGTTCCTGCAGAGCGGGGTGCTGGCAGAAGCGATGTCTGCAGCCTCCCCGCTCTGCTCTCCCTGGCGCGACGAACGACTCTGAAGGGGGGACACGAGTGCTGCCCATAATAAGAGAAGGAGAGAGAGGCGGGGAGAGGAAGGAGAGAGAGAGAGAGGCAGAGAAAAAGCCGGCGGCTTCATCTGTTTCATTGCCGCCGGCTTAATTTCATTAAAATAACTAAGTTGCGATACGTTTGGCCGCTGCGCTGCGGTCAGAAGATACATGAATGTTACAGGATTCATTCCATTCCTCACATTGGCCGCAGCGCAGCGGCCACTTCGCGCATTGGCCGGCCAGAACCCGAAGTGGCCGGCCAGAACTAGAAGTGGCCAAACTTCGGGTTCTGGCCGTAACATATATACTAAATAACATCTATGCTGTAAGAATAAAGCCTGATGTGTAGCTGTGTCACTAATAGAGATGGTCAATGAGATGGAAATAATTCTGCATTGATGCTGATTTATGCAAATGTATGCACTCCCTTTGCTGATGAAATCAAATAATTTATGTTAAAATTTGGTTTGGTGACTACAAATTAAAGGGTACCTGAGACTGATGAAAAGTAAAGTTTTATACATACCTGGGGCTTCCTCCAGCCCCCTTCAGGCTAATCAGTCCCTCGCTGTCCTCCACCACCCGGATCTTTTGCTATGAGTCCTGGTAATTCAGCCAGTCAGCGCTGTCCGGCCGCATGCCGCTCCCACAGCCAGGAACATTCTGCACCTGCGCAATAGTGCTGCACAGGTGTAGTATGCTCCTGGCGGCGGAGTGTGTGCATGCGCACTACGCCCGACTGGCTCATGTACCTGGACTCATAGCAGAAGATCCAGGTGGTGGAGGAGGACAACGAGGGACTGATTATCCTGAAGGCGGCTGGAGGAAGCCCCAGGTATGTATAAAACTTTAATTTCATCTGTCTCAGGTTTACTTTGTTACACAGTAGTACTATACTCTATATATGCACTCCCCACAGAGCTGCAGGGAATCCACTGAGAATGCTGTGCACATTGAACACAGAGGTGTTATCTGTTTACAATCTCCTCATTCCCCTGCAGAGTACCTGCACATCATTCTTACATGTACCCACACTTACATTGGCTAGGGCCTGATAGAGGTTCTTTGTTCTGGTTTGTACCTTTTACAAGTACTCTTACCAAGGACTAGTTTTAGTCTAAAGGGAATAAATATAGTAGTCTGCATATCCTTCTCACTTCAGTTGCCTTGTAAAATTCCTAAGCGTTGGCAGTTAAGAGACGAATTTCATGTTACATACTTTTAATCAACAAAATTGTAATATGCAAATTAGAGGAGTCGGAGTCGGTGGAATCCTAAACGGAGGAGTCGGAGTCGGTGGATTTTTGGACCGACTCCACAGCCCTGGGGATTTCTTCCCCGCGTGTTTACATTTTGTCTGCAAGCCGCGATCGGAGGCTCGCAGTCAGTTCATGGAGATGCCCTCCGTGAACTTACCTGGAAAGTTTCCATGCAAAACCACTAACGACCTGCCGACGCCCATCGGCGTTAAGCGGTTAAAGAGAATCTGTATTGTTAAAATCGCACAAAAGTAAACCTACCAGTGCGTTAGGGGACATCTATTCCCCTCTCACAATTTTGCTGCATTAAAAGTGGTCAAAAACAGTTTTTTTTTTTTTAAGTTTGTTTATAAACCAACAAAATGGCCACCAAACTGTACGTATGTCCACACATAGAAAATACATCCATACACAAGCAGGCTGTATACAGCCTTCCTTTTGGATCTCAATAGGTCATTTGTGTGTTTACCCCCTGCAGCTCTCATCCACTGAAGAGTGACAGGCTGATTGTTCCTGCAGACAGCTCTGCCCGGTGTCTGTAATTCCTCAGCATGTGGCAGCCAGCTCCTTTCACAGCTTAAAGCCGCATCTACACACGTAGATGCGGCCGTGATGTTCCTTATCAATCGAGCTGCTGTTGCGGCTCGATTGATAAGATCCGACAGGATGTACCTTGCTTCCGCCGATTCCCTGCTCGCTCCCCGCGAGGGGACAATGGCAGGGAATTGAGCGGAAGATAAGCGGCGCCGGCGAGGACGAGCGGGGAATCTAATGGGGCACGGCGGGGACGCGGAAGAGGCGATCCGGCGGCTAATCGAGCCGCCGGATCGCAGCCTCATCTACCCGTGTAGATGAGGCTTAACGGGACAATCTATATCCAGCTTGTAAAAGATAAGAGAGCAGAGAGGCTGCCTAATGTAAATACCACTCATGGGAGTGTGCATAGAGGGGGCGTGCATAACAGATTAACACTGAAGAGTTGGCAGCCTTCCAGACGCGGCGACAAATCACAGGTGAAAAATAAGTTGATTTCTTACAGAGACGGTGATAGAAAGTGCTGCAGTAAGCCAGAGCACATTAGAATTGGTTTAGGAACTTGTAGGATGGTAGAAAACAGGATGACATTTTTATCTCTTTAACAAGCACATGTAAATGACAAGATCTGACTTTACTGTCTTTCAGTAACTGTTGGAGGTTCCATGGTTCTTATGCTTATTCATTGTCTATGCTGCCGTGAGTCTCTGATTAAGGAAACCTAAACTGAATTGGAAAAAAAATTAACTTGCCTGGGGCTTCTACCTTTGCAGCCGCACTGGGACAAACCTATCCTCCGGCCCCCTGCAGTGACTGTTTTTTGTCGACTGAGCCAGATCTGGTCACTGCATGCGGCGAAATAAAAACTGAGTCACTGCAGGGGACCGGAGGATTGGGTTGTCCAAGTGTGGACACAGGGCAGCTGCAGGGGGCTAGTAGAACTCAATGTAAGTTAATTTTTTTTTTTATTTATCAATTTAGATTCACTTTAAAAACTGTTCAGTGCAGGACCAAAGATACTTTGATGGGTGATTGTCCATGTTTTCTGCTGTTGAACTAGTAGTCCACCCTACTGCGCAGATGTGAGCCAGCTCGTGCAGTAGAGCGGACCCGAACATGCTCTTGTTTCTGCCAGAGCCTAGGTGGAAAGCTGCTAGTGCTCCTGTGTGTGGATGCGAATTAGTTTTTTTTTTTTTTTTTTTTGTGGGAGGTCGATTGGGCTGGGGGATACTCATTAGGGTTCAGAGACTTCCCACTCCCTATCCCTAGGTAACTCAGTAGCAGATGCCCCCTTTCCCATGAGAAATCTTTTCCTTTTCACAAACTGATCATCTGGGGGCTCTGTTTGGCTGTTGTTGTGAAATCCCTCCAACAGTGTGATGTCAGGACCATGGTTCTGATGTCATACTGTGGGAGGTTTGTTGCATTGTGGGAAATGACAGCTGTTTACAGTTGCCTAAAAGCACGTAGCATCTCCTTTCACTGACATCACCTGCCAGCAGTAAAATGTCACCAGGTGATAAATGTCAGAATGTAAAATGGGAGAGGAAAGATTTGGCAATGGGCAAACACTGACTAAATCATACATAATTATTGTAAAAATGAAGCACTTTTTTTCACATTTTCATTAGAGTTCCTCTTTAAGCCAGTTTTGGAAATTCCTAGCTGGCTATGACCTGAAAAGGGGGAAAATGCCTTCTAATCTACAAATCTTATGGAACAGATGTTTACACCAAAATTCATTTAAATTGCAGCTTCACTTACCTTAATACTTTTTGAATATGCTATATTACTCTGCATATTACAGCTAGTACACCTGCACAATTACAATAAAAGTGCTCCAGATATCATGTTTTACACATAAATTAAAGATTAACCATTTCAGCTTGTGGGGATTTTTCACCTTTTGCACCAGAGCAATCTTAAGCCTCCCATTCATTCGCTAATAACTTTATCACTACTTATCACAATTTATTGATCTGTGGCCTCAATTCACAGAGCATTATCAAACGTTTATCAAACACTTTATCAAACGTTTGATAATTTACCTCATGGGTAAAATCTCACTAAGGTGTTATATATTTGTTGAACGTTTTATCGGTAAAACATTTGATAAATATATAACACCGTAGTGAATTTAAAATGAGATTTTACCCATGAGGTAAATTATCAAACGTTTGATAAAGTGTTTGATAAACGTTTGTTAATGCTCCGTGAATTGAGGCCACTATCTTATTTCCGACACTAATTAGGCTTTCTTTGGGTGGTACGTTTTGCTAAAAAAATTTTTATAAATGCATTTTAACAGGATTAATTGGGAAAAAAAAAATCATTATTTCTCAGTTTTCGTCCATTATAGCTTTAACCATCTGAGGACTGTAGGCTTTACCCCCCCCCCCTTAAGGACCAGACCCCTTTTTTCCATTCAGACCACTGCAGCTTTCACGGTTTATTGCTCGCTCATACAACCTACCACCTAAATGAATTTTGGCTCCTTCTCTTGTCACTAATAAAGCTTTCTTTTGGTGCTATTTGATTGCTGCTGCGATGTTTACTTTTTTATTATATTCATCAAAAAAGACATGAATGAAAATATGAATTTTTTTTTTAACTTTCTGTGCTAACATTTTTCAAATAAAGTAAAATTTCTGTATACATGCAGCACGAAAAATGTGGACAAACATGTTTTTAATAAAATAAAAAAAACCCATTCAGCCTATATTGATTGGTTTGGGTGAAAGTTATAGCGTTTACAAACTATGGTGCAAAAAGTGAATTTTCCCATTTTGAAGCATCTATGACTTTTCTGACCACCTGTCATGTTTCATGAAGGGCTAGAATTCCAGGATAATATAAATACCCCCCCCCAAATGACCCCATTTTGGAAAGAAGACATCCCAAAGTTCACTGAGGCATGGTGAGTTCATAGAAGATTTTATTTTTTGTCACAAGTTATCGGAGAATGACACTTTGTGACAAAAAAAAAAAAGTTTCCATTTCTGCTAACTTGCGACAAAAAAAAAAAAATGAAATCTGCCACGGACTCGCTATGCTCCTCTCTGAATACCTTGAAGTGTCTACTTTCCAAAATGGGGTCATTTGTGGGGTGTGTTTACTGTCCTGGCATTTTGGGGGGTGCCTAATTGTAAGCACCCCTGTAAAGCCTAAAGGTGCTCATTGGACTTTGGGCCCCTTAGCGCAGTTAGGGTGCAAAAAAGTGCCACAAATGTGGTATTGCCGTACTCAGGAGAAGTAGTATAATGTGTTTTGGGGTGTATTTTTACACATACCCATGCTGGGTGGGAGAAATATCTCTGTAAATGACAATTGTTTGATTTATTTTTTTTTGCACACAATTGTCCATTTACAGAGATATTTCTCCCACTCAGCATGGGTATGTGTAAAAATACACCCCAAAACACATTATACTACTTCTCCTGAGTACGGCAATACCACATTTGTGGCACTTTTTTGCACCCTAACTGCGCTAAGGGGCCCAAAGTCCAATGAGTACCCTTAGGATTTCACAGGTCATTTTTGTTTCAAGACTACTCCTCACAGTTTCGGGCCCCTAAAATGCCAGGGCAGTATAGGAACCCCACTTATGACCCCATTTTAGAACCCCAAGGTATTCGGTTAGGAGTATGGTGAGTTCATAGAAGATTTTATTTTTTGTCACAAGTTAGCGGAAATTGATTTTTTTATTGTTTTTTTTTTTTTTTCCACAAAGTCATTTTTCACTAAATTGTGACAAAAAATAAAATCTATGAACTCACCATACTCCTAATGGAATACCTTTGGGTGTCTTCTTTCTAGAATAGGGTCATTTGTGGGGTTCCTATACTGCCCTGGCATTTTAGGGGCCCTAAACCGTGAGTAGTCTTGAAACCAAATGTCGCAAAATGACCTGTGTAGGCAGGTGATTGGGTGCCCGCAAGGGGTAGATTAGGGTCTGATCTGATGGGTAACAGTGACAGGTGGTGATAGGGGGTGATTGATGGGTAATTAGTGGGTGTTTAGGGTAGAGAATAGATGTAAACAATGCACTTGGGAGGTGATCTGACGTCAGATCTGCGGGCGATCTATTGGTGTGGGTGGGTGATCAGATTGCCCGCAAGGGGCAGGTTAGGGGCTGATTGATGGGTGTCAGTGACGGGGTGATTGATGGGTGATTGACAGGTGATCAGTGGGTTATTACAGGGGGGATAGTGGCATACAGTACACTGGGGGGGGTCTGGGGAGAATCTTAGGGGTGGGGGGTGATCAGGAGGGAGCAGGGGGCAGTTTAGGGAATAAAAAAAAAAGTGTCTACAGATAGTGACAGGGAGTGATTGATGGGTGATTGGGTGCAAACAGGGGTCTGGGGGGTGGGCAGGGGGGGGGGGGTCTGAGGGGTGCTGTGGGCGATCAGGGGGGGGGGGGAAATCAGTGTGCTTGGGTGCAGACTAGGGTGGCTGCAGCCTGCCCTGGTGGTCCCTCGGACACTGGGACCACCAGGGCAGGAGGCAACCTGTATAATAGGCTTTGTATACATTAGAAAGCCTATTATACGCATGGATCGGCGGGTATGTGTATTCCTCCACCCGCCGGTGCTGCTAAGTGGCCGGCAAGCTGGAGGCTAGATCCCCAGCTGAGGATCGCATCATGGATGACGCGATCGCTCTGCCCATGCCCGTACAAGGATTTGTGCATGCGGCGGTCCTTGCGGGATCCACTTTCCGACCGCCCCTGTGCAGTGGGCGGTCGGCAAGTGGTTAAAATAATCCACCCTACCATAATTAAAACCTATATTTTATTTGCCAGTTTGTCTCGGTTATTATTCCATTTATATTTTGTCCCTATCACAATATTTGGCCCCAATATTTTATTTGGAAATAAAGGTGCATTTTTTCCGTTTTTGCGTCCATCACCATTTACAAGCTTATAATTTAAAAAATGTTTGTAGTATACCCCCTTCACATGCATATTTAAAAAGTTCAGACCCTTAGGTAACTTAAGTTTTTATTGTAATTTTTTTTTCAATTAATTTTATTTGGGTAATATTTTGGTGTGGGAAATAAACAGTTAATTTTTAATGTTATATGTGTAAATTTTAATGTAATATGTATGTAGGTGTAGTTTTACTATTTGGCTACAAGATGGCCACCTTATTTTTTTTTTTTTCCTCCTTGTGCTTCTTGATCACTGGAAGCACAAGGAGGACGGGGAAACGATTGGGTTTTTTTTTGCGGAAAGACTGAAGCCTCTAGTAAGAGAGCTTTGGTTTTTCTGCTGGGGACACAGATCGGTGATTGGGAACCATGTTTCCGTTCACTGATCCCAGGGCTACCGGGGGACAGCACAGGGGCGTGTCGAAGCGTGGCACCACCTGGACGTGAGGATCACGTCTGGGTAGCTGAAATGGTTAAAGATGAAAAAACACAGCATGGAGTTTCTTTAAATGTGAGTGCACTTTCACTTGCCTGGCTGCCCAAAATGTCTTCTTAGCTTCAAGCGCTCAATCACATATGTGTCCACCACATATAACTCCTTTGCATATGTCCTTCCAACCAGCATATTCCACTTTAAAATAAACATTGAGTTTCAGGCCCACCACCAGGGCACCCCTCGGAACAAAGCCACCGGAAAATGGTGACCACTGCTAGACTGGTCTGTTGCACTATACCAGGACACCTCTGCATCAGTAATCCTAGTTCCTCCGATCTCCATATAATTAAGATGCTATTGCAGACACCTCAAATGCAAGACATCTCCATAGCGTAATACCATCAAACACTCATCTTTATTCATTAACCTCCTAAGTGTTACGCCGCTCAGGAGGTTTTGTTACTTCTTGCCCGATTTTTAAATAAATGTGCTAAATGGCTATAAACTCTCTACCTAGCACTAGGCTAGCTAGAAGTAGTCTCCGGCACCCTCCGATCCCTGCTGCTCCCCCATTTATACATTACCCAGCCTGGATCCAGCGATACTCCGCTCCGGTCTTCACTATGGGGAGGATCGCAGATGATGTCATGCGCAAACTCTATACTCCCCATAGAGAGACTGGAGCTGTGCCAGGAGGCTGTGCTGTTGCTGGATCGGGGGGGGGGGGATCAATGTATAAACGGGGGATCCAGGGGTGCCGGACACTTACTAGCTAGAGGATTTACTAGCTAGTGCTAGCTAAAGGATTTACAGCCATTTGGCACATTTATTTATGGGGGACTCCTGGGGCCACAGAGTGGTATGCCCGACACAGTGTCGGGCATACCGCTAAGGAGGTTAAAATGCACTCCCCTGTTCTAGAAGTTTTTACAAGGCCTAGACAAGTTTTGTGGGCTCTCCCTGTTGTTTCCGTTAGAGGCCCCTGATGAGTGGTGGGGCATGTTGGGAGGGGTGTAGACATACCAGGAAGTGGTGAGCAGCATGTGGAAGAGGAGCGAGGCAGTGGCGTGTGAGACACAAATCGGACTTGCGCAGCCTAGAGGAGGCAACGGGGAGAGCCTGTGAAACTCTAGGCCTTGTAAAAACTTCTGGAATATGTGAGAACATTTTAATGAATAAAGATTTTTAGTGTTTAACAGTATTACACTATGGACATTTCTTGCATTTCAGATGTCTGCAATAGCATCTTGGTTGCATTGAGATCAGAGGAACTAGGATTACAGATGCAGAGGTGTCCTGGTATAAAATGCATCAGACCTGTCTAGCAGTGGTCACCTTTTTCCGGTGGGTTTGTTTCTAGGGATGCCCTAGTGGTGGTCCTGACAACCTCATAATGTGGATGTTAAAGTGGAATATGTTGGTTGGAATGACCTATGCAAAGGAGTTATATGTGGACACTTATGTGATTGAGCGCTTGAAACAAATAAGATATTACAGGTAGTCCCTGGTTAACAAACTTGATATGGACAGATTCAGGTTAAGAATGAACCTACAGTTCCTATGTCGAAACACTCCCATCACTGTCTCCTATACTCTGCGCCCTGTGTCCCCCTCTCACTTTTTCCCCCCGTGCCTTTAGTGTGCACCTCGGAACTCGCTCACCCAGCTTTAGGCTTGGTTCACACTGCATTTAAAATCATTTCATTGACTGTGGCAGGTCCATGGATATGTTGATGGATTGTATGCTAGTATAGGATCTGTTCATACATGATTGTTGTGCGTTACACAATTGTGATCACTGGAAAGGTCATTCATAGTATGCTATGTATGACATGTCTGATGCAACAGACTAGGAACTTGGGTTCCATGCCATGGATGGTGACAGCGTATCCCATTATGTGATCCAGTCCTAATGTTCTTAAAGTAGATATGGAAACTGCATGCTTGTTTTGGGTGTGTGAAATTGACATTACTGCAGCCAAATAGATCAGCAGAACTGTCAGGTTCCCTTTAATGTAATATTGCACTTCTTTCCATCTTTAAAGTTTCTAAGCTGTAATTTTCAAAACAGACAGTATGTTCAGAATGCACTACTTTGTAACAGTGTCAGAAGTACATTGGAGAACACTATTCCAGCCTTTCAAATGTTTTATCCTGGAGGAACCCCCTCAAATAATTCTCGGATCTCAGGGAACCCCTGCATTAATGGAGGTAAGACTATTTTATATTGGGATTGGTCGTTACAGGGCATCCATCTCATGCCCTCCATTGTTGCACTCCGCATCATAGCTGTCCACTGTTTGGGTTTTCTCTCTATCTTCTGTACACATACATCATTCTGGCATCCCACATGCCACATTTTATTAATCACCAATGTAATGTGTCAGAACAGTCCTGTGGCCATTGCACCAGAGAAGAACAAGTAAGGTGGATAGAATTCAGGAAGGGCAGAGAGCAATGCTGCATACACACTTGAGATAAAAGTCTTTGGAAAAGGCAAGATCACAGACCAATTTTACCCCATTCCATGTAGTATGAGAACCATACTCTACACAGTCTATTCTATGGAGCTGCACTCCGCATCAGCTAAAATCTTTGCAAGATGCTGCACACAAAGATGCTGTACACATTCAAAAGATCATTATCTGCAAAAGATCTGTTCCTGCAAAAGATCCATTCCTGCAAAATGCATTCATAGTCTATGATATCTGCAGATCTCATACACACCTTTTTTAACAGACTTCATCTGCATATCTCGCAATCATCTGCAGATCTGAAAATCCATCCTGGTGGATCTGATCTGCAGATGATTGCCTGTTAAACAAGGTGTGTATGATGATCTGCAGATCTCATAGACTATGAATGCATTTTGCAGGAATGGATCTTTTGCAGGAACAGATCTTTTGCAGATAATGATCTTTTGAATGTGTACGGGCATCTTTGTGTGCAGCATCTTGCAAAGATTCTAGCTGATGGGGAGTTCAGCTCCATAGAATAGACTGTGTAGAGTATGGCTCTCATACTACATGGAATGGGGTAAAATTGGTCTGTGATCTTGCCTTTTCCAAAGACTTTTATCTCAGGTGTGTATGCAGCATTAGTGAAGAGGACGCTGATCTGCTAGGGATGAAATATTGAAACTTTATCAACCTGCCAGCTGATTCAGTTCACCTTGAAGGGGAAAAATGCCAGGGAACCCCTGCAGTTCTCAAGGAATCCTGCAGTTTCAGGAAACACTGGTTGAGAGAGGCTGCTCTACTCTTATTAATACATTATGCCTTTGTTACTCTGTACATTTCGAGAAGGGGAATAATGCTGACACTTGTCAAACTTTTCTGAATGAGTTTGTTTCATGTACATGTTAAACTGACGCAAGAAACATGAAATGGTTTGCCAATAAATATATTGCTAAACAAAAAGCTTTACCTTTAAAAATAAAGCTGCCTATACACTTAGAGTATTGAGGCTGCCATATTTATTTCCTTTTAAACTATACCAGTTTCCTGGGTGTCCTGCTGAGCTATTTGGTAGCAGTAGTGTCTGAATAACACCAGAAACAAGGATTAGGAGAAACGGGGGAAGCAGGCATGTACGAGCAGCGGTCCTGATGGCCACTGCTCCCATACTCCCCCGTTCTTCTCCATCCCCTTCCTTTGGCAGCTAAATACTTCCCCCAGGAGCATCTTCTGTGTCGCCTGAGTCTCGTATCAGTGCGCTGGCCTGGCTGCGCTCATCCTTCTGCGCATGATGCCACAATTACATCATGCACAGAGCGCTCCCGGCTATGCACAGTAGACACGTGCAGCCTGGCCAGCACCTGCGCACTTATTCTAGACTGCAGGGATCTTTTTGGCTCTGGTATCCATTAATCTTGTCAGAGCTGACAATGTCAGAAATACCTGATCTGCTGCATGCTTGCTCAGGATCTATGGCTAAAAGTATTAAAGGCAGAGGATCAGCAGGATAGCCAGGTAACTGGTACTAAAAGGAAATCCTCCATATCCCTCTCTCTTCAGTTGTCCTTTAAAAATTATTTTTCTGAAAGGAATCTATTCAAAAAGAATGGACATCCACACGCGAACACGGTAAATCCAGCGCTGGACACTTGGGCGCAGCAGCGCAGGAGACTTGGGCGCAGCCGGCGCCACCATAGGCCGTAATAGGAACTACGGCTATCGTAGGCACAGGGAGTAACTTCAGCGCCGTCAGAAGACGGATCTGAAGTTGCTTTTAAAACATAACTCGGCTTCCAGCAATTGCTGGAAGCCAAATTATTTCATTCCCCACCATCCATGGTGGCCTGGAGGGGGAATAGTAATTAACACGGCCCGGAGTTGTGCGGCAGCAGGATCAGCCATATACTGGCTGTGTCCTGCGCCCAAGTCTCCGGCGCCGTTCTCTCTCGTACGCTCCACACGAGGCACATCATTTTTTTAAAATAGGTTCCAGTAGGGAATCTGTTGAAAATCGATCTTAGGCTCCCTGCACACTGCATGCAATTCCGATTCCGCTTTTTAATCAGTTTTTACATCCGATTCCGATTTTTAATCTTTACCGCATGCTGCGTTTTTTGATCAGTTTTTCTGTTGAATGTATTCAGGGAAAATCGGAAAACGGATTTGCAGTGTGCAGGGAGCCTTAAGCTTTGCAATGCAGTGCTGAATGACCTGCTTTTTTTTGTTTTGTTTTTTCCTAATTTGAGCTCTGCCTGTCGCCAGGACCCAAACTGGCCACTGAGCGCCGCTGAAGTTGTAAATCTTATTATGGCCTATGGTGGCACCCAAATGATTGGCGCAGTGCTGTGCTGAAATAAGTTGATTTGCTTTGATGGAAGGGCACCAAAGTTTTCTGGGATGCCCCAAGACATGAGGTTACATTCCTTTCTGCTACTTTTGTATCCAAGACTTGGTTTGGTTTTGCTGAGCATCGGCCAGTGCTTATTCCACTACAGTAGTTACCCCAGAAATACTTAGTCATGGATACCTTTTCAGCATTTGGATTAGAAGATCAAGATTTAGAATTCAAGTTACAGTAAATAACTTACAACATTATGTGCTGTGACAAAGTTGCTAAATCTCCCTTTTGACCACTAGAGAGCAGTAGAATGCTGCAAAGCAAACTAAAATGCATCTTCACAACTTACTGAGTATATCTTTTAAATGGGAGTCCATCTGACCTGCACTTATTTTTTATACATTGCAACTAAATAGGAGAACACACTGATCTTTTTATAATGGGTTGAAGGAACAGTCATCTGTGGTATTGTTAGTGTATTTCCAGGCTCAGAAATACAATCCCACTTGTTGACAAACACATCACTGCAATATGCAGCTAAGTTTTCTTGCCAATTTTTGTTTGTACTGTGTGTTGACAGTGTAAGAATGACCACCCTGTTGTTAGCATCATGTTTATATGAACACCAGTCTTGCCCTTGCTGATTAAGGTTTTTTGTAAATGGCCAAACTAGACAACTCTTGAACTGCATCATAGACTGAAGGCAGGTGCAGGATCTGCTAGGACAGCCTCTGTCAGCACTCTTTTCCTCCTCAAAGGTGATGTCCTTCTGTTTCATTAATGATGCAAATAGCCCGACTGAGCATGTGATACTGGAGAGTATGTACTTTGGCCATAGTTTGCCAGCTAAGACAGATGTTGCCTTTTACAAAGAAAGACTTCAAAGCAAAGCTGATAATTGGTACAATTATCAGCTTTGCTTTGAAGTCTACTGTCAATACGACTTTCCTAGAATCCCACAGTTTTATTTTGTGTATAAAAGCTAAAAACGGAAGTGAAAGGGGCCTCAGACAGGAAAAGATATATGTGAAACACAACAAGACCCATAAATCAATGATCTCTCCAGCAAGGCTGGATTTATATTTTTTCGCCCCTAGGCAAATATTCTTATGGATCCCCTTCCATGTATAACCCCTTCTGCCATATTTGCTATCATAGTTCAACAATTCATCTCTTATTTACAGCTCATCTGGGAAGCCTCCCACTCTTCCATGGGTTGTTCCCCATTTGCAATGTCCCTATTTTTTTGTAACCTCTTTTCACAGATTCTATGTACAGCTCCCTCCTTGCACCGCAGTCACACAAGGGCCAGGCCTTTGTGGCCTTGCTAGAGATGGGCAATGCAGTTTTGAGTTACAGATCGAATCTTACAATACACGGGATTAGTATTTATCCTTGTTACTTGGTAATGTTAATGCACATCACCTACAAACAAAAAACTTGTTGAACAGCTCAGAATATAGTGGAGTCTGCCCATCTCAGGAAAAACATCCTAGGAAGCTGATGTAAGATCTCTATGAAGAGTATGATCAAAAGAAATTATATTTACTGCAACAGCTTCATAATCAGTGGAAATGGAAAATCAACTCTATGGGTAATAATGGCAGCAGTAATATTGGGTTCACACTATGCTTGAGCATCAGGGCTAGTTTGGACAGGCTTCTGCAGCGTCCGTCCTTGTAGTTTAACGTCAGGGTTGAAAACGACCCGAATTGAGATGTATGGCATCGTTGTATGGCATCGTTCATCTCAATGCGTTTACAGTCAGTTACCAGCAATTGCATGAATGTTGCAGCCAATTAAAATTACTGAGACCCACCGTGGTTGTGTTTGTGTACCCCTAGGTTGCTCAAAACCGTACAGGAACTGGTGGGAGCTGAAACTGAATGTTTCTGCTAGGTTTGCTGAAAAGTGTTAAAGGACAACTGAAGTGAGAGAGATACGGAGGCTGCCATTATTAATTCCTTTTAAGCAATACTAGTTGCCTTGCTGTCCTGCTAATCCTCTGTCTCTAATGCTTTTCGCCATAGACCCTTAACAAGCATGGGGATTTTTCTGACATTATTGTCAGATCTGACAAGATTAGCTGCATGCTTGTTTCTGATGTTATTCAGGCACTACTGCAGCCGAATAGGTTCCAGGCTGCCAGGCAACTGGTATAGTTTAAAAGTAAATATGGCAGCTTTCATATTCTCACTTCAGGTGTCCTTTAAAGGAAATGTCTTGCTATAGAAAAAAAAATCTACTTACCCGTGGCTTCCTACAGTCCCTGGCAGCCGCTATATCCCATGCCGCAGCTCCGCTGTCAGCTGCCGACCGGGGGTCCCCGCCGGTGCAGAGGCCGACCTCATGAGGTAATCCTCTATTGTGCCTGTGCAGTACCCTCCGGACGACGTGGACTTGATTGACAGTGGCGCTCGTGCAGCACAGTAGAGGACAACCTCGTGAGGTCAGCCTCTGCACCGGCGGGGACACCGGGCCGGTGCTGAGAGCGGAGCTGCTGCGTGGGACATTGTGGCAGCCTGGTGCTAGAGGAAGCCCCAGGTAAGTAGATTTTTTTTCTATAGCCTGGACATTCCCTTGAAAGAGACTCTGTAACAAAAATGTCATCCTGTTTTCTACCATCCTACAAGATCCTGAACCTATTCTAATGTGTTCTGGCTTACTGCAGCACTTTCTACTATCACCGTCTCTGTAATAAATCAATGTATCTTTCCCCTGTCGGACTTGTCGCCCTGTGTCTGGAAGGCTGCCAACTATTCAGTGTTGATCTGCTATGCACGCCCCCCTCCAGGCCCCTCTATGCACACTCCCGTGTGTGTGTTATTTTCATTAGCCAGCCTTTCTCTGCTCTCTTATCTTTTACAAGCTGGATAAATCCGCTGTTGTGAAAGGAGTCACATGCTGAGGAATTACAGACAGGGGCAGAGCTGTCTGCAGGAAGAAACAATCAGCCTGTAACTCTTCAGTTAGTGAGAGCTGCAGGGGGAAAGAAAGACACAAATGATCTCTTGAGATTCAAATGGAAAGCTGTATACAGCCTGCTTGAGTATGGATGTATTTCCTATGTGTGGACATACTGTAAATCAACCTACTTCCTGTTTTGGTGGCCATTTTGTTTGTTTATAAACAAACTTTTAAAAACAGTTTTTGACTACTTTTAATGCAACGGGGAGCGGCAAAATTGTGACAGAGGGGAATAGATGTCCCCTAACGCACTGGTATGTTTACTTTCGTGCGATTTTAACAATACAGATTCTCTTTAAGCATCGGCTAAGTGCTCCACCTGCAGAAGCCCATCTGAACCAGCCCTAACTGTATCCATTTTAAAGGATGTATTGTAATCTGATGATTTTCATTTTGATCCTATGTCCTTCTCCATTGATATCAGTGTTGCAATATGTTTTTTGTCAGAATCAGAATCAAGTTTATTTCGCCAAGTACAACGTGAGTCCTACCCGGAATTGGTTTTGGCACAAACAGGGTCGGTGATGGTACAATAGCAGCATGGTGCGTTTAGCATACAATATATACATACAGTACATACATACAGGTATATACAGTAAATACATACAGTAGGTACAGTGCAATACAAGGCATAGAGATATAGCATAGATAGAGTGGTGTGTGAGAGATGAACCCGGGGGTAGGACCAGGGGGGTAATCCGCTGCCGTCCATGGCACTCAAAACGCTTTGCAGCGATGCTTTGAATCAGATGCCCCCCAGTCTGACCCTAGGAAAGAGACAAAGAGAGGAGAGGGAAAAAGAGGTGAGTCCCCTTAGGATTGTGGGGTAACCTGGTCGGTCAAGTTAGTGTCCCGCTGGCTGGCTGCGTCGCTTTGTCTGCTGTTGAGACTGGTGCCCGATGTTAGGGGATGTGTCTGCTGCGGATCCTGGTGGGCGTTGGAGTGGCTGGGGGCTTTATTTGACCTGCTGCTAGGGCCCTGGACTGAGACTGTGGCTTGATGGAGTGCTGGTCAGTCCCCTGGAGCAGGTTGTGTGACCTGAGCAGCAGCAGCGGAGGATTAGGTACACAGCAGTGATGGTGGACAAGATGGTGGCAGCAGGCTCTAGGCAGAGGGCTCCAGGATGGAAGCTAGGGCTCCAATGTCAACAGGCAGCATGTGGCCGCATCCGCCCCTCTGCGGTGGTGAGGCAGTCCCTGTGCCTTTAATTGCGGGCGGTGTCCTTGGTTCCCCTGGCAGCGGCGGTGTAGCTGCCCACGTGGCGGCCCTGTGCGTGTAGGAGCCAGGGAGTACCGTGCATGCAGTCGGCAGTGGGGCGAGACGGACCGTTCCCTGGCCACAGCCAGCTTTGATGACGAGTGTGTCCTGTCCTCCCCAGAGCCGCCGCATCAGCGCCTGTCCCTCTGCGGGGGTTGAGAGGCCTGTGTGTGGTCCATGGACTAGCCTGGATGCGGCGATGCGGAGGCGGCGATGCAATGGCGGCGATCCGGGGTCCTTAGCCCAGCAAGGATGCAGCGATGCGGAGGCGGCGATCCGGGGTCCTTAGCCCAGCCTGGATGCGGCGATGCGATGGCGGCGATCCGGGGTCCTTAGCCCAGCGTGCCCAGGCTCTCCAGGATGGGGAGAGCAGGGGGAACTCCTCCGACCTTCCGGCATAGGTGAGCCACAGAGGGAAGGGGGGAAAAAGTGTGAAGAGCCGGAGCCCTGTGTGCTGAGGCGTCCTACTCAGGCGCCATCTTGGGTCATCATTTGTCCATTTCGTCTTGTGAAGGTGAAGATTCTTAGTGGGTTGTAGAATACAGTAGAGTACAGTAGTGTGTTGCAAGAGCAGGGTGATTTTTGTGAGAGTTTTGGCATGTGTGGCCAGTGTGTTTATAATTGGGGTGGCCTTATCTTATCTCCTGCACCCTAATAAACAGGTCCTCCACATTACAAAATTGCCTACTGAGCATTTTTAAGAATTGCTGCCTGGCATGGTGTTACCTCTCTTGTAACGTTCCTTCTGCTATCCCTAGCTTCTACTTTCTCCTCTGCATTTGTGCTCACGTTCATTATGTTCATTTCTTTCTTGTACAGAAAAATGCACGCAGCAGGACATTTTCACAGCACAATGCAACAAATGAAAATGTAATGAATTAACTGACCCACAGAAAGTCACTGCTACGTTTGACCTATTTGTTTTTAGTCCTCTGTCTGGTCCTTCAAAATGCAGAGCACTGGACATAGGGCTTGATGCACGAAACTGGTAATATTAAAGAGAATCTGTATTGTTAAAATCGCACAAAAGTAAACATACCAGTGCGTTAGGGGACATCTCCTATTCCGCTCTGTCACAATTTCGCCGCTCCCCGCCGCATTAAAAGTAGTCAAAAACAGTTTTAAAAAGTTTGTTTATAAACAAACAAAATGGCCACCAAAACAGGAAGTAGGTTGATGTACAGTATGTCCACACATAGAAAATACATCCATACACAAGCAGGCTGTATACAGCTTTCCTTTTGAATCTCAAGAGATCATTTGTGTGTTTACCTTCTGTCCCCCTGCAGCTCTCATGCACGGAAGAGTGACAGGCTTCCTGCAAACAGCTCTGCCTGTGCCTGTGTTTGTAATTCCTCAGTATGTGTCAGCCAGTTCCTTTCACAGCCTAAGGCCTCGTTTACATCAGGGCCGTTTCTGTGCGCTTTTTGCAGCGCACTGCCCTGTGCGATCAGCAAGGTATTTATTTTCCCATGTAACTAAATGTAGCTGGTTCACATCTATGCACTGCGGTGAGCAGCGTTACAGAAACGTAGGGTTGCATGCATTTCTGTGCGTTGAACTGAAAAGCGCACATCAATGCAAGTGAATGGGTGCGCTTTTTTAGCGCATAGAAGCGCGTACAAGCGCATAGAAGCGCATGCGTTTTTTAACCCTAATTGGAGAAAACAATACATTTACATACAAAAACAAAGTTTTATTGACAACTGCTGCTGGTACAACAAGCAAAACGTGCTTTAAAGAAGCGCAGCGCAACGCACAGAAACGCACACTAAAGCGCGCACAAGCGCATGCATTTTTTACCACGCGCTTTCACACGTTTTTCAGCGCAGCAGATGTGAACGAGGCTTAAGAGGAGGATTTTTATCCAGCTTTCTCTCACTGATATCAGATAGCAGAGACGCTGCTGGCTTATGTAAATAACACACACACTGGAGTGTGCATAGAGGGGCCTGGAGAGGGTTGTACATAGCAGATCAGCACGGAAGAGTTGGCAGCCTTCCAGACATTAGAATAGGTTTAGGAACTTGTAGGATGGTAGAACAAAGCATGACATTTTTGTTACAGAGTCTCTTTAAAGAGAACCCGAGGTGTGTTTAAAGAATGTTATCTGCATACAGAGGCTGGATCTGCCTATACAGCCCAGCCTCTGTTGCTATCCCAAACCCCACTAAGGTCCCCCTGCACTCTGCAATCCCTCATAAATCACAGCCGTGCTGTGAGGCTGTGTTTACATCTGTAGTGTCAGTCTCAGCTGCTCCCCCACCTCCTGCATAACTCCGGTCCCTGCCCCCGTCCCTTCCCTCCAATCAGCAGGGAGGGAAGGGATGCAGACGGGGACTGGAGTTCTGCAGGAGGCGGGGAGAGCAGCAGACTGACACTATAGAGATAAACACAGCCAGCTCTGACAAGCTGTTTGTCAGCAGCGTGGCTGTGATTTATGAGGGATTGCAGAGTGCAGGGGGACCTTAGGGGGGTTTGGGATAGCAACAGAGGCTGGGCTGTATAGGCAGATCCAGCCTCTGTATGCTGATAATATTCTTCAAACCCACCTCGGGTTCTCTTTAACATGCACAGACAGAGCAATATTACCAATAGTACTGTTTGTTTCCCAATAAGTGTGACCTGTGGTACATGGGTAATGTGAGGGTTACTGTTGAAACGCACATTAAAGTAAACCTGAGGTTATTTTTAAATTAAAAAAAAAAAAAAAAAAAGATACCTAAGGAGGTGGAAGACTGGGGATCCTGAGCATTCCCGTTCCTCTCACGGCTCCCTTGTTCCAACCCTGTCTCTCCCCTTCAAATCTCCTGCTGTGGGAGGCTTCGGAAGTTTTTAGGAGCCCATGTGATACTGAAGATGGGTGGCTCCATACTGCGCGAGTGCATGAGAGAGCGTGCTCACGCATGTGCAGTATGGAGCAGCCCATCTTCCAGAGCACTCTGGCTCCTGAAGACTTTCAAAGCCTCCTGCAGCGGCAGAGAGCAGTCTTCGACCCATTCGTTGGAGACTGCGAATGGGGGAGACATCGCTGGAACGAGGGGACCAGGAGAGGAACAGGAAGGCTCTATAGGATCCAGAGTCTTCCCCCTCCTTAGGTAAGTATCTTATTTAAAAATCACTTCCGGCTCCCTTTAAGCAAGTAAGGTAATGTGCATTACGATAGCAATGCTCGCACTACCCATCTACCGCAGTTCACAATAATTGTACAACATGCGGAACTTTGCTGGCATTAGTGCCAGTACTGTTGTTGTGAGTAGAGATGTCGCGAACCTCCGATTTTCGGTTCGCGAACCCTGTTCGCTAACTTCCGCGGAAGGTTCGGTTCGCGTAAAAGTTCGCGAACCGCAATAGACTTCAATGGGGAGGCGAACTTTGAAAAATAGAAAAAATTATGCTGGCCAGAAAAGTGATGGAAAACATGTTTCAAGGGGTCTAACAACTGGAGGGGGGCATGGGTGAGTGGGATAGACACCAAAAGCCCCGGGGAAAAATCGGGATTTGACGCAAAGCAGCGTTTTAAGGGCAGAAATCACATTGAATGCTAAATTGCAGGCCTAAAGTGCTTTCAAACATCTTGCATGGGTATACATCAATCAGGGAGTGTAATTAGAGTTCTGCTTCACACTGACACACCAAACTCACTGTGTAACACACCGCAAACAGCTGTTTGCGTAGTGACGGCTGTGCTGGACTGGTGCGCACCATGGCCAGAGTGCAGGCCGTGGCAGTTTTCCTGCCCATATGGTCGCCGGGCTGTGGTAGCTCAATGATAGAACAACAGTGACTGTCCAGCTGATCGAATTTGGTCTGTCCACAATGAAGCAACGACCTCATTATCTTCTTGTATGTAGGTAGGCATAGGTAGGAGTCCCAGTATAGGTAGGTAGGCATAGGTAGGGGTCCCAGTATAGGTAGGTAGGCATAGGTAGGTGCCTCAGTAGTTAGCTAGGCATAGGTAGGAGACCCAGTATAGGTAGGTAGGCATAGGTAGGAGTCCCAGTAGTTAGCTAGGCATAGGTCGGAGACCCAATATAGGTAGGTAGGCATAGGTAGGAGTCCCAGTATAGGTAGGTAGGCATAGGTAGGTGCCTCAGTAGTTAGCGAGGCATAGGTAGGAGTTCCAGTATAGGTAGGTAGGCATAGGTAGGTGCCTCAGTAGTTAGCTAGGCATAGGTAGGAGACCCAGTATAGGTAGGTAGGCATAGGTAGGAGTCTCAGTATAGGTAGGTAGGCATAGGTAGGTGCCCCAGTAGTTAGCTAGGCATAGGTAGGAGTCCCAGTATAGGTAGGTAGGCATAGGTAGGTGCCTCAGTAGTTAGCTAGGCATAGGTAGGAGACCCAGTATAGGTAGGTAGGCATAGGTAGGTGCCCCAGTAGTTAGCTAGGCATAGGTAGGAGACCCAGTATAGGTAAGTTGGCTTTGAGCAGTTTGATAAAGGTGTAAACCGAAACAGCAGTCTGTCACTGCTGCCACTTTGGTGCTATTAAAAGAGCTTTGATACAAGACAGCGGTGCCGGTCCTTTCTGTTTTATCAGTAGTTAGCTAGGCATAGGTAGGAGTCCCAGTATAGGTAGGTAGGCATAGGTAGGTGCCTCAGTAGTTAGCTAAGCATAGGTAGGAATCCCAGTATAGGTAGGTAGGCATAGGAAGGTGTCCCAGTAGTTAGCTAGGCATAGGTAGGAGTCCCAGTATAGGTAGGTAGGCATAGGTAGGTCCTATAGTATATGTAGGTGTCCCCGTATAGGTAAGTAGGTGCCCCAGTAGTTAGGTAGGCATAGGTAGGTGTCCCAGTATAGATAGTTAAGCAGGGCCTGGCTGGCTCAATAATAACAATTACCAAGGTCCAGCTGCAACAGATAGGGCTGTATAATGTCAGTGTCAGTGAGCAACACACACAAAAAAAAACACATCAGGAAAACATTATCTCTCAAAAGAGAGCTGAGGGGTGCTATTTTAGCAATAACAATCATCCAGGACCAGGAGCAAGCCAAGAGCCTAACTAATCTTTCCCTAGGAGAACAAGTCTGCAGCAGCTGTCCCTAGTCTGTCTAGCAGGCACACGAGTGAGTGTCATGGCCAACGAGCCTGCCTTATATAAGGGGGGGTGGGGCTCCAGGGCTTAGTGTAGCCTGAATGGCTACAATGTGCCTGCTGACTGTGATGCAGAGGGTCAAAGTTGACCCTCATAGTGCATTATGGGGCGAATCGAACTTCCGCAAAAGTTCGCCTGCTGCAGGCGAACGCGAACCCCCAAAGTTCGCCTGGAACCGTTCACCGGCGAACCTTCCGCTACATCTCTAGTTGTGAGTTTCCTGTGCACAGCAATATTACCATTGGTTCATGCATGAAGCCCATACTATGAACAAGGCCTTATTATGCAGTGACTGCAGTCCCTTTGGGATCCATTTGTGATCACATAATGATTCCTCATTTATGTAGTCTGTAAAATACAATACACCAAAAATAATTCAGCACGTGGTTGTGGTTAACCTCACGATTGAGACGAGATCCTGCAGTTCCCACTTCCAGATAACTATATGCATATGAGGATGCAGCCATAATACGGTTATTACTGCCTTATGTGTTTGCCGGTGGGGATGCTCTTCAAGACTTGTATCTACCAGATGGCTACGCTTACTGACAGCAGCGGGAATATTTTTACGTTTTTCACGTCTGTCCTTTTACACTCATAATAAATAAAAAATTATCAAAGTGACTGTGACCACCAGGCTGGCGTTTTTCATCTACAAACACAAATTGTGTGCTGGAGAAGCCTTCAGAAGCTCCTGCTGAGCTGCCCGCAAGGCATCCAGGTTGGTCTAGTGCTTTAGTACTGAATTAGAGTAAAAACAAAACATTTATACCATGTAATTCATCATTTACTATAGCTGCATAAATAAATACATATCTGACATTTTATTACTGCTGGACACAGAATAAATTAATTGATGTAATTTTATGCAGCTAACGGAAGCACAGCAGCTACAAAATGTGTTTTCCTGACTCCTTGCATAGCAGTCCTATTTCAACAAGTCTGAGTCCAATGTACGGCTGCTTGAAAATCTCATTTTTCCTTTTGCACATTCTCAGGTATTGAAGTCCAGCCAAAGACAACATCTGGGCTGAGTAGCTCACATTAATCATTGGAAGATGTCTCTAAGAAGCAAAGAAATAAATCTACTGTTCATGAAAAGAAGTAGCCATGTAACAATAAGGCCACATTTGCTACTAATAATGATATAGGTACAATGTGATGTAACACAGAGAACACTCTGATCCTGTCCTTTCCAATATAATAACATGTAAATCTATGGGCTGATACGCTCATACTAAACATGCAGAGGAGCACTTCTGACTTTGGATACCTTATTCTGAATGAGACAATAGAAAATGTGAAGTCATCTACTTCTGTTTGCCTAAATAGAAGACCAATAGATAGATGATATAATCTTCAAGAAATTGGTTTATACAAAGGTTATTAATAACAATTATGTATAAATGTTGAAAGTTTTAGTAAATTATTTAACTATAATGAGTTGACATAATGGTGGTATGGTTTAAAGGACCACTATCGTGAAAAAAAATAGGCAGTTAAAATCTGACAGAACCGACAGGTTTTGGGCCAGTCCATCTCCTCATGGGGGGATTCTCAGGGTTTTCTTTGTTTTCAACAGCATTTTCTGAACAGCAGTTTAACTGCCAAAATGGTAAGATGCCAACCAGCCTCCCTAAACACTTGCACACTGTTTTGTCAGTTAGGGCTCGTTCACACCCAGGGCGTCTTCACCCTTTTTTAAGCACCGGCGATTTTCAAAATCACCCTAAAAGCGCTTATGCAATGATTCCCTATGAGAGTGTTAACATCTGAGCGGTTCGTTTCCGATCCGCTCAACAAAGCGCTGCCCTTACCATTTTTGGGGTGATTTGCCTATAATGGCAGATATAGGGAAATCGCAAAACGCTTGAAAAAGCGCTTGGTATAGCGATTTCCCCAGCGCTTTTAAGAATGAATACATTGTATTTATTCTTTTCCTGGTCAAAGAGATCACTTCCTGATGCAAGTCAGGAAGTGAAAAAACAAATCGCTCTGCAAAAGCACTTCGAAAAGCGATTTACACAAAATCGAAGCACACAGGTAAGCGCCGGGAGGAGAGAAAAAAACGTGCAAAAAAAATGAACTGAGCAATTACGATTTTATATGTGAACAAAGCCTCAGACTTTGCAACTGCTGTTCAGTAAATGCTGTTGAAAACCAAGAAAGCCTTGAGAACCCCCCACAAGACGATGGACTGGCCCAAAACCTGTCAGTTCTGTCAGATTTTAACTGCCTACTTTTTTCACATTAGTGCTCCTTTAAGAAAGAAGGTGTAAAATTACATGCAGCTCTGTTGGGCGTCCTGGCTGCATTGATCCCCACACTTCTGTGCTTTCCCAGACTAACCTTTGTGGCCTTGGTGCATGCACATTCTGGTAGTCAAAGGCACGCAACACTGACAGGAACTTAAATCTGTGGCACATGCAGATATCCCTGGAGAAGATGGTGAATACCATATGGACAGGGGGCCAGAGGAGCTTCCCCCTTAGGTGAGTAATGCTGATCACCCCCACAAATGGCCCACTCTATTACGAACCTCCCTTATAAGGTTCATTTTATATAATTTTTATATATAAGGTGCTGAGTTGCAGTTAACAAGCACTGCCTGCACATTATAAGTTTACCAAGCTTTGCTAAAAATTTAAGAATGATATGCTTTAACCTTTATCATAATGGCCTTAATTCACTAAGCTTATCTCCTGTCTTTAATAACTCTTCTAGAGTTGTTACCATGGTGATAAGGCATGTAGTATTCAGGAAACATTTTACCTCAGGCAAATCTAAAGTTAACTCTTCTGTCTTTAAGTTAACTCTTTAATCCTTAAAATAACTCCAGCGTTAAAGACAGGCTGTTCATTAACTGCATGTGAAAATAACTACAGAGGAGGTAACTTAACTACAGAGGAGGTAAATTAACTACAGAGGAGGTAAATTAACTACAGAAGAGGTAACGTAAGGAATGAAGAGATAAGATAACTCTCTTACTAGTGGAGGTAAGTTTTCTCTTGCCTGATTATCTCCAGCATGATCTTAGTGAATTGAGGCCAATATCCCCGCTCATCTGCTAAAATTGTGTGCATTATATAATCACCTTTAGATAGTTTTTATTGTTGTTGGAGGTTACTCTTTACATGTTTTCTGGTTACATGATAGGAAGTGAGGAAGAAAAAACTCAATTGGGAATGCAGTAAAATACATTTTTGGACATTTAAGCCATTTCATTTTGTTCCCCTCTTTGGCCGATATTCAAGTTAAACAAATCCATATGTTTAGTGTCTCGGTCATATGCTATCAGCAAGGAGAGACTGCTCTCCAGGAAGAGAAACAGGGCCAGACTCATAGTACAAATAAATGGGCTGGCAGGAATATGAAAAACAGTTTCTTCGTTGTGTTGACGTTGTTTGATGATCAGTTTGGTATGACCTTTGGCCTGGCAGACTAACCAGTCTGGCTTTGAACCCTTCTTTTCCTGAATATGGATTCTGGCTCTTGACATGTACTTGTCTTTGTTTTTAATGAAATACAGTATATGTCTTGCATGGAGCCTCTGTTGAGCTTACAGTAATTATTCTTGATGCCTGTGCCTAGTTACAACCCATCTGGAATAGTCATTCTTCATATATTACCTATAAGTTCTGGCCGATCAGCAAAGCGGTGAAATGCTGCTGGTACTTCCTAACTGCTTCAGTGGCAGTATATCCTCCACACCTTGAGACTGTCACTGGCTGGTTTGCTATGGTTGACGTTCATGCTCTTATAATCAAGGTAAGAAATTAAATGCTGTTTGCTAAATTCCTGTTTGCAGTTAATAGAACAGAATTAGAGAGGAAAAGTGGAATATTTCTTTACAGTAAAGTAAACTATCAAAACATACCAAAATAGCAATTTTCTACTTTTGCTCATTGCCATCAAATCCTGCTGGCCAAAGCTGCAGAAGTTGTCTCTGTGCTTTCATGGCTGCCATTTTGCTGGCTGCAATTCTGAAAATAAGATGAAGTCTGGGTTTACACTACACTACAAATGCAGCGTATGAATAAACGTCGTGGCAAGCGGATCGACTCAAGATGCACTCACATCCTGAGCGGATGCACTCTTGTCATTCACATTGGTAGCTGTGTTTATGCTGCCGCCTGTCCGCTCACCCATCCACCAGTATTTTAGCTAATTAGCCCTCTGGAGACCAGAACGTATGGGGCTTCCTGTTGGTTTGTAAAATACCCATGTGAATCATACCTAGCAACAGGGAAGATTCTCGTTGGTCTACATGAACCAATTAGAATTTTCTGTGTTGCAGGAGGATTTCCATTGGTCCTTTTGCAAACCAACAGGAAGCCCTATGTATCTTGCTCTACAGGCGGCGATGACGGCACCAAATTTCCTTGGCACAGATATGCAATTTTCGTGTGGTGGGAAGCCTAGTGGGAATGGACACTGTCTGGCAATTGCGTCGTGCATTTGCATTTCATCTGAAAGCATAAACGCATCCTATTAATATCATAGCACCACCAGGTAAGAATGGTCAAATGATCAAATCACCGCACCATCTGTTGGAGTGTTTCAATTACTGCTTTATTTCAAGATTTTAAAACCATATAAAATCATTTAAAAACTGAAATAATAAACCTCCTCTTTGGCCATTCTTATCAAGGTAGAAATATGAATATCATATCCACGTTTCAGTCAGAATTGTTTCAATTATAGAACCCAAATTCAAAGTGCATAAAATAAGAAGGCAATGAAACCTATAGAGCCAAGAAAGCGCTTAGTGCAAACAGTAAAAACATTCGGTGCAAAAGGGAAATCACCAAATTCATCTACATATAATTATTAACCATACAACCTCCATCCGTTAAAGTGCTGAATGGAGCAGCATACAAATGTGCTAGACAGTAGTGCAATGGAGTGCAGAATACAATGACACTACACCTGATCCATAGAAAAGTGAAGTGAAGGATTGTAGAGAGCAATCAGGAGGAGGTCTGGGAAACATGCTGAGGATTGCCCCACAAGTATTGCGGGGGTCCACACCCTCTTTCACAAGGGCTCGCATCGAAGATTCAGAAATGCACTTTAGTGGAATCAACCAAAAGGGGGGGGGGGGGGGGGGTGGCTGGCAGGCACTCAATACATCCGCTGTATATAAACCAAGAAGTCCCAGATTAGACTGTGAATGAAATAAGCCCCAGCAGGAAGCTACGTGCTCAAATCGAACAGTAGAAGCCAAATGGAAATGTCACAAGGAAAAGATATGCATCTGTCACGCATCTTCAAGCAATTTGAATTGTATTTGCACTTGACATTACTTATTTGACTGCAAGTATTTATTAAAGCTACAGTGCCAACCTATCTTTTCCTTGTGACATATGCACTTTAGTGGGCTGAGTTTTTATGGTTAAAGTGAACCAAGCACCTTTTTTATCACTCAGGACATTTCTATAGCACATGAAAAATGAATGCCGACAATCTGTTTCATTATTAACCTTCTTGCCGGTTATCCCGAGCTCAGCTCGGGGTAACCTGTGCAGGAGGATTTCTCCGGCCCCACTGGACCGATTTTCACAATTTTTTTTATTGCACGCAGCTAGCACTTTGCTAGCTGCGTGCATATCCCGCTCGCCGCCGATTCGCCGCTACCCGCCATGCCGCGCCGCCCCCCCCCTCCAGACCCCTTGCGCAGCCTGACCAATTAGTGCCAGGCAGCACTGAGGGGTGGTTCGGGATTCCCTGTGACGTCCTGACGTCCATGACGTCGGTGACGTCATCCCGCCATGGCGACGGGGGAAGCCCTGCAGGAAATCCCGTTCTGAACGGGATGTCCTGCTTGCAAAGATCGCCGGCGGCGATCGAAGTATATAGGAGGATGCCGCTTGTCAGCGGCTATCATGTAGCTAGCGCTAGGCTAGCTACATGAATTTAAAAAAAGTGCTGCGCCTCCCCCTTGCCGACAGAATTGGAACGGCAAGGGGGTTAAAATAAGCTTTCATTTTACCTTGTATTTTACATTCAAAGTACTTTTATTAGCCTGTTTTAGCAGGCCTGCCTGACTGTCCCCATCTGCAGAGCTTTCAGTAACCTAATTGTTTTATTGAGCTAATTACCAATAGGTAAACAATGCCTTTTCATCAACAAAGGGGGTGAGTAATTAGGACTGTTTCTTCAAAGACATTGTGTGTGTCAATGTGTCAAGATGTAAAGTCCAAGAGTGGTGCGGGGATAGTGTAGATCCCTCTCAATGCGATCAGGCCCCTATATCCAGGACCAGGCTGCTCCCAAAAAAGTCACTGAGAATGGATAAAGAGAGGAGAGGGGCGCGCTAAGTCCTTTGAGTGAAACTGATGTAATACAATAGGACAGGTCTCACCTGTTTAAGAAGCGGCCGGCACAGCGTGCACACAGCCCGGATACGCTTTGTCCCTCTTAGCCGAGCCGGGGACTGAGCTCAGGCGCAGGGCGGAGGTGACGTCATACACTCCAGGAAATGGAAAGTCCGTTGCCCAGTAACACCAGAACGCTCTGTACAGAGTCGCTGGCGCTCCGTGTCACTGGATGTTAATGCTGCAAAGCTCCATCGGGAGGCAAGGAGGAAGCACATATACTATAAAAGTATAAAGTTTTTAATAAAAACAACGCGTTTCGCGGAGATACAGTCTCCGCTTTATCAAGTTAATGCATGTTTGAATAAGGGACTGCATAGACATATATACCCTCCTCCTCATACACATGTCTCTAATTGACCAATCTGCAGTGCATGGGTGGGGCCCAACAGATCACATTCCCTTTTAATACAGGGAAAAAGGCCATACAATTGCTAATAGAAGGGAAATGGCAACAAAAAATGTGTAAATAGAAAAAGGCAGGACTCCACTGACATACAATGCCCATCGGTCTCACATAAGCTCTCAGCCAATATTAATAAAGAGTAACAACATCTACATAGATACACACACACATACACATATACATATATATATACAAACATACACATGTACACATCCCTCACTGGACAATGGGTTGGAGGTGACTCATTTCCTCCAAACACTTATTTAAACCCCCCGGTTCCAGAGTCCCCAATTTAAGAATCCAAAAGGATTCTCGTTTACATAACGTGTGATACCTCTCATATTTATTGGGATTGGATATTTGTTCAATTATAGTAGCCCTAAGTAGTTTGGAGTTCCTATTATGATTTAAAAGAAAATGCTTTGAAACCCCGTGTTTCTGCTCCCCTTTATGAATATTGGACCTGTGCTTGTTCAGTCTAGTCTGAAATTTTTGGGTGGTACGTCCCACATAATACAGCTCACACGGGCAGCTTAGCAAATAGATGACATATGTGCTTTGGCAAGTAACATGGCTCTTTATAGGGTACATGGCTGATAAACTAGTCTGGAATGTATGTGTAACTGTCCTCAGGGTCTTACAAGAAAGACATCTTTTAGACCCACAAGGGAAGCACCCCAATTCTCCATTGGTGACCCTCTGCTTGGAGGGTGCCATTTTGCATTCCACTATGGGTAACCTGCTGGGTGCAATATGGCCCCTAATCGATTTGCCCCTTCTAAAGACCATCTGGGGTCTCGGGGCTAAGGACTGTTTCAAGATGGGGTCGCTAAGTAAAATGGGCCAATATCTAGAAAAAATGTCTCTACACTCTTCAGCCTGTCCAGAAAAATTCAAAACAATCGAAGTCTTTTTGGCCTGGTGTTTCTCTTTCTCGGAATTGGCTCTATTGGGCAATAAACACTCAGACTGGGACAAAGTAGTGACCCGACCCCTTGCTGCTTCGACTAGGGGGGCTGGGTAATGTTTCTCTAAAAATCTGGACCTCAATACTTCCGATTGTCTAGTATAGTCCACTAGATTGGTACAATTGCGACGTAGTCGCTTAAATTGGCCAAATGGAACATTCCGTAGCCAAGGCTTATGATGAGCACTGTGGTAGTCTAAATAGCCATTCCTATCTGTAGGCTTAAAGTAATTAGTGGTCCTGATAGACGCATTAAGAGGATCTACCTCTATATCAAGATCCAAAAAGTGTGTCTTATAGGGATCTGTCTCCATGGTAAAGGACAAACCCAGTTTGTTCCCATTCAGATAACTAACATACCCCTGTAACTCCTCCATAGATCCCCTCCATACACATAATATATCGTCAATGAAACGGCGATGGAGGACGAGGTTCGCCCGATACGGGTTGGCATCGGACCAAATTATTTGCTCCTCAAACCAGCCCATATAAAGATTTGCGAAGGCCGGAGCGAACCTCGTCCCCATCGCCGTCCCCCGTAGCTGCAGATAAAACACATCCAAAAAGGTAAAATAATTCGTCTGAAGTATAAGTTCAATAGAGTCTAAAATGAACTGTTTCTGACTCTCTGGCATTAAGGGATCTCCCCCCAAATAATGTCTGATGGATTGTAGGCCCAAATCGTGTGGTATATTTGTATATAGGGCACTCACATCTAGAGTTGCCCATCTATACAAATCTGGTACCCACTCGACATTCCTGAGTGTCTGTAATGTGTGGGTGGTGTCCTTAAGATAAGCAGGTAATTGGCACACAAATTTCTGCAAGTGTAAATCTACATAGTGGGAAAGGGCACTGGTAATAGATCCGATACCCGCAATGCTGGGTCTCCCGGGGGGATCTATTGTGCACTTGTGCACTTTAGGGAGATGGTAAAAGAAGGGTATTTTAGGTGCATCAAGGTTCAAATAATTATATTCCTCTATTTTCAAAACTCCATCTCTGTGTGCTTGTCCGATTAAATCTCTATATCTCCTCAAGAACAGAGCAGTAGGGTCATGTGTGAGTGTCCTATAGTACAAAGGATCGCTCAACTGTCTAAGGGCTTCACGCACATATGTATCTCGATCTTGCACTACAACCCCACCCCCTTTATCGGTTTCTCTAATCACGATCGTATCATTGTCCTTGAGTAATTTTAGTGCTCTTTTCTCCATTCGAGTTAAGTTTTCCCTGCGAACAGGTTTATTCTGTAGTTTCAAAACATTGTTGGTAACTAGTTGGCAAAAGGTCTCCACTTGGGAACCTTTATATTGGGTGGGATTGAATTTAGATTTTTTCTTTAGGTCAGTGAGTATGGGTCTGGCCAGCACAGCATCCACAAGATCATCGGGTGCTGCACTGACCCGACCCAGGGTGCCCACTACCTGACACTGGTCCATGGACGTAACCTGTTTCCTATCATTTCTAAGTGCAAAATATCTTTGCAAAGACAGTTTTCGAACGAAAGAATGTACATCTGTAAGAATTTGAAACGTATTAATTTTGTCACTAGGACAAAATGAAAGACCTTTGGCAAGGACAGAGGTTTCACCTGGGCTGAGGGTATGAGAGGACAAATTAAAAATAGGGACTACTGTAGCGTGGTCAGTATTGGGTTCTCTTGTAGTGGACGTTTTAGATCTGGTTCCCCGTCTACCTCTTCTATGAGGTCCACTTCGGAAAGTGGTCTTTTGAGGCCCTCTTTTCTGAAGAATTCTGTTATTTGAGGATATACTGGAAGGGGCGTGGTGTTCCTCGAGGCTCGTCGGGGGATGGAGGTGTGGCCTGGCCCTAAAAAAGCCTTGCGAGAGGGATTGGTCTTTGGAGAACGACACTGGTCGCTCTCCGCTGTCAAAACCTCAGGCTTCTCCTGACTTAATACTTGGTCAGGATTAGTCTCCGTGTTGATTTGGTTTCCCATCTCTGTGACATCAACCGGAGAGCCAATGGGATCCACAGTCTCACGGCTCTCCAATAGATCAACAGTGGTACTGGGAGCATGGATGAGGGCCTCGGTGATAATTAACCGTTTATTGGTCAAGATATTGGCAAGATGAGGGGAGGGGGGATTGGAGTGAGAGATGGCTAAATTAATGGCACTGGTCATGGGGCTGCAGATATGTGACATGGGTAGCTCAGTGAAAGAACCTTCAAACAAAGCCTCAAGGCTATCGTCAATCTTAATCATGTCGTTAGAAGAAGCTCTAGGGTGGGGATCTTCGTTGGGAATTAGCTCATGGTTCAATGGTATAATGGGATTTGTGGGAATAGATTTTTCCCGATTTTTAGTCCACATTTTTTTCGAATTATAGAAGGTTCGCACGTTATGCAGCGCGCGACTGTTCATGTTTGTATCTGTCTTTTTAGGCAGCCCATTTCTCTCCCTAAAGTTGGGATATCTACCTCTAGTGGGGCGGGCTCTAAAGGACCCCCCTCTCCCTCTATTTACGAGACATGAAGATCCATTTGTCCTGCCAAATGAAGGTGTAGGACGTAGGGACATAAATGGAGGTGGAATGGAATTATGCTGAGATGGTTTGATAGAATGAGGATGTCCAGAGGACTGCACAGGATGAGAACCTCTGTGGTTCAGCTCTGTGCATTTCCAGCTCCTATTGAAGCCCTTGGCATAATCCTCCTTGTCCCTGACAAACTTCGCCATCTTTTTGTCATATAAATCCTTTTCCAGGCGACGAAGTCTGTCAGTAACTTTGAGGTCCCAAGTACGAAGGAAAGGATCCTTATCGTACCTGGCGAGTGACTCCAGACAATTATCGATGTCTACTTGTGCCAAACAAATAAGTGATTCTCTCTTGCTGATGATAAGATCCATAGCTTCAATGGACTTATCATCCCAGAAATTGTCCCATACGTCTGTGTAATCCCTATCTGATATAAAAGCAGATTGTATGGGTACTCTGAGTCCTCTCTGTACAATCCTAGCTTTTTTATACATTTCTGTGAATACCACATCAAGGGAGTGTCTCATCTCTTTCTCTATTGCTTCCTCTAAATTCCTCATAAGTGTAATAATAATCTTTATATGGGCTGGTTTGAGGAGCAAATAATTTGGTCCGATGCAAACCCGTATCGGGCGAACCTCGTCCTCCATCGCCGTTTCATTGACGATATATTATGTGTATGGAGGGGATCTATGGAGGAGTTACAGGGGTATGTTAGTTATCTGAATGGGAACCAACTGGGTTTGTCCTTTACCATGGAGACAGATCCCTATAAGACACACTTTTTGGATCTGGATATAGAGGTAGATCCTCTTAATGCGTCTATCAGGACCACTAATTACTTTAAGCCTACAGATAGGAATGGCTATTTAGACTACCACAGTGCTCATCATAAGCCTTGGCTACGGAATGTTCCATTTGGCCAATTTAAGCGACTACGTCGCAATTGTACCAATCTAGTGGACTATATTAGACAATCGGAAGTATTGAGGTCCAGATTTTTAGAGAAACATTACCCAGCCCCCCTAGTCGAAGCAGCCAGGGATCGGGCCGCTACTTTGTCCCAGTCTGAGTGTTTATTGCCCAATAGAGCCAATTCCGAGAAAGAGAAACCCCAGGCCAAAAAGACTTCGATTGTTTTGAATTTTTCTGGACAGGCTGAAGAGTGTAGAGACATTTTTTCTAGATATTGGCCCATTTTACTTAGCGACCCCATCTTGAAACAGTCCTTAGCCCCGAGACCCCAGATGGTCTTTAGAAGGGGCAAATCGATTAGGGGCCATATTGCACCCAGCAGGTTACCCATAGTGGAATGCAAAATGGCACCCTCCAAGCAGAGGGTCACCAATGGAGAATTGGGGTGCTTCCCTTGTGGGTCTAAAAGATGTCTTTCTTGTAAGACCCTGAGGACAGTTACACATACATTCCAGACTAGTTTATCAGCCATGTACCCTATAAAGAGCCATGTTACTTGCCAAAGCACATATGTCATCTATTTGCTAAGCTGCCCGTGTGAGCTGTATTATGTGGGACGTACCACCCAAAAATTTCAGACTAGACTGAACAAGCACAGGTCCAATATTCATAAAGGGGAGCAGAAACACGGGGTTTCAAAGCATTTTCTTTTAAATCATAATAGGAACTCCAAACTACTTAGGGCTACTATAATTGAACAAATATCCAATCCCAATAAATATGAGAGGTATCACACGTTATGTAAACGAGAATCCTTTTGGATTCTTAAATTGGGGACTCTGGAACCGGGGGGTTTAAATAAGTGTTTGGAGGAAATGAGTCACCTCCAACCCATTGTCCAGTGAGGGATGTGTACATGTGTATGTTTGTATATATATATGTATATGTGTATGTGTGTGTGTATCTATGTAGATGTTGTTACTCTTTATTAATATTGGCTGAGAGCTTATGTGAGACCGATGGGCATTGTATGTCAGTGGAGTCCTGCCTTTTTCTATTTACACATTTTTTGTTGCCATTTCCCTTCTATTAGCAATTGTATGGCCTTTTTCCCTGTATTAGAGGGAATGTGATCTGTTGGGCCCCACCCATGCACTGCAGATTGGTCAATTAGAGACATGTGTATGAGGAGGAGGGTATATATGTCTATGCAGTCCCTTATTCAAACATGCATTAACTTGATAAAGCGGAGACTGTATCTCCGCGAAACGCGTTGTTTTTATTAAAAACTTTATACTTTTATAGTATATGTGCTTCCTCCTTGCCTCCCGATGGAGCTTTGCAGCATTAACATCCAGTGACACGGAGCGCCAGCGACTGTGTACAGAGCGTTCTGGTGTTACTGGGCAACGGACTTTCCATTTCCTGGAGTGTATGACGTCACCTCCGCCCTGCGCCTGAGCTCAGTCCCCGGCTCGGCTAAGAGGGACAAAGCGTATCCGGGCTGTGTGCACGCTGTGCTGGCCGCTTCTTAAACAGGTGAGACCTGTCCTATTGTATTACATCAGTATCACTCAAAGGACTTAGCGTGCCCCTCTCCTCTCTTTATCCAATGTGTCAAGATAGCATCTCTGACTTCTGTAAATAAGGAATGTGAGAAGGGGAGGGGGGAACATGGCAGCTACTATGCAAGGAGAGATTCCAGTGAAAGAGAATGTGCTTAGTTCCCTTTAATGAATATACTGTATGTAGATTGGGTGATTTCCCTTTTGCACTAAATGTTTTTTACTGTTTGCACTAATCGCATTTTTGGCTCTTTGGGTTTCATTGCCTTCTTATTTTTTTATGCACTTTGAACCCTGGTTCTATAATTGAAGCGGTTCTGACTGAACTGTGGATACGATATATACAGTGGAGGAAATAATTATTTGACCCCTCACTGATTTTGTAAGTTTGTCCAATGACAAAGAAATGAAAAGTCTCAGAACAGTATCATTTCAATGGTAGGTTTATTTTAACAGTGGCAGATAGCACATCAAAAGGAAAATCGAAAAAATAACCTTAAATAAAAGATAGCAACTGATTTGCATTTCATTGAGTGAAATAAGTTTTTAAACCCTCTAACAATAAAAGACTTAATACTTAGTGGAAAAATCCTTGTTTTCAAGCACAGAGGTCAAACGTTTCTTGTAATTGATGACCAAGTTTGCACACATTTTAGGAGGAATGTTGGTCCACTCCTCTTTGCAGATCATCTCTAAATCCCTAAGGTTTCCAGGCTGTCTCTGTGCAACTCTGAGCTTGAGCTCCCTCCATAGGTTTTCTATTGGATTAAGGTCCGGAGACTGACTAGGCCACTCCCTGACCTTAATGTGCTTCTTCTTGAGCCACTCCTTTGTTGCATTTGCTGTATGTTTTGGGTCATTGTCATGCTGGAACACCCATCCACGTGCCCCTCTCCTCTCTTTATCCAATGTGTCAAGATAGCATCTCTGACTTCTGTAAATAAGGAATGTGAGAAGGGGAGGGGGGAACATGGCAGCTACTATGCAAGGAGAGATTCCAGTGAAAGAGAATGTGCTTAGTTCCCTTTAATGAATATACTGTATGTAGATTGAGTGATTTCCCTTTTGCACTAAATGTTTTTTACTGTTTGCACTAAACGCATTTTTGGCTCTTTGGGTTTCATTGCCTTCTTATTTTTTTATGCAGTTTGAACCCTGGTTCTATAATTGAAGCGGTTCTGACTGAACTGTGGATACGATATATACAGTGGAGGAAATAATTATTTGACCCCTCACTGATTTTGTAAGTTTGTCCAATGACAAAGAAATGAAAAGTCTCAGAACAGTATCATTTCAATGGTAGGTTTATTTTAACAGTGGCAGATAGCACATCAAAAGGAAATCGAAAAAATAACCTTAAATAAAAGATAGCAACTGGGTCAAATAATTATTTCCTCCACTGTATATTTATACCTTGATAAGGATTGCCAAAGAGGAAGTTTATTATTTCTGTTTTAAAATGGTTTTATGTGGTTGAAATATCTTGAAGCTGTAATTGAAACACTTTCCAACAGATGGTGCTTTGATTTGACCTATCTTTCCTTTGGTGGTGTAATTCTCATTGTGGTCAATGCACATGTTGGGTGGATAGTGTGGCACACAATCTTTTGCTTGTTTATCAATAACATAGGATGCATCTGCAATCCGGTTTTACGTTGTTGTCTTTATTGTGAACAGGCTACAACCGCATGTCACACCATCTGACTCCACATCAGTAAAGCTTTTAGGCCCACAAATGCAAGAAGCAAGCACTGAAGTGCATCTCTTCAAGACAGTGGGTTGATTCACTATAACAAATGTCGTGCCTTATCAGAGTTAACATGCCTTATCATTGTTCACATGCTTTATTAGAGTTTACATGCTTTATCAGAGTAGCATAGCGAGTGATACGAACTTATGCCTACTAATTGGCAATGACAAGAGCTCCACTCGTCCTGCCCTGAGCCCCTGCGGGTCCAACCACTTTCAAATACATTATCCTCGCACTTTGATTGGCCCAATAGGCTGCCTGTCAAGTTTCCTGTCAAGTGACAGACAGGCTATAGGGCCATTCATAGTGCGAAGATAATGTCCTTTAAAGTGATTGGTCCTGCAGGGGCTCAGGGCAAGACGAGTGGAGCTCTCGTCATCAGTGGTGGGCTCACGAGTTCCTAAGGACTCGAATTCATGATTTAAATGAGACTTAATTGCCTCAGCTGCGCGGCTGGAAGCGAGGGGGTTAGTTACCCATAAGTCCGTCGGACTTCTTGCTTTCCAAACGTCTTGCGCGCATCCTATTGGACGCATAGAAAGACTCACCACCGTGCACTTCCTCCTTCAAGCCGGAAGGAGGAAGTGCGCGTTAATAAGTCTTGCAACGCGTCCAATAGAACGCGTGCAAGATGTTTGGAATGCAGGAAGTCCAATGCACTTATGGGTAACTAACCCCCTCACTCCCAGCTGCACAGCTGAGGCAATTAAGCCTCATTTAAATCACGAATTCGAGTCCTTAGGGACTCATAAGCGCATGCCTGCTCGTCATTGCCAATTAGCAGGCATAAGTTTGTAGCACTCGCTGTGCTACTCTGATAAGGCATGCTAACTCTGATAAGGCATGTTAATGTTGATAAGGCATGTTAACTCTGATAAGGCACACTATTTGTTATAGTGAATCAACCCCAGTAGCTTACAAGGCCTAAAGGGGGTGATTTATATGGCTCTTTCTATTGTTTTGGAGTGATGCATTGTGGGTATTGCATCTTGCATACATGGAAGGGATTTGTTTCATTTTTTTTTGTTTTAAAATCGGTAATGTACTTTGATGAGACGTTAATAACTCGATAGCCTTCATACTAGTTACTAATGAGTTCTAACTTCAATATAAATTATTCCATAGCAATTATTATAATTCTGGCCCAGTTCACACAAATGTCACCTGCAGAGAAGATACTCATCACAAGCAGCTAATGAGACATGTTTCGATTTATCTTCTTAATTGCCGTGTTACATAAAGAATGAGCCAGAAGTGGTGTGAGCTGTAAATATTTATAGCGGCAATGTATTGCTCTTTCATAATCTGCTTTGCTGAAATAATATCAAGCAATGATCGTTTTCACATCCTTCTAAAAGATCGCGTCTGCAGGTAGTGGCAGCAAATACGGCTGAATTTATTTGAAATAACGGCAGCAAACTGAAGAATGGTTCAGCTCTGCGGTGACCTCAAGACATCATTGATTATTTGATTTAAAAGCACATGCACTGATCCTTATATCATTCGCAGTATCACAGATAAAATATTTCAACACAAGTTGAATCACCCGAGGCAGAACGTCTGACCATCTTGAATGTAAAGTAACTGGATATGTTTCTTAGCAACGTTCTCTAGGCCTGCTCCGCATTAGAGTTGGTTACTGGGAAGCCGCAGGAGTGTCTGAACAGATAAGAATTACCTTTGAAATCAACATTTGTGTGTTTCAGGAAATACCAGTCAGCCCTTCTGCTTTCCAAGGCCTATTTAATTGCAACCATTTAAAAAAATCAATTCCAGATAGTTACAGAGCAACATCTACATGCCTATGGTTTTTCTGCACAGTCTCTCAGGAACTGACCTAATCGAGGCTCTATTTACTGTATATGAAATCTTAGATTCAATATTAAAGGACCACTGTCGCAAAAATCTAAAAATTTAAAATATATGTAAACACATACAAATAAGAAGTACATTTCTTCCAAAATAAAAATGAGCCATGAATTACTTCTCTCCTTTGTTACTGTCACTTACAGTAAGTAGTAGAAATCTGACTGAAGCTGCAGGTTTTGGACTACTCCATCTCCTCATAGGGGATTTTCAGGATTTTCTTTATTTCAAACGCACTTAGTGAGAGATGGACTAGCCCAAAACCTGTCGGTAATGTCAGATTTCTACTATCTACTGTAAGTGACAGCAACATAGGAAAGAAGTAATTTATGGCTCATTTTACTCTGGAAGAAACATACTTCTTATTTGTATGTGTTTATATGTATTTTAAATTTTAAGATTTTCGTGACAGTGGTCCTTTAATTAATCCACTCAAAGATCAAACCACTTATACAGTGGTGGCTGTTTTGTAGCACGCAGTGCCGACTGAAAATAATTCAAGCAGCGACAATATCAGCTGAGGTACAGACACTCGTCAGCAGTGGCATAACTAAGAAGCTTGGGGCCCTGGTGCAATTATTACATGGGGCCCCAAGCACTATATAGATATGGCGCCCCTAAACCTACCAAGGACAGCTACAGTGTCAGAGAGGTGTAACCAGAGTAAGAGAATAGCTGGTTAAGGATTGCCACTATTCCATGCACATAGAGGTGTTCATTATCAGCATATAACCAATAAAAGCTAATAAGATGGATGAAGCCGCAACCTCTGCAACCCCTATTGCTACGTCAGTGCTTGTCAGGAATGTTTCTGAAGTGCTGTCCACTTCCATTACCTTAACATGAACCTACAATAAAAAAAAAATATTGCCCATTTACTTACCTGGGGCTTCTTCCAGCCTCCTGAAGTCTTCCTGGTCCCTTGAGGTCATCCCGCACTCAGCCCTTCCTCTGCTGTCCCACTCCAGTAATCCGGCTGACTGATGAGTCGACCAGCCACAGCGTATGCGCGGTGTTGGCCACGCGCGCCCTCTATCCTGCTCCCAAGGCCATGAGCGTACTGGGCATGCATGGTATCAATTTCTGCTTACTGCAGGAGCATGATAGAGGGAGCACACGGCAAGGGGTCATGCATCCAGTGTTAGAGGGGGACACCAGATGGCGGAGTGCAAAATGATGGCAAGGGACCAGGAAGACTTCAGGGATTTGGAAGAAGCCACAGGTAAATAAATGGGCAATTTTTATTTACTTCAGGTTTCTATATAAATAAATAATAATAATGCTCCTACATTCATATTACATTTATGAAGGGCGAAATGACAGATTTCCTGATCATTTACTTTTGACTTTTTATTTAAATGCTATTTAAAAGTTCCAGAACACTATCTGCATAGAGTTTGTACATTCTCCCCATTTTGGCATGGGCTTCCTCTGGGTGCTGCAGTTTTCACAAGCAACCCAAAATCATATTGATAGGTTAATGAGCTTTCTCCACAAACATTGGCACTAAACTATGATGTGAATAACAGTGATATATTTAGTGTACAAAGGACAGTGACAAAACATGTCAGCTATGGAATAGAGTGTATGCTAATTTTTTATTCTCTTGTATACATCTGGCCTTAACTACTTGCCAACCACGTCACTCCGATTGGCGTGAACACGGCGGCAGCCCCAGGACCGCTCCACGGCGATTGGTGTGAACGGCTTCCTATGAGGCTAGCAGGAGATCGTGTGCGCCAATGCGCACGCAACTCCGCTTGGAAGGCGGAGCTCCGCCTTCAGTCTCCCAACGGCGATCGCTGTTCGGAGACTGTAAGACTACGAAACCGTTGATTGGCTGGTGGGGGGAGGGAGGGACGGCCACAAAAATAAATAAAAAATAGTACAATTTTATAGAAAAATAATAAAATAAATATTTACTAAAATAAATAAATAAACATTTGGGGAGAGATCAGACCCCTCCAACAGAGAGCTCTGTTGGTGGTCAGAAAAGGGGGGGGGGGAATCACTTGTGTGCTGAGTTGTATGGCCCTGCAGCAAGCCCTTAAAGGTGCAGTGGTCCAATTTAAGAAAAATGGCCTGGTCTTTAGGGGGGTTTAACACCACGGTCCTCAGGTGGTTAAAGGTTTTTTTTTTGCAATTTGGACACAGGTGCGGATCTAATCTTTGTTTCCTTTGATGTCTGTGGCTGAGCTGGTGCACCAGGGATCCTGCACTGTGCCTTTGCAAGCATCATATTGTAGGGTTCAGCAGTGTTACCAAACTGTGTCTTGTCTATGTTTAGAGTACATTGCAGAAACTATGTTATCCCTATGCAAATGTATAATCATAACATCATGTTTAATTTATGTGTGTTCAGTCACTCTACCTGCATTGTCAGAACTAAAGACTTCTTTTGCCGCTGGATCACCTATAAGGCTGAAAAACACGAAAGGACTAAATAAACAGAACAATAGTTCTGAATGCTAAAGCACTTTCTTTTCACTGGGTGTGATGCTTGGGCCTTGGGAGCTGCAATAGGGACACACACATCACAATTGTATGTGCGTCTTTCATATGTACCCACAATAGGCCAACTATTTCCTATACACAAGACAAAAGAGGAGTTTTAATGATGTCTGTTCTTTGCAAGATTGTGAGGTCATCCCAGCTGAGCCTCATTAATAAACAAGACTCTCAATAATACATGTTTTCTAAACAACACAGAATATGAGCAGGCTTCATATGCAATCTAGTCTAAAACTTGCCACTCATAGTAACTGCCTAGATGTTGGGTCGGAATAGCCGGTAGAGATTTTACATAAATTAGGTTTACAGTGCTGTATAATCTTACCAGCTTACTGCAGTGATCGAATTGTCTTAGTAATGATATTGCTATTACCGCCATATTTTCTTTCATCTTTATGTAGACATTTTTAGCCTCAAAACTCTGTGAATGTAAGGATTATGCGCTTCACATCAGGAAGATGAAGTGCTGTAGAATGGATCCCCTTGTTCAGAGCAGCCTGCTGGTAAAATGTATTGAGGTACCATGAACAAGCATGTTTTTTTTTACAGCTGAAATCTCAGTGCCGTAACTCCAGGGAAACAGACTAATATCACGTAAAGAAAACAAGTAGACACACAGCAAAGTCATAGTAGCAACAGTGATTAAAAACATACCTTAACAGACAAGTTTGACAGGTAGTTGGACAGATAGTTGGTAGGTGTGTACAAACCTTAAGAAGTGAATTAATAGAAAATAGGTCACAAAATGTTTGAAACTCGCCATGTAATTTGTTGTTGTTTGATCCTCTGTGAGCTTGCAGGTCATTAACTTTACTGCTGGCAGGCATTGAAAAAAACAGACAGCATCAACTGCCCTTATCTATAAATACACCCATATATATACAAGCAATCCCCTACTTACAAACAGGTTCCTTTGCAAGGATTGTTTGTAAGTTGTATATTTGTTTGTAAATTGAGTCCTCTGTTATACATAGTGAAACTTGGATAAGTTATTTATTTCAGACACCTCTGGATTAGTATAAATTATGTTTTTTTATTGTTTCAATGTGCTTTTAAAGTGTTTACACTAGTTATAATAGTTTATACAACGTCGTAACATTTAACAACAAAAATATTTATTGATAAAACAGTATTGTATATTTTGTACATGAAGACAACATTGTTTGTATCTCGGAAATGTTGTAACTAGAGGGGTTTGTAATTAGAGGTCTGTCTGTATGTACGCAAAGGGGGTGATACTGCTTGCCTGGCAGTTTGATAAAGCCATTATTTCCCACAATGCAACAAGGTTCATAGACAGGGATGAACATGGTCATGACATCACACTGTGGAAGGGGTTTCACAACAATATCAGCCATACAGACATCCTTAAAGTGGATCCGAGATAAACTTTTACTCATTGCATAATTGTGTTCCTTTCATATAGTTTATGGGCATTCCTCAAGCCAAATACTTTTTTTGTTTTGTTTTAATACTCTAATTCCCTATAAACTAAACAAGCCTTGCCCACAGATCCTTTCGTGCCTCGGCACTGTAGCAAGGGCTTATGGGAGCTCAGTCTGGGCAGGAGGAGGAGGAGGTTACTAGCTGTTGATTTCAGAGTCAGAGGGGAGGAGGAGAGGGGACTGAATTTACACACAGGCAAGCTGATAGCATCTCTAGCCCTCAGCCTGTGACAATGTGACAAACAGAACATGGCTGCCCTCATTGTATCAAAGGAATAAATAATCATAAACTTTTGAAGCTGTTTGCAGCTAGATATGCTGTGTAAACTATCTAAACTTTAGATAAGATATATAGACAAGTTACTTGTTATAGTTAGTTTTTCATCTCGGATCCGCTTTAATGATCTATTCAAGAAAAGGTAAAGAATTCTTGTGGGGAATGGGTATTGGCTACTGATTAGGATTAAGTTCAATTTTGCATCTGATTTCTGAAGGTGAATATTTTAGTAAGGCTTACTGCTAGTTGGGGGTTAGTTTAGGTTTTGTGGGGTAAGCACTGGAGGGAGGGTTGTTATGTTAGTATTGGGGGGGGGGGGGGTATTTTGCACTCAGAGGATTCTGCTATACTTTAGGGAGGAATAGTATTTAGTGCCTGAGAGGGTTATTAGTTTGTTTTGGAGTTAAAGAGGGTAGTATACCATTTACACCAGACAGGTTATTCTAGGCTTTAAGGGATTCCATACAATAGTAATGATTTTACATCCTTGGTCAAAACCTGTGATCCAAAAACAAGAAAAAACTGTTGTAATCTTACTTACAAAATATAAAAAGTACTGCTGCATTTGCACACAGTACAATTACACATCATAAACTCTTTTCTATATGCCTCCATGGAAGCATACATATGATTTAAGCTCCGCCCCTACCAATTAACAGGACCCATCTGTAAAAGAAAGTGACCCCTAGTGAGTAGCATTCTAATTTTTTCCCTCACCCCTGAACAGTCAAAAGATCTCTTTGTGGCTCAAACAGATCAACAAAGCCTCTTATTAGGGTTAGCCTATTATCAGGGTTATTGACCTTGTCCCTCCTGATGGCATCACACAGCTCACTTCTCTCATGGCACAGCTGTCTCCTGGGCCAACTTCGCTAAAATCTCTCTGATAAGGATTTGCCAGGCTGTCAACTGGTCCTCTGTCCATACTTGCATTGCCCACTACAGAGTCGATCCAACAAAGTCGAATTTAGAAAGAAAGTTATTTCTGTATCTGTTACAAACCTTAATTGAAATTATTTTTGTTCAGCAAGTCTTGTCCCTCCCTTACTTTCTTTCTGCTAGTTAATCTCATTCATATGCTGCCATGAAGGCATTTGAAAAATGGAATACTCACCTTATTGGAGGTTTAACAACATAGTTACTTTAACCTTTTCACCTCGAAGGGTTTTTCCTCTCAAAAAAACCAGAGCAATTTTCACCCGTCAGCGCTCCTTCCATTCATTCACCTATCACTTTATTACTACTTATCACAACAAAACAATGTATATCTTGTTTTTTTCGCCACTGATTAGCCTTTCTTTGGAAGGTACTTTTTGCTAAGAATTATTTTATTCTAGCTCAGTTTTAATGGGAATAATAAGAAAAAAATTGAAAAAATTCATTATTTCTCAGTTTTCGGCCATTATAGTTTCAAAATAAAACATGCTACCGAAATTAAAACCCACACATTTTATTTGTCCATTTGTATCGCTTATTGCAACGTTTAACATTTTTCCCTAGTACAATGTATGGCGCCAATATTTTATTTGGAAATAAAGGTGCATTTTTTACGTTTTGCGTCTATCCCTAATTACAAGCCCATAATTTATAAAGTAATTGTAGTATACAGTTTTTTATACATATTAAAAAGTTCAGTACCTAAGGTAACGATTTATTTTTTTTTATTTGTAATTTTTTTTAATTAAAAAAAATAAAAAATAAAACAATGGTAACTTTACGGGAAGTGTGGGAGGTCAAGGGTTAATAAAAAAAAAGTAACTAGGGATGATAAACTGAAAAAAAAAGGGGGGATGTAATACTACAATTTGACCACAAGATGTCCTCAGTGGTGACTTCAGCTCCGTACTGTTAGTACGGAAATGGAAGCACTACGTGCACGGGATTCATGAATGGCAGAGCCGTTTGAATAGATGGCTGCAGCCATTCACACGGGAGAATTAGATCAATGAATGGGATTTGTTTTCCCATTCATTGATCTAGCGGCGGGTAATCGGCGGTAATGAGCGGCGTGACCGTGCGCGGGGGGTGTGTTGGGCGAGCAGGGGGGATGTGGCGGGAGAGACGTAGTACCTACACCCCTGCACAGAGTTGTGGCATTTTGCAACGGCGTAGTTACTCGTCCCGGGGGAGGAGAAATGGTAAACTGTAGTATTAAAAAATAGTAAAAAAACCGCAAGATGTCACTGTGTGTAAAACGTGATGGTAATCTTTATGGGATCGTCATTTCCTGTATTCACTCTGTATTCTCTCTGTTCTAAGCACACTGTATTTCCTGATGGTTGTGTATGATATATGTCTACATGTTTTTCTTCAGTAAAGAGTTCTAACTTGTTATACTGGGTGCCTATCTGCATGTACAAAACACTATCCTTCAACACACCTAATGGTAACTTTCCTTTCCATGTGCATCTCCATGGTTGCATAGGGATTTCCCTCCCTTTCATATTGTTGCCTTTTTCTGCTCTCCAGTTACGGCTAGTCACTGAGAATGCTACATGCTAGGGGTCACTTTTTTATAGCTTGGTAAATGGTAGGGGCGGAGCTTAACCCATACGATTGCTGCCATGGAGACGCATATGGAAAAGAAAATTACCATTAGATGAGTATTCAATCTTCCGCTTTCCAGCCATTGCTATCGTCTAATGGGGCCCAGCGAATGACTGCTCACATTGGCTATCATTCATAAAGCATTCCCGCATGCGGAAATGCTGAAAACAGCTGACTTTACCGAGCACTTAGCAAAATGTCTATTCATAAAAGCTGTTTCCGCATGAACAGCTGACATTCCCGAGCAGAGCGATGAATTAACGCCTTGTGTGGTGATTATCTCAACAGATGTCACCATATGTCAATTCATAAAGATTAGAGCAGGCGGAATCAGTACGGAGAATACCGCTGCCTTGGAAGCCTCGATAAGCATGCGGATAACAGCTAAGTTAATGGATACAGACCTCCCAGGCAGCAACAGTGAGAGCAGAACAAAAACGGCTTTCCAGAATACCCAGGCTGTGTTTTTTAACCCCTTGAGTACCTGTTTTCAGATATATTTCACATCAGAAAGCCTGCATGTGTAACATTTCTTGAAGTTCTTCTAAGCTGTGGCAATTAAATAGATTGTTTAGAAAGACTAATAGACAGATTCAGCTCAGATTCAGGGCAAGGAGAGGCAGTTTAAAAAAATGCACATCTAAAGGGATGCTGGGGCTGCCTCTTCTATTGTAGCGCTGTCTCTGGAGGAGAAAATGTATAAACTCAGGCAGCTTCTCATGTTTCCGCCAGCCTAGAGCCAGCCTAGTTCGGGAAAATACTGCAGTGCTATTGCAACTGTAAACATTTTTTATGAATGAGCACACAGAAGTCTAAAATACCAAATGCGGTATTTTCCCACCTGGATTTTTTTAACCGAACACACTGAATGATAGCCATTGTCGTATATGCTGCTTTAGAACCATGTATTATCTATTCACAGTCTTTCTTTTCACGTTCTTGTTACTTTTAACAATTTAATAATCATCATGTCTGAATATTTTTAATTATGCTTATTTTAAGTGTTTTCTGCCAAATGCTGCTCTTTTCCCTGAAGCAGTGCTTAACTATTACTTTACTATCTTTTAATCAATATATACTTTTGTTACTTAAGCACTAGCATTTCTTTATGTAATTTTCCAAGAAATTAATTCTGTGAATTATACTTGTGACATTTTTAATGAAAGAAATGACTTGAAAATCACTTATTACTGATATGTTACATTTTACAGTGCATGTGTTTATTTGGAGTCTGTGAACAGAATAAATTAAGCCAAAAATATAAATGTTTAATATGAAGTGCATCCTTGCAAAGCAACGGGACCGCACAAATGTTCCAATTTAACTCATTGAGCATATGGCTCAGACCTTTCCTCCCAAATACCAAAATCTTTTTTTTAATATATAAAGCAATTGTGCTCATAGAGAAGGAAAGCAATCCCTTGTGATTATTAGAAATGGATGATTTGCATGTTCGCAGTGATGCATTGTGGGACACCTTATAGACTCACTCCAACCTGAATAATAGCAAATACCTTCTGTTTTAAGAAGGCAATATTCTGTTTTACATAGCATTTTAGTAAGGAGGCTTTTTGATGCCTTTCAGCCCTTTATACACTCCTAGGAGTTCTGGTATATACCGTATTTTTCTGACTATTAGATGGTCTTGACCATAAGAAGCACCAAGGTTTAGTGGACAAAGAACATAGGAAAAAATATATATACTAAACCTGGTGGATCCATGGTGAAGGGGCATCTTGTGGATTATATCCCCTTTGTACCTGTCCTCCTCTGTCCTCCTTGTGTCCTCCTGTATACCCCATGTGTCCCTCCCTCCTTGTGTCCTCCTCTATGCCCCTTTGCTTCCTCTGTTTGTCCCCCTGTGTCCTCCTCTGCATGGGCACAGTACAGGTAGTCCCCAACATTGTGGCTGGTTGGAGGTTCATATTGGCAGACGTTCACAAGTCAGGAACTCCCTGCATTTGGACTATAAGACACAGTGACTTTTTCCACCACTTTGGGGGGGAGAAAAAGTGAGTCTTATAGTCTAAAAAATACAGTATACAGAGGCCCACTAAATTGTAGCCACCTTAGACAGCAGGTGGATCTATCATTTGTGGGTTGGGAAATCCTCAGCAACAATAACTTTCAACACTACTGTATCCACAATAAAAACGTCTCAGCTTTTCATCCAACTCAAAGTAAAGATAAAACATAATCCATAGTGTGATATGTAAAAACTCATGCAGCTAAAATTGCACTTACACTTCCAAATGACAACAGCGCATATAAAGATAGCTTTAGCTGTCCAACCAGGCACTGTTAAGGAGAAGGCTTGTAAGCTTATAACATGTACATGTATTTGTGTAGCGTGGTGCAAGAACATGCTCATACCTTTACTTATTTCTATGTAGAAAGTCAGATACTCATTAATTCATTGCAAATTAACATGCAATCTTATGAATTGAGAGGATTTTGGGAAAAAAGGAAATCTGTGCATGGGACTGGATAGATGTTTTATAATAACCCTGTCACTACTTTAACCACTTGAGGACCACAGTGTTAAACCCCCCTAAAGACCAGGCCATTTTTTACTAATTGGGTCACTGCAGCTTTAAGGCCAAGCTTCAGGTCTTCACAACTCAGCACACAAGTGATCCCCCCCCCCTTTTTCTCCCCACCAACAGAGCTCTCTGTTGGTGGGGTCTGATCGCCCCCCAGTTGTTTGTTTTTTTATAAATATTTTGCTTCAGCCTATGACAGCCGATCACTTCCTGGACTACAGATGGGACAGCCGTGTCACATGGCTGTCCCCAGTACAGCGCTGCTTTAGATCGCAGCACTGTACACAGTTATTAGATGGCAGTTTCGCCGTCCAACAATCTCTGAGCGCCTGGGAGACTGAAGGCGGAGTAGAGATGCGCATGTATTGGCACGCGCGATCTCCTGCTAGCCACATTGAAAGCCATTCAAGCCAATCGCGTGGAGTTGTCCTGGGGCTGCCACCGTTTTCACGCTAATTGGCGTGGAGTGGTCGGCAAGTAGTTAATATACAGGGAGTGCAGAATTATTAGGCAAGTTGTATTTTTGAGGAATAGTTTTATTATTGAACAACAACCATGTTCTCAATGAACCCAAAAAACTCATTAACATCAAAGCTGAATATTTTTGAAAGTAGTTTTTAGTTTGTTTTTAGTTTTAGCTATTTTAGGGGGATTTCTGTGTGTGCAGGTGACTATTACTGTGCATAATTATTTGGCAACTTAACAAAAAACAAATATATACCCATTTTAATTATTTATTTTTACCAGTGAAACCAATATAACATCTCAACATTCACAAATATACATTTCTGACATTCAAAAACAAAACAAAAACAAATCAGTGACCAATATAGCCACCTTTCTTTGCAAGGACACTCAAAAGCCTGCCATCCATGGATTCTGTCAGTGTTTTGATGTGTTCACCATCAACATTGTGTGCAGCAGCAACCACAGCCTCCCAGACACTGTTCAGAGAGGTGTACTGTTTTCCCTCCTTGTAAATCTCACATTTTATGATGGACCACAGGTTCTCAATGGGGTTCAGATGTGGTGAACAAGGAGGCCATGTCATTAGTTTTTCTTCTTTTATACCCTTTCTTGCCAGCCACGCTGTGGAGTACTTGGAGCATGGTCCTGCATGAAAATCATGTTTTTCTTGAAGGAAAACAAAAGTTTGCTTTCTTAAAACAGAAAGAATTTGCGATAATTCAGGTTGGAGTGAGCATGAGATGTCTCTCAGTGCATCACTGCTTAATATATGCAAATTAACCATTGTACCCTTTCTAGAAGGATGCAGACTTCTTCCTGTACCACTGCTTGAAGAAGGTGTCTTCCAGAAACTGGCAGTAGGACTGGGAGTTGAGCTTGACTCCATCCTCAACCCAAAAAGGCCCCACAAGCTCATCTTTGATGATACCAGCCCAAACCAGTACTCCACCTCCACCTTGCTGGCGTCTGAGTCGGACTGGAGCTCTCTGCCCTTTACCAATCCAGCCACGGGCCCATCCATCTGGCCCATCAAGACTCACTCTCATTTCATCAGTCCATAAAACCTTAGAAAAATCAGTCATGAGATATTTCTTGGCCCAGTCTTGACGTTTCATCTTGTGTGTCTGTCAATGGTGGTCGTCTTTCAGCCTTTCTTACCTTGGCCATGTCTCTGACTATGGCGCACCTTGTGCTTTTGGGCACTCCAGTGATGTTGCAGCTCTGAAATATGGCCAAACTGGTGGCAAGTGGCATCTTGGCAGCTGCACGCTTGACTTTTCTCAGTTCATGGGCAGTTATTTTGCGCCTTGGTTTTTCCACATGCTTCTTGTGACCCTGTTGACTATTTTGAATGAAACGCTTGATTGTTCGATTATCACACTTCAAAAGCTTTGCAATTTTAAGAGTGCTGCATCCCTCTGCAAGATATCTCACTATTTTTGAATTTTCTGAGCCTGTCAAGTCCTTCTTTTGACCCATTTTGCCAAAGGAAAGGAAGTTGCCTAATAATTATGCACACCTGATATAGGGTGTTGATGTCATTAGACCACACCCCTTCTCATTACAGAGATGCACATCACTTAATATGCTTAATTGGTAGTAGGCTTTCGAGCCTATACAGCTTGGAGTAAGACAACATGCATAAAGAGGATGATGTGGTCAAAATACTAATTTGCCTAATAATTCTGCACTCCCTGTAGATCACATTGTGTAGCAGGTGAATGCAGCTATGGACTAAGGTGAAAGAGGATTGTAATGATCTGCTCAGCTGTCTGCACGGGCAGACAGCTGTTTGTCCATTCTTTAGGTCTGAATGCTTCAGGTCTCTGGAAAAGAGACCTGTCTTCGCTTTGCAAGTTTCAGAGTTGCTCTGCTGAGAAATTTGCATACACTTGTCATGCAAATTGCCTAGCTGCCTCCTTTGAAGGCTTGCAGTATAAATACCATGTTCTCCCAGAATCCCTTGCTGGTCATGATGGTTTGTTCCTGCAAACTCTCCTGGAGTGTCAGCCTTGCTGTCGTTTGCTAAGATTATCTTAGAGTAATTCCTGGGGATTGCACTAGGCATCCCTTCTAGTGCAGTCAGGTTGTATTATCTGTATTGCCTTGTTCTGTCTCTCCTGTCTCGATTGTCTTGTCGCCAGCGGCGGTCGACAGGAAATCATTTTGTCTGTCTGGGAGTGTAGGCCAGAGCTGCGGTTGCTACTGGCTGCTCCACCTGTCTGGATTGCATTCGCCCTAGTGGTAGTGGCAGTGCTTCCTTCTGTATTCTGCCTTAGGGGTGCTAACCAGAGCAGCGGTTGCTACTGGTAGCCCCATCTGTTTGTCTGTTTGGATCGCATCCACTCTGGCGGTAGCAGCGGTGGTTCCTTCTGTATTCTGCCTTAGGGGTGCTAGCCAGAGCAGCGGTTGCTACTGGTAGCCCCATCTGTCTGTCTTGTCTGGTACGAACTCTTGCTGTAGGCTCGGTGAGGTAACCGTTTAGCAAGCGTTCACGTTCTCTATTGCGTGTTTGTGTTTCATTGGTTAGTTAGGGTGACACGCTTATCACTGGGTGCCTAACGCGCGGTGATCGTGTTGTAAACGCGTTCGCTGTTGCGAATGATTGCGGTGTTCACGTTTAGCTAGCGTTTGTTATTTTCCTTGATGTTCTGATTGTTCTTGCTTGCTGTGCCTTTTGCTACTCTCGTGTTCTGTCCTGCTCAGTCTTGTGTTGCTTTTGGCAATCGCCACTCTTGCGATTGCGTTCATGCTTTGTTTCTGCGAATGTGTATTCACCGTTGCTGGGTGGCGACTAGATTGGTGGACACACATTCATTCTGTCTCTGTGCTCTTTCTCTACACTTGTGCTCTGTTTAGTTCGGTCTTGTGTCATTATTTGCAATCACTACACTTGCGATTGCGTTCCCACTTCATTTCCGTTGTTGTGTGTTCACCGTAGCTGGGTGGCGACTAGATTGGTGGGCACACATACATTCTGTCTCTGTGTTCTCTCTCTTTAAGGGCGATCTTGCCCTGCATTACTTCAACTCGAACAATTCCCATCTGGCGTCTGTGGCAGTGCAGAGGCTGTGTTCGTCTGCACTCCACAGCTCCATCTGCCGGTGGGAATCTTCCTCTACAGGTGCATTGCACCATTGCTGGGTTCTCTCAAATTACACACTTGTGGAGGATTTCCGTAGTGTCGGCGCGCGTCCTGTGTGCTGACCACGGAAATAATTCCCCATTCGTTACAAGGATGCAATAAAAAAAACCACTTCCACTTTAAAGGACCAGAGACTCGGTTCACAAAATGTAATTTTATGGTGTATATGTAGTTTGTGCTATTTTGCAGTTTGAGGTGCATATTAGCAAACATCCTTTCAAGACCTCCTTGGATGTTCAGTTGTAATTAAGGTATCTGAATTACATTTCTGATGTTGAATGACATAAGCTTGTGTTCTCACATCTTGTCAGCATACAGGAACAGAGTCTGAAGAAGGCTTATTTGCCGAAAGCTTACTCTTTTTCTTTTATGTTAGCCAATAAATGGTATCATCCTGATTCGAAACTTCTTGCTTTTACTGATGACTAACATGGTACAATACTCTACTGCTTTTTATTTCTTGGTTGCTTAAAAAGATATAGATAAAATTAAAAAACAGATGAGGAGGTGGAGGGGTAGAAGTCTCTCCCATCATCCTCCCCCGATTCCCTTAATCCTTAACTTGTCCTCCCTCAGCCCTCCCTTAAAAAATGTAGGGCCTGTGATTTTTAAGCGACTTTTCTCCTTGCCCTGACCCATCCCATCCACAACCAATACAACTGCTCACAAATGAACAAGCCCCTCACTTGCCCATATCCTACTCAGCCTATTATTTTCATTGTCCTCCTGTAAACTAGTGAATTGGTTCTAAATTTGACTATGTAGTTTCAGTTAATACATTGTATATAGTCATGTCATAAACGTCCCCTCACAATCTAAACAGTCCAATCTCTATTCCCTACCATACAATGCAAGTAGGGACGTGGAGCTGGCACACCGTCTGTATAGTTGGGTGCCTGGTGGTGTGATAAAGGCAATATCACTTCAAACGTCATAGATAACAAAGTCCATCAGCACACCAAGTTAGCGGTAGAAGCACATTTTTATTGTGCTTGAAAACCACTATCCGATAATTGTTTCGGTAGCCACACAGGGTCTCCCTTTTTCAAGGCATGTGCCTCTGTCAATACTGTAACAGAGCTAATAAAAAAGAAGCATTACCATGATTATTATTTTCTATTTACATAGCTCTAATATTTTCTGCAGTGTTTTGCAGTGTATATCATCTTGTTACTAACCAACCATTACAATATATTACGTACCACAGTCATCACCCTATTTCAGTCTAAGGCCATTTTTTTTGGGGGGGGGGACCAATTAAAGTATTTGTATGTTTTCGGATTGTACAGGGAAACTGCAGTGCCCAGAGGAAACCCATGTAAACATGTGGAGAACATACAAACCCCATATAGTATCCTAATCATTTAACCCCATCAATGCAAGGCAAGAGAGCTATCCACTACATCACCGTGCATGCTGTCCAGTGTGATTGCTGCCGGTATCCTTGGTTTTTGAATGGCTCTGAGTGTGAACCTGAGAAAAGGAATGGAGAGTGCCCCTTGGTTTCAGCTCCACCCTCTCCGAGCTCACTAAGAGGCGACTACACAGCACAGTCATGTGGCACGAGGTTACAATTCCATGCACAGTCATGTTAGCAGGCCTCTGACTGACTTATATTGCTACATGGAATTCGTTTTAAATCCATTTGTTAAAACTGAATAGAGCAAAAGACTAAATGACTAAAGGCTTTCCTATACCAATAATAAGGAAAAATGTACTCCTGTATACCAATCAGGTCTGCAGAAGCAATAACATCACATCATTATTCAACTGTCCTGATTTTGTCAGCTTCTTTGAAGTGACCTGTAGGAATCTAAGGAATGTTTTCTTTCTTATATAGGAAGGAGGATGTCTACTGTCGGTCAGTCAAGGCCTTGGACATGGTTTCAGTTAGGTTCCTCTGGGAAGAACACATTACAGAAAACAAGACAACCGATATTGAATCCTTGGCTGGATGTGACCCGCTAAACCTTGGCCGAGCTGCCCTTAAACAGATACAGGCCTCAGTGAATTTGGGGAAAATAATATACAGAGTCGCTGTGTTTGTACAGGTGCTTTGAGTTTCTCGTGTGAAACAAAAAACCTCCTTTTCTTGTTTTTTTGTAAGTAGACTGTTCTTCTCATTAAGTACTAATCCATGCTGTGAACCCAGACATCAAGCATAGAAAATCACATTAGCCACAGAGCCTTGAGACTTTGCACTGGGAATCATCACAGGTTAAAAAATGATATTTCACCACACTGACATAATAAATCCTTTCACAGTTGTAGCCATGATGATTGTGATGTAACTTAGTAGAAATAAACTTCTGTAACTGGGGGCACCAGAGTCTGGCGAGGAAGACAGAGAATGTCAGCATATCATTTCCAGCGATTAAGCTGCAAAACAGATGCTCAGAGAAAGCTCAGAACTGCCAGCTTTCTCAAGAATACCAGCTTTACATTTTAATATCTTTTTCCTATTAATCATGTTGGTAAAACATTCAGTTTTAATGGTCTTCCTTGTGTAATGACAGGCAGATGGCAAGACAGAATGCAGTAGTTGGCAGCAGGTCAGGCTTCAAAACACTGGGCATTTTGCAGAGGGGTAATAATAATGTATGATAATTTCTCACAAACAGTAAATTCAAAATGACTTGAAGCAATATTTCATGGGAACTTGCTTGTACAGGGAGAAATATGTGAACTGCTATTCAAATTGATAGTTGCCTGGCTGTTGATTGGCCTTAATATTTCCTTCAGTGCAATTTTTTGTAAAAGTGAATCTGAGGAGAAATAATACTGGAGCCATCACTAAGGTAGGTACATATGTTAGATAAAAGTTAGATGGAACGTCCGATAACGACCACTTCAGCCAACAATCACCTTTCTAATGTGTATGACATATGGCCAACGTTGCTTAAAGTGAACCTCCGGACTAAAAATTGACTCATCAGCACTGAAAAGACTTAGTGTTTCTTTAACAGTTTCACAGCATCAGAACTTTGTTTCTCTTATACAAGCCTCATTTTTAGCTGCACAGAAGAAAACTGCCCGGGCTTTTTTCCCCTGATGCTGTGCAAAGCATGATGGGATTTCTGATTTTGTTGTTCTCGTTCTGCTGTTTTGGTGAAATGTTTTTTTTTACATTTTGAATTTGACATTTGAAGCCTAGCGTGTGCTCTGGGAGGGGTAATCAGGACACAGGGTAGTTGGAACTGTGTTTCCTGCTCCTTGTCACCTCCTTTCAACTAAAAAGATGGCTGCCCCCATGACAAAGATGGCAGCCCCCATGAATCACAAACATTTGCCTGTTCTTTTAAAACAGGGTGGGTAAGAGATTATGTTACCTATCTATTCTAATTAACATAACTAATGTAACTTGATGACAGTATGTTTGTTTAGGCTGAAGTTCCCCTTTAAGGATCTAACTTTTGGATCCTTAGTGGACCCTGACACCAGAGGATGTCCAATTGCATAGTTATTTTTCGCTCCCCCTGCCCTCTCCATTGTACATCGATAGTCATCCCTCTGTCCCTCTCCATAGCAACAGAATGCATTGCATCTGTCCCTGATAATCATGTTGGGAAACCCTGGGCAGTCTTGATTCACTGCGCATGTGTGGCCCTGTCGTGCTCCCATGGCCTGGAACATCCTGAGCCTGCACAGTACTAGCTGCGCAGGGGCAGAACACTCCTGGCGACAGCAGCATGTCACAGCCGTGCATGCCCTGTGAACCACGACTGCCTGCGACTGAGCTATATACCGGTAGACACAGCGGAGGAATGGAGGGGCCCAGGAGAACGGTGATGGAGCTGGCATGGGGCTGGAGGAAGACCCGGGAAAGTATAAAACCTGCTTATTACATCATCTCTGGTTTCTTTTAAATTACACTGCATTGCATAACAAATACATTCAAACTTTCTGGATGACCCATATAATACCTTTATTGTATATAGCACTGATATTTTATGCAGCTCTAAACATAGTACACACTGAGTAATTCATGTCACAAACTCTCCCTCGGAGCTCACAGTATAATGTCCCCACCATACTTGAAGTCTAATGTTGCCACTACAGTTTAGAAACCAGAGGGCTAGGAGAACACGCAGACTCCTACAATTAAGTGTCCTGGCCAGATATTGACCTTGGACTCTAGTATTAGCAGGAAAGCCAGTCCATTGACATTATTTAAAAGGAAATAAATATGGATATTCCTCACACTAAAGGCTTACTTTAAAATCCTATAATTGTTATTGTAACAATTTCATCTCCATCTGTATCCATTCATGTCACAATCTCACCTCCACCTGGCTCCAGCAACAGACTGGTGGCCTCCAAGGCTTGGCACGGACGGGTGCGCAATCTTCCTTGTGTGTTTGGAGTTTCTGCAGCTCCCACAGGCTCTTGTGGACAAACTCCCTCTGATGTTGCCAGATGACAGAGATGCTCAGAGTACGCTTTCCAACACTGCCTCTGAACCGATACTGCCTCTGAACCAGGAAGTGGTTGACTGGTCCTGAGTCAATCACTCGAGGCAGGCTCGGCGTACATTGGCTGGACACTGTGGGGAGCAGCGCCGGATTAACCACTTGAGGACCTAGGGCTTTCTACCCCTTAAGGACCGGCCACTTTTTTTCCATTCAGACCACTGCAGCTTTCACGGTTTATTGCTCGCTCATACAACCTACCACCTAAATGAATTTTGGCTCCTTTTCTTGTCACTAATAAAGCTTTCTTTTGGTGCTATTTGATTGCTCCTGCGATTTTTACTTTTTATTATATTCATCAAAAAAGACATGAATTGTGGCAAAAAAATGATTTTTTTAACTTTCTGTGCTGACATTTTTCAAATAAAGTAAAATTTCTGTATACATGCAGCGCGAAAAATGTGGACAAACATGTTTTTGATAAAAAAAACCCCATTCAGTGTATATTTATTGGTTTGGGTAAAAGTTATAGCGTTTACAAACTATGGTGCAAAAAGTGAATTTTCCCATTTTCAAGCATCTCTGACTTTTCTGACCCCCTGTCATGTTTCATGAGGGGCTAGAATTCCAGGATAGTATAAATAACCCCCAAATGACCCCATTTTGGAAAGAAGACATCCCAAAGTATTCACTGAGAGACATAGTGAGTTCATAGAAGATATTATTTTTTGTCACAAGTAAGCGGAAAATGCCACTTTGTGAGAAAAAAAAAAAAAAAAAAAGTTTCCATTTCTTCTAACTTGCGACAAAAAAAAATGAAATCTGCCACGGACTCACTATGCCCCTCTCTGAATACCTTGAAGGGTCTACTTTCCAAAATGGGATCATTTGTGGGGTGTGTTTACTGTCCTGACATTTTGGGGGGTGCTAAATTGTAAGCACCCCTGTAAAGCCTAAAGGTGCTCATTGGACTTTGGACCCCTTAGCGCAGTTAGGCTGCAAAAAAGTGCCACACATGTGGTATTGCCGTACTCAGGAGAAGTAGTATAATGTGTTTTGGGGTGTATTTTTACACATACCCATGCTGGGTGGGAGAAATATCTCTGTAAATGACAATTTGTTAATTTTTTTTACACACAATTGTCCATTTACAGAGATATTTCTCCCACTCAGCATGGGTATGTGTAAAAATACACCACAAAACACATTATACTACTTCTCCTGAGTATGGCGATACCACATGTGTGGCACTTTTTTGCACCCTAACTGCGCTAAAGGGCCCAAAGTCCAATGAGTACCTTTAGGATTTCACAGGTCATTTTGAGAAATTTCGTTTCAAGACTACTCCTCACGGTTTAGGGCCCCTAAAATGCCAGGGCAGTATAGGAACCCCACAAATGACCCCATTTTAGAAAGAAGACACCCCAAGGTATTCTGTTAGTAGTATGGCGAGTTCATAGAAGATTTTATTTTTTGTCACAAGTTAGCGGAAAATGACACTTTGTGAAAAAACACAATTAAAATCAATTTCCGCTAACTTTTGACAAAAAATAAAATCTTCTATGAACTCACCATACTCCTAACGGAATACCTTGGGGTGTCTTCTTTCTAAAATGGGGTCATTTGTGGGGTTCCTATACTGCCCTGGCATTTTAGGGGCCCTAAACCGTGAGGAGTAGTCTTGAAACGAAATTTCTCAAAATGACCTGTGAAATCCTAAAGGTACTCATTGGACTTTGGGCCCTTTAGCGCAGTTAGGGTGCAAAAAAGTGCCACACATGTGGTATCGCCATACTCGGGAGAAGTAGTACAATGTGTTTTGGGGTGTATTTTTACACATACCCATGCTGGGTGGGAGAAATACCTCTGTAAATGGACAATTGTGTGTAAAAAAATCAAAAGATTGTCATTTACAGAGGTATTTCTCCCACCCAGCATGGGTATGTGTAAAAATACACCCCAAAACACATTGTACTACTTCTCCCGAGTACGGCGATACCACATGTGTGGCACTTTTTTGCACCCTAACTGCACTAAGGGGCCCAAAGTCCAATGAGTACCTTTAGGATTTCACAGGTCATTTTTGTTTCAAGACTACTCCTCACGGTTTAGGGCCCCTAAAATGCCAGGGCAGTATAGGAACCCCACTAATGACCCCATTTTAGAAAGAAGACACCCCAAGGTATTCCGTTCGGAGTATGTTGAGTTCATAGAAGTTTTTATTTTTTTGTCACAAGTTAGCGGAAATTGATTTTAATAGTTTTTTTTCACAAAGTGTCACTTTCCGCAAATTTGTGACAAAAAATAAAATCTTCTATGAACTCACCATACTCCGTACGGAATACCTTTGGGTGTCTTCTTTCTAGAATGGGGTCATTTGTGGGGTTCCTATACTGCCCTGGCATTTTAGGGGCCCTAAACCGTGAGGAGTAGTCTTGAAACCAAATGTCGCAAAATGACCTGTGAAATCCTAAAGGTACTCATTGGACTTTGGGCCCCTTAGCGTACTTAGGGTGTAAAAAAGTGCCACACATGTGGTACCGCTGTACTCAGGAGAAGTAGTATAATGCGTTTTGGGGTGTATTTTTACACATACCCATGCTAAGTGGGAGAAATATCTCTGTAAATGACAATTGTTTTATTTTTTTACACACAATTGTCCATTTACATAGAAATTTCTCCCACCCAGCATGGGTATGTGTAAAAATACACCCCAAAACACATTATACTACTTTTCCTGAGTACGGCGGTACCACATGTGTGACACTTTTTTGCAGCCTAGGTGCGCTAAGGGGCCCAACGTCCTATTCACAGGTCATTTTGAAGCATTTGTTTTCTAGACTACTCCTCGCGGTTTAGGGCCCCTAAAATGCCAGGGCAGTATAGGAACCCCACAAGTGACCCCATTTTAGAAAGAAGACACCCCAAGGTATTCCGTTAGGTGTATGGCGAGTTCATAGAAGATTTTATTTTTTGTCACAAGTTAGTGAAAAATGACACTTTGTGAAAAAAAACCAATAAAAATTAATTTCCGCTAACTTTTGACAAAAAATAAAATCTTCTATGAACTCGTCATACACCTAACAGAATACCTTGGGGTGTCTTTTTTTTCTAAAATGGGGTCACTTGTGGGGTTCCTATACCGCCCTGGCATTTTACAGGCCCAAAACCGTGAGTAGTCTGGAAACCAAATGTCTCAAAATGACTGTTCAGGGGTATAAGCATCTGCAAATTTTGATGACAGGTGGTCTATGAGGGGGCGAATTTTGTGGAACCGGTCATAAGCAGGGTGGCCTTTTAGATGACAGGTTGTATTGGGCCTGATCTGATGGATAGGAGTGCTAGGGGGGTGACAGGAGGTGATTGATGGGTGTCTCAGGGGGTGGTTAGAGGGGAAAATAGATGCAATCAATGCACTGGGGAGGTGATCGGAAGGGGGTCTGAGGGTTTGGCCGAGTGATCAGGAGCCCACACGGGGCAAATTGGGGCCTGATCTGATGGGTAGGTGTGCTAGGGGGTGACAGGAGGTGATTGATGGGTGTCTCAAGGTGTGATTAGAGGGGGGAATAGATGCAAGCAATGCACTGGCGAGGTGATCAGGGCTGGGGTCTGAGGGCATTCTGAGGGTGTGGGCGGGTGATTGAGTGCCCTAGGGGCAGATAGGGGTCTAATCTGATAGGTAGCAGTGACAGGGGGTGATTGATGGGTAATTAGTGGGTGTTTAGGGTAGAGAATAGATGGAAACACTGCGCTTGGGTGGTGATCTGATGTCGGATCTGCGGGCGATCTATTGGTGTGGGTGGGTGATCAGTTTGCCCGCAAGGGGCAGGTTAGGGGCTGATTGATGGGTGGCAGTGACAGCGGGTGATTGATGGGTGGCAGTGACAGGGGGTGATTGATGGGTGGCAGTGACAGGGGGTGATTGATGGGTGATTGATAGGTGATTGACAGGTAATCAGTGGGTTATTACAGGGGAGAACAGATGTAAATATTGCACTGGCGAATTGATAAGGGGGGGTCTGAGGGCAATCTGAGCGTGTAGGCGGGCGATTGGGTGCCCGCAAGGGGCAGATTAGGGTCTGATCTGATGGGTAACAGTGACAGGTGGTGATAGGGGGTGATTGATGGGTGATTGATGGGTAATTAGTGGGTGTTTAGAGGAGAGAATAGATGGAAACACTGCGCTTGGGTGGTGATCTGATGTCGGATCTGCGGGCAATCTATTGGTGTGGGTGGGTGATCAGTTTGCCCGCAAGGGGCAGGTTAGGGGCTGATTGTTGGGTGGCAGTGACAGGGGGTGATTGATGGGTGATAGGTGATTGGCAGGTGATTGACAGGTGATCAGTGGGTTATTACAGGGAAGGACAGATGTAAATATTGCACTGGCGAATTGATAAGGGGGGGTCTGAGGGCAATCTGAGCGTGTAGGCGGGTGATTGGGTGCCCGCAAGGGGCAGATTAGGGTCTGATCTGATGGGTAACAGTGACAGGTGGTGATAGGGAGTGATTGATGGGTGATTGATGGGTAATTAGTGGGTGTTTAGAGGAGAGAATAGATGTAAACGCTGCGCTTGGGTGGTGATCTGATGTCGGATCTGCGGGCGATCTATTGGTGTGGGTGGGTGATCAGATTGCCCGCAAGGGGCAGGTTAGGGGCTGATTGTTGGGTGGCAGTGACAGGGGGTGATTGATGGGTGATAGGTGATTGGCAGGTGATTGACAGGTGATCAGTGGGTTATTACAGGGAAGAACAGATGTAATTAATGCACTGGTGAATTGATAAGGGGGGGTCAGAGGGCAATCTGAGCGTGTGGGCGGGTGATTGGGTGCCCGCAAGGGGCAGATTAGGGTCTGATCTGATAGGTAAAAGTGACAGGTGGTGATAGGGGGTGATTGATGGGTGATTGATGGGTAATTAGTGGGTGTTTAGAGAAGATAACAGATGTAAACGATACATTTGGGAGGTAATCTGACGGCGGGTTTGCGGGCGATCTAATGGTGTGGGTGGGTGATCAGATTGCCCGCAAGGGGCAGGTTAGGGGCTGATTGATGGGTGGCAGTGACAGGGGGTGACAGGGGGTGATTGATGGGTGATAGGTGATTGGCAGGTGATTGACAGGTGATCAGTGGGTTATTACAGGGAAGAACAGATGTAATTAATGCACTGGTGAATTGATAAGGGGGGGTCAGAGGGCAATCTGAGCGTGTGGGCGGGTGATTGGGTGCCCGCAAGGGGCAGATTAGGGTCTGATCTGATAGGTAAAAGTGACAGGTGGTGATAGGGGGTGATTGATGGGTGATTGATGGGTAATTAGTGGGTGTTTAGAGGAGAGAATAGATGTAAACAATGGATTTGGGAGGTGATCTGATGTCGGATCTGTGGGCGATCTATTGGTGTGGGGGGGTGATCAGATTGCCCGCAAGGGGCAGGTTAGGGGCTGATTGATGGGTGGCAGTGACAGGGGGTGATTGACGGGTGATTGACGGGTGATTGACAGGTGATTGACAGGTGATCAGGGGGATAGATGCATACAGTAAACAGGGGGGGTTGTCTGGGGGGGGGGGGGTCTGGGGAGAATCTGAGGGGTGGGGGGTGATCAGGAGGGGGCAGGGAGCAGGGGGGGGATAAAAAAAAAATAGCGTTGACAGATAGTGACAGGGAGTGATTGATTGGTGATTAGGGGGGTGATTGGGTGCAAACAGGGGTCTGGGGGGTGGGCAGGGGGGGGTCTGATGGGTGCTGTGGGCGATCTGGGGCAGGGGGGGGAGAAATCAGTGTGCTTGGGTGCAGACTAGGGTGGCTGCAGCCTGCCCTGGTGGTCCCTCGGACACTGGGACCACCAGGGCAGGAGGCAGCCTGTATAATACACTTTGTAAACATTACAAAGTGTATTATACACTTTGTATGCGGCGATCGCGGGGTTAACATCCCGCCGGCGCTTCCGTATAGCCAGCAGGATGTTGCGGCGAGCGAGCGGTGACAGGCGCCGGCGGAGGATCGCGTCACGGATGACGCGATCGCTCCGCCCATGCCCTTAAATGGACCGCCGCCTCTGTGGGTGAGCCGGTCCTTAAGGGCTCCACTTCCCGGCCGCCTCTGTGCGTTAGGCGGTCGGGAAGTGGTTAAGGCTAAATGGGGCCCTAAGCAAAGTAACTGATTTGGGCCCCCCCATCATGTCGTAATAGAATCAGAAGATGCAGCTGCACAGCAACATGCCGCACACACCGGGGCAGCCGAGCTACTGGTTGCTATGGGCAACAGCCCGCTTTCCTCTGTGGGTGCACAATGCAGGGAATAGCAGCGGCAAAATGCAGAGTGAGAGATGAATGGCAGGGCCATTTGCACTCGGGGGCTGGGGCACCCCTGTGAAGAGGGCAATAGATATCACAGCAGCAGCACTTTCCCCCTGCATCTCCAGCCTGGCAATAGCAGAAAGCTCTGGACACCGCCAAACTGGAAGCCGTTCCCCAGACAGAATTACATAACCACCCCCACCACCGAACAACCGATATCCTCCCAAACTAGACAGCCACCATGCAGCCTCCAACCCAGTGAATATGATAGTCCAGCAGAGAAGGCAGCCGCAGCGGGGAAGAATGACAGCACCAGATGGCTCACATTCACCTATTGCGATCCAAGCAATAGAGGTCCCATCATCCAGAGCCCATCTGTGTCCTCTAGAGTGCTGCCGCTCTGTTACTACTACTATTACTACTACCTACTTCCTGTCTGATCTGAGAATCAGGCAGTTCAGAGCGAGCGGCTGCACTGTAGAAAAGACAGATGGGTTTCAGATGACGGGATCTCTATCGCTTGGATCATGGATAGGTGAGTGAGCGTTTGCCATCTGCTGCTATCATTCTTGCTGCAGCTGTGGTTCTCTGTGGGAAGGGAGAGAGGAGTGGGCAGCGGCAGAGTGCACAGTAGCAGGAGGGGGACCTAGGAGGAGAGCCTGGCTCTGAAGACAATCAGCAGCGCACGGCATCATTTGACAAGACAAGACAAATAACATTTAAATCGCGCTTTTCTCCTGGCGGACTCAAAGCGCCAGAGCTGCAGCCACTAGGACGCGCCCTATAGGCAGTAGCAGTGTTTGAGACACTTGCCTAAGGTCTCCTACTGAATAGGTGCTGGCTTACTGAACAGGCAGAGCCGAGATTCAAACCCTGGTCTCCTGTGTCAGAGGCAGAGCCCTTAAAGGCAGTTGGCTGATTGTGTAATGGTTAAGGGCTCTGCCTCTGACACAGGAGACCAGGGTTCGAATCTCGGCTCTGCCTGTTCAGTAAGCCAGCACTAATTCAGTAGGAGACCTTTGGCAAGTCTCCCTTATTCTGCTACTGCCAATAGAGCGCGCCCTAGTGGCTGCTGCTCTGCTCTGGCGCTTTGAGTCCGCAAGGAGAAAAGCGCAATATAAATGTTATTTGTCTTGTCTTGTCTAAAGGGACTCCAAGCAGTGCCTGTGGGTATGCCTTTAAGCATACCCACAACTAATTAATTACATCCTCACACCTACCAGCATGATGTTTGTAATTATATCCCCCTGGGTTCCTTATATTTCATTGCATTGTGCTGAATCGAGTGTAATACAATGTAACTATGGAAAGATGCATATCATTTTGAAGCTCTCTTTCTCCTCTTTCCAATGATAGATAAACTGCCACCCTACGCCTTTTAGTTTTCACGATAGAAATTGCTGTGGCCGCGATTTCGATCGTGAAAATAGCGAAAACTAAAAGGCATAGGGCGACGGTTTATATATCATTGGAAAGAGGAGAAAGAGAGCTTTAAAATGATATGCATCTTCCATCCATAGTTACTGCACTGCTCAGAGTCCCTTTAACCATTATACCATCCAGCCACCACTGACAGGGTGACGAGGGCTGGTTTATGTGCTGATGGGGCCCCTTTGACTCTGAATGGGGCCCCAAGCGACTGCTTTTGTTGCCTGGTTGGTAATCCGGCCCTGGTGGGGAGATCTCCTGGTTGGTGCAGTTGTTAGTTGCCTGTGATCGCGTTTAGTTGCTAGAGCTAGCTGCTGGGTACTCCTTACTATAGCTCAATCTTCTGTCTGAATACTTGCCTGAACCTTTGCCTGATCATGGACCATTCTATTGCCTGCTGCCTGGACCTACTCTTCCTTGTTTGATCACTTTCCTGTCTTATCTCTGTACCTGTCTGATTTTATGTGTATGATCTTTGGCTTGCTGACCACAAGATAGTTCACAATTAGGATTGCCTGTCATCTTATACATGTGTATGACCTCTGGCTTCCTGACTACAAGATTGTATACAATTGTGTTCTGACACCTGTAACTTGCCTATATCATAGCTTTGTGGGAACTGGTGATACTATTGCCTTAAAGGCCTTCAGCCCCTTTACTTTATGCATTAAGGTCTCGGTGTAACCCTAGTTAGACAGACAGTACTTGTCTCCCGTTCAAGCGGGGATGCACCACACAAGGTGAAGATTGCAGAGGTAGATGGGGGCATAGGGTCTGTCATTAAGGCAGTGGATCTTCTGGTCCTTTCAGTTACGTACTCTTTTATGTGCTTGTAGATGCTGTTTGCTAGCAGAAGTCTGTTCACCGCTATGTTTCCTATATTACTCTCGGTGTAATTATTATTTACAATCTGCATATTATGGGACTCCTTATGGATGTGCCAATAAATGTGTCAAAACAATTGGATAGATGCTACAGATGGTAAACATAGCTGCAAACAGCCTATAAAACAAACCTGATGAAGCACATTTTCAGTAGGATAAGTTTTTAAATCATATGTTTGCGTTCATTCAGATACAGTGAATTAATTTGATTACATTATGCATCAGCTATACTGTGTACTGCACCAGCTAATTTTTGCACTGCTGAATCAAACGTATGATACTTTTAAAAGCTACTGCGCATTGTTTTCTCATGTAACTTAAAATAAACCTGAAGTGGCAAAAAAAAAGAACAGTTTGGTCACTGGTTGGCGTTGTGGTGCCAGGTTGTCACTTAGGTAAATACATATTAGGCCCTCCTTAAACTGCTCCTAACATGCATATGCTGATGCTAAAATTTAGGCTCATAGATCAGAAGCCTGCAAAATGTTGATATGTTGCATGCCTGATTTAGCAGTTTTAAATGATGTAGTTGAAAGTGTATACAGTATGTATAGAAGAAAGAAGATTTCTGACCACTTGTCAGAGATTTCTGGTTTTAAGCAAAATGGGGTTCCTGTGATGGGATTGTAACATGCTATAGGCCTTTTTATAACACAGGATTAATGGCCAGGTGAGAAAGCCACTATCCCTATGGGTGGACCGAATACACCTCCCCTTCTGCAAACTACAGTGTCACAGTGTTACCCCCCCCCCCCCACCCCCAAAAAAAAAAAAAGATCACAGGCCCCATAACAGGGGTCTCCTCTCAGTTTGCATATCCCAAAATGCCATCCCAGTATGTAGTGCATTGGCAGAGATAAGTGATACATGATCAGCCATTTTACTGCAACCAATAGGTTTGACCCCATTATTAGTTTTTCCCGGCTTGCACACATAGCTTACTGAAAAAAATAACTATTAGCTACGAGTTTTTAAACATTCGTAAAGTTTGTTTTAATAAAAACAGATTAAGACAAAGAATAGTTACCTTTAGCAGCCTAACTCCAAGCAACGTCATGCAATGTAATGTGAATGCGTAAAATAGTAACAATAAATAAAGATTATATAGATTATAGAAGAAGATAAGATTTCATTTACATAAATATTCTATGGAAAAGGAGAAAATCTTATCATGACCCAGAAATTCAAATTCAAAGATCTAACATATGTCAGAAGCCTTGGAAAGAGTTTGCCAAACTGACAGAGATAATGCCACCAGATGGCAGTGTTCCCATGCCATGTCAATTGGGATTTTTATCTGAAAGAAGCCAGTAAAATATTTCCATTCACATTTGTTCTTGTAGTGAAACTCTCCATTTCAGCATAGCAAATATTACATTGAAAATGTATACTTTGCATCTAGTCTGGGCTCACCAATTGTATAAACACTGGCAAATTGAAGGCATCCAATTACTCTGCAGCAAATTACTAAAGGTGTCTTCTAAGAATCAATAGCAGTATGCTGCATTTGGGAGTGGGATGTATGCCATTCTGTGAGATGAATGGCAATGCATTCACTGTCTGAGAAAGTCATATCTGTCAGTTTTTTTTTTCATAAGGACACTTAAAAACACACAGGAAAACGCCATGTGGCATCCGAAATTTTTTAGCACTGCTGTTCAGATTTTTTTCTGCATACGCATTCTGGATACAGTGGAAACAGGCTCATTGAAATATATTGCTATAGGAATCTGTGTGTAGGCGAAACGATGCTGCAATAAGTGTATTTTCTGGTGAAACGCTGACGCATTGCAATTATTTTCTTTTGCAATGCTTCTGCAATACATGTATTTTCTGGTGAACCCCTGCCATAATAGGTGTATTTTCTGTTGAAAAGCTGCATGCTACAATTATTTTCTGGCGAAATGCTGCTACAATACAATTATTTTCTGGTGAAATGTTGCCCCATTATGATTATTTTCTGGTGAAATTCTGCCACGTTACAATTATTTTCTGTTAAAATGCTGCCCCATTACGATGATTTTCTGGTTAAACGCTGCCGCATTACGATTATTTCCTGATGAAACGCTGCCACATTATGATCATTTTCATGGGGGTCGCCGGAGGGGGGGGGGGGACGCCCCAGGTTTTCTCTCCTGGAATTACAAAATGGCTACAGGCGCCCCTACTGTACACTGTAAAACATACAAGTCAACATGTCAACTAGTTAATTATTCTGTTATTCTGGGAATGAACACTCCAGTTGGTTACAATAGACATTTCAGTACTGGCCCAATGTGATAAGCCCCTGATAATTTGTCTGGGGGACCCAATAATGTTTTACGCAGAGGGACAGGGGAGGTACTTAAATTATACATCCAAAGTAAAATCAAGACCAAAATCCACTTACCTGGGGCTTCCTCCAGCCCCTGGCAGCTGTCCTGTGCCCTCGCCGCAGCTCCTCTCACTGCTGGTGTCCTCCGCTGAAGAAGTCGACCTCACCAGGTCGGCTTCCTGGTCGGCTTCATGTGCGCTCCACAGCGTGGTGTAGCCGACATCATCAGGTCTCTACTGCGCAGTGCAACCCGGAAGCCGACCTGGCGAGGTCGGCTTCTTCAGATGAGGACACCGGCAGCGAGAGGAGCTGCGGCGAGGCACAGGACGGCTGCCAGGGGCTGGAGGAAGCGGATTTTTATTTTTATTTTACCTTGGACCTCTCCTTTAAAGGACAACTGAAGTGAGAGGTATATCGGGGCTGCCATATTTATTTCCCTTTTAAGCAATACCGATTGCCTGGCTATCCTGCTGATCCTCTGCCTCTAAAGCTCAACACACACCATACAATCTTGGTTGTACAGAATTAACAAATCTATGTAGTATAAGGGCCAACAGATTGAAAATACCTGGAATGATTGATTGGATAAGCTCTTATACTACATGAAAGTGGTAAGATTGAACAACCACGATTGTATGGTGTGTGTTGAGCCTAATACTTTTAGCCGTAGACCCTGAACAAGCATGCAGCAGATCAGATGTTTCTGACATTATTGTCAGATGTGACAAGATTAGCCACATGCTTATTTCTGGTGTTATTCAGACACTACCACAGCCTAATGGATTAGCAGGAGACAGTATTGTTTAAAAGGAAATAAGTATGACATTATAACGCAGAGAAACGCACAGCAATACAAAGTCTGTGCAACATTCACAGTCACACGTTGCGTTAGTGTGTAACATGTAGCGTTATTAGAAAGTGCTGCATGCTGTGCGTTTATCAATGAATCTGCTGCGTTACTTGTGTTGCACTTGCTTAGTAATGTTTTCTTTTCTTTTTTAAAATATTCCGCATGCGCCGTTTTCATTCCAGAGTAAATACATTTTCTAACGTGTGACTTTAACGTTGCACTGTGAAAGTGTATACAGTGGGTTGCAAAAGTAATCGCCCCCCTTGAAGTTTTCCACATTTTGTCATATTACTGCCACAAACATGAATCAATTTTATTGGAATTTCACATGAAAGACCAACACAAAGTGGTGTACACTTGAGTATGGAACGAAAATCATACATGATTCCAAACATTTTTTACAAATAAATAACTGCAAAGTGGGGTGTGCATAATTATTCAGCCCCCTTTGATCTGAGTGCAGTCAGTTGCCTATAGACATTGCCTGATGAGTGCTAATGACTAAAGAGAGTGCACCTGTTTGTAATCTAATGTCAGTACAAATACAGCTGCTCTGTGAGGGCCTCAGAGGTTGTCAAAGAGAATATTGGGAGCAACAACACCGTGAAGTCCAAAGAACACACAAGACAGGTCAGGGATCAAGTTATTGAGAAATTTAAAGCAGCCTTAGGCTACAAAAAGATTTCCAAAGCCTTGAACATCCCACGGAGCACTGTTCAAGCGATCATTCAGAAATGGAAGGAGTATGGCACAACTGTACACCTACCAAGACAAGGCCATTGACCTAAACTCACATGCCGAACAAGGAGAGCGCTGATCAGAAATGCAGTCAAGAGGCCCATGGTGACTCTGGACGAGCTGCAGAGATCTACAGTTCAGGTGGGAGACTCTGTCCATAGGACAACTATTAGTCATGCACTGTACAAAGTTGGCCTTTATGGAAGAGTGGCAAGAAGAAAGGCATTGTTAACAGAAAGCATAAGAAGTCCCGTTTGCAGTTTGCCACAAGCCATGTGGGGGACATAGCAACCATGTGGAAGAAGGTGCTCTGGTCAGATGAGACCAAAATGGAACTTTTTGGCCAAAATGCAAAACGCTGTGTGGCAGAAAACGAACACTGCACATCACTCTGAACACACCATCCCCACTGTCAAATATGGTGGTGGCAGCATCATGCTCGGGGGGTGCATCTCTTCAGCAGGGACAGGGAAGTCAGAGTTGATGGGAAGATGGATGGAGCCAAATACAGGGCAAACTTGGAAGAAAACCTCTTGGAGACTGCAAAAGACTTGAGACTGGGGCGGAGGTTCACCTTCCAGCAGGACAATGACCCTAAACATAGAGTCAGGGCAACAATGGAATGGTTTAAGACAAAACATATCTATGTGTTAGAATGGCCCAGTCAAAGTCCAGATCTAAATCCAATCGAGAATCTGTGGCAAGATCTGAAAACTGCTGTTCACAAACGCTGTCCATCTAATCTGACTGAGCTGGAGCTGTTTTGCAAAGAAGAATGGGCAAGTATTTCAGTCTCTAGATGTGCAAAGCTGGTAGAGACATACCCTAAAAGACTGGCAGCTGTAATTGCAGCAAAAGGTAGTTCTACAAAGTATTGACTCAGGGGGCTGAATAATTACGCACACCCCACTTTGCAGTTATTTATTTGTAAAAAATGTTTGGAATGATGTATGATTTTCGATTCACTTCTCACATGTACACCACTTTGTATTGGTCTTTCACATGGAATTCCAATAAAATTGATGCATATTTGTGGCAGTAATGTGACAAAATGTGGAAAACTTCAAGGGGGCCAAATACTTTTGCAACCCACTGTATGTGTTGCTTTAGGGCCGCGTTGTGCAACCTTAACGTCGCATCGTGCGACCTTAACGTCGCATCAAACGCAAAATCCTATTGTGAAAGTAGCCTTAATTTACCTTTTATGATGCTTTGAAAATGGATGGCAGCAATTTAACACTCCCCTCTGTCTTAAAGGGAACCTGAGATGAATAAAAAAATTCATACATACCTGGGGCTTCCTTCAGCCCCCTCCAGCCTGATTGTTCCTTCGCCGTCCTCTTCCGCCTCCTCGATCTTCTGTTATAGCTCCCAGTAACTTTGGGAGTCGGGGCTTACTGCCTATGCCTAGATGCGTGCTCCCTGCCACACTCCCGCTGCCGGGAGCGTTCTGCACTTCCGCAGTACTTCTTCACAGGCGCAGAACTCTACCCCCATGGGAGCGCGGTGGGGGAGTGCTCGCGCCTGCACTGCACCTGCGCCGACTAGCTCAGACTGGCCGAAGTTACCGGGGAGCTATAACTGTAAATCCAGGAGGTGGAGGAGGAGGTGAAGGAGCAATCAGGCTGGAAGGGGCTGGAGAAAGACCCGGCTATATATGAATTTTTTTTTTATTCATCTCAGGTACACTTTAAGCTAGGCACACACTGTAAGGATGAATGGTAGAATGAGTGAATGACAAACTTCTGCCTGATATTAAAGGATTATCTGGTCTACTAACTTTTACTAATATCATATTACACAATGATTACCTATCTCAAGAGAATAATTCTGAAACCTTACTTTTAATGCTCATACTAGTAAATGGAGAGGGCTCGTAAGACAAATCCATTGGGGGTATAAAGCAAACGGCCTGACTGCTATTTGGAGGGCTCTCCACTTCATCAGAGGACCACAACTCTTCTCTTGTTGGCCTCTGCAAGCATAAGTAGCCAGTGAGAGTTTGCCAGTGACAGATAGCACTGAGTGCATCCCAGGGTGTAATCATCACAACCTGGCAGGCAGCTGATACAGCTGACGGATCAAATTACAACTAGTGCTTAGTCACAAAAAAGGGGGAATTACATAGTTACATAGTTACATAGTTATTTTGGTTGAAAAAAGACATACGTCCATCGAGTTCAACCAGAGAACAAAGTACAACACCAGCCTGCTCCCTCACATATCCCTGTTGATCCAGAGGAAGGCGAAAAAACCCTTACAAGGCATGGTCCAATTAGCCTCAAAAGGGAAAAAAATTCTTCCCGACTCCAGATGGCAATCAGATAAAATCCCTGGATCAACATCATTAGGCATTACCTAGTAATTGTAGCCATGGATGTCTTTCAACGCAAGGAAAGCATCTAAGCCTCCTTTAAATGCAGGTATAGAGTTTGCCATAACGACTTCCTGTGGCAATGCATTCCACATCTTAATCACTCTAACTGTAAAGAACCCTTTCCTAATTAGATAAGCTAAACTCTCTAAATACATACAGGGTGCATTTCCCCGTTTTCCTCCTGTCCTGTGCAAGAGTTCAGGTCCACTTTAAGCTACTCGCACTATATATATATTATTATCGTTGTTACTTTATCTGCACACCAAGCTGATTGGATTATTATTTGACTTTTTTCTGAATTCATCTTTTACGAATTGCTGCAATCAAGGACGTTTTCCTTATTACACACATTTAGTGCCAAGCTGCTGATGCGGGGCTGTTTATAACTAGCCCTGTGGTCACCGCTAGTGATGAGAGATGAAATATTAGTATGGTGTGTATAAATATTCTCTGTACCCTCGGACATAATGGATGCAGTGTATATGTATAAGTATGATTCATCCAGGGACAGAGATTTGACATCTGATAATTCAGTTGTTTTCAGTCTGTTTCAGTACTATAGTGTGCCTTTCTCCATTGTTACAAGCCTGTAGTATAACATCATAAATAGGAGCTTGTGTTATGGCCGGGAACAATAGCTGGCCTTGCTTTACTGAAGCAGGGAACATCCCTCTATCTACCTTGTAATAATAGATCATTTAACATGGTTATATTAATTCAGAACAGGCTATTCCCTGCTTAGCAGATGGCTGGTACTTTACATAATTCATAGCAGAACAATACGTGGTCATGCACTTGCAGCAGCCAAAGAAAGGAGCTTTGAAAAATAATTTAGGAGCTATTTAGGAGTGTTAAGTGTTGAAATAATTTTTACTTCATAGTTATCCAAATGGCTTCATAAGCATATTAATGAACCCTTAGACTGCCGCCAACATCTATAGGTGTTTTGTGTTTGCGCTTCCATATGCTGCGGGCGTCTAAAATGCAAAACGAATTCCTCCTGGAGCGGACATCTTTTGGCGTTTTTGTGTACCCATAATCCTGTGCCACGGTCGTCTAAAAGGCATTTGGTACAAAGTTCTGGCTCAGTGCCAACTTTCTACTTTGCTTAAAGTGGATCCGAGATAAACTTTTACTCATTGCATAATTGGGTTCCTTTCATATAGTTTATAGGGCATTCCTCAAGCCAAATACTTTTTTGTTTTGTTCTAATACTCTAATTCCCAATAAACTAAACAAGCCTCGCCTACAACTTTTCAGAGAGCCTTGGCACTCAGTCCCAGGTAGCAAGAGCTTATGGGAGCTCAGTCTGGGCAGGAGGAGAAGGAGGTTACTTGCCAGAGATTTCAGAGGCAGAGGGGAGGAGGGGGGAGTGAAATTTTCCACAGGCTGAGGGCTGGAGATGCTATCAGCTTGCCTCAGTGTAGTGTGACAAACAGAACATGGCTGCCCACATTGTAACACAGCAATAAATAAGCATAAACTCTTGAAGCTGTTTGCAGCTAGATTTGCTGTGTAAACTATCTAAACTTTAGATAAGTATTATAGACAAGTTACTTGTTATAGTTACTTTTTCATCTTGGACCCGCTTTAAAGAGACTCTGAAGCCACTTAAGGAATGGGTTTTTACCTTTTATTTAGGTTAAGCATGTTTGCCCCTGCTAAAACGCTGCTATCCTGCTGCAGAACGAGGTGTTTTTACCCCCCAAATCCTAGGACAAAAATACACGAATTACTTGGTCGTGGATTTTGCTGCCCGGACGGCAGAGCTTTGGGCTGGAGCTCTGCCTCCATGCGCGTCAATCTGCGCACGGATCTCTGCCTCTCCCCACCCCTTTCAGTGAAAGAAGACTGAGAGGGGTGGGGAGAGGCGGCGATCAGTGCCAATTGACGCGCATGGAGGCAGAGCTACAGCCCAAAGCTCTGCCTCTATGCAGAAAGAGCCCTGCAATGTGCCCCAGGGGATTTGGGAGGTAAAAAAAACCTTTGATCTGCCGCGGGATAGCGGCGTTTTAGCAGGGGCAAACATGCTTAACCTAAAAAAAAGGTAAAAACCTTTTTTAAGTGGCTTCAGGGTCTCTTAGTTGATGCACAGTTTACAAATGTTATTGCAAATCTGTACAGCTTGAATATGGACCAGTGAAATGCTTTTACTGCAAGATTTGATTAGTCCATTTTATAATAGATTTTAATATTAATTTTTTATCATAAAAATTAGCACAATTCTCAATCATTTTTCAAATGTATTTGCGCCTTAATAACAATCCTAATGACGAATTTGGACTTTGGTACATGTAGATTTGGGCAAGGAATTTAACCTCCCTGGCGGTATGATTATTTTCTGTTTTAAAAGTTACTTATAACAAATGTTATAAGGGTACTTGAGATGATGTTATTCACAATAGGGAGTACTCGGCAAACAAAAATCTTTTATCCTATATAATAAAAGCGCAGGTATCCCTGCATCATCAGTGTCGGTGTGTTTTTTGTACTGCGCATGTGCACAGCACAGACAGCCTGGGACAGGAGCAGGACGTTCCAGGGGCGGGTGCGCGCGTGCGGCGAGTGCGTGCGCATGCGAGCTGGCATGTGGCAGCGATGACTAGAGCCTGTTTTTAAATGGGCTAAGGTCACTAGTGAAGTAATAATGTTGAGGAGCATTGCTCTAGGATACCCTCTCACCTTCCCATTTGACCACTTCTGCGCTGCACAACTTAATAGAGGTAAACAAACACAGAGGCGTAATTGGAGGCACAGGGAGATAAAAGGAAGAAAAGAAAACTGAAGTTACTCTTTAAATAGACACTTTTTTTTTCGCTTCTGTGTCTCTTTAAGGTATTCCTTGAATCTAATTCATTTATCTCAAAATTGCATATAAATTTTACATTGGTTGAATTGAGATAATTTACTAGATAGAATAGTAGATAGAGATGACCCGAACTGTTCACTTGGCAAATAGTTCACGGCGAACAATGCATTCTCGCGTTCACGTCTATTCATGAACATATGGCGTGTTCGATTCGGTCCCTATACATTATAATGGAGCCAACAATTGTCCCCTCATCCCACAGTCAGCAGACACAGGGCAGCCAATCAGCTATCTCTCCCACCTGGACCGCCCCCCTCCCCACCTATCAGAAAGCCAGCACAGGAGCCATTTTACACTCTGACTGTGGCTGCTGGGAAGGAGAATAGGGACAGTGCTGTACTGCTATTAGGGAAAGTGTTAGTTAGGCCTGTGTTCTGTGTCCCCAGTGGAGTTTCTTGCTGCTATAGTACCAATTCACCATCTACATAACCCCAAGAGCCCTTCTAAAGGCCATGTTTTGATCTTGTGATATTGCGGTTTAGTGTATCCACACAGTGCACTTTAGCGGTTGCCAAGTAGATGTACAGAGGCGCCAAAAGGATAAAATGTTTAAAATATTCGGGTGGCGGCGGTGGACCAGCCACTCAGAAATAGACTCGATGCTGTTGCTAGAGATAAAAACAATTTATTCACATACTCCACAAACAAAACCGCAACGCGTTTCACGGGCACAATCCCGCTTCATCAGGCATTAAACAAAGGGAGCATCACACAACTGCAGGTCCAATACACGCTTGGCACCTCTTGCAGACAGGTGCAGTCAGTGCTTAGTGCTACAGTAGTTTACTATTCTAAGCAGGGGCGTAGGAATAGGCCCTGCAGCCCCTGCGCCCGCGGGGGGCCCGGCCCCCCCCTGGGGCCCGCTTGGGGCCGTTTTGTGGGTGCTGGAGGGGTGGCAGCATGAGGGGAAAGCCTTGCCCACAGTCGGCGGGGAGAGGGGTAGTTCCCCCCTCTCCCTCACCTCGGGGCTCTCCCCTCTGTGCTCCCCTCCAGCTCTTTAGTGTGTGGGGCTGTGGGCAGCGGGCAGCGAGCGGCGGGCAGATACATACCTGCTTCCGTGCGTTCCATCGACGACTTCTCCCTCTAGCGGCTGACGTCACTTCCGGAAGTGACGTCAGCCGCTAGAGGGAGAAGTCTCCGATGGAACGCACGGAAGCAGGTATGTATCTGCCCGCCGCTCGCTGCCCGCTGCCCACAGCCCCACACACTAAAGAGCTGGAGGGGAGCACAGAGGGGAGAGCCCCGAGGTGAGGGAGAGGGGGGAACTACCCCTCTCCCCGCCGACTGTGGGCAAGGCTTTCCCCTCATGCTGCCACCCCTCCAGCACCCACAAAACGGCCGCGAGCGGGCCCCGGGGGGGGGGCCCGCTCAGAAAATCTGCAGGGGGGCCCGGTGGGGCCTAGTTACGCCCCAGATTCTAAGGGCTGTTTTTCTTTTTCTTGCTAATGTTATATTGCACTTCTGTGTGTCCAGTGCACCCATTAGCTGTTGGAGACAGGTCTGTTGGTCCTAGTAGTGCACCAACTTGATAAATCAATCGCCCTTGTTAGGGCTGTTTTTCTTTCTATTGTAATATTGCAGTTCTATGTGTCCAGTGCACACGTTAGCTGTTGGAGACAGGTCTGCTGGTTGTAGTAGCACTAGTAGTGCACTGACCATAACCCAATAATCCTTCACCTTGTAAGGCTTGGTGGTGTATTCTCCACAGTCAGCATGCAACGCATGAGCTGGCGTGGAGGAGGTACACACACTAGCACCAGGAAACAGGCTATCCCTAGTATAGTGGAGGGGAGGACTGATTCCAATAGGAGATTGTGGCGCACAGAGCCGGTGCAGATCTGACAGCCACAAACAATGCTTTCGTTATAACGTCTCAGCGCAAAGTAGCGCTGAGCGCATAAACCAGAACTGAGGAGATCAGGACAGGTAGACAGAATGAACGCTTGCTAGCTAGCGGCTACTTAGCGACAGCAAGCGTCCAAAACCAGACAGACTGGAATGAGGCAGCCAATGCGATGCGGCGATGGCGTGCCTCACAAAGACAGGACAGGATAGTCAGAAAATAGCAGGATTAAGATAGATGAACGTAACACAGATAAATATACAATAAGTATGTTTTCCTAGCGTATTACAATTACAGCTATCAATGAAACTATTTGTAACGTCTGACTAACATATGTATATATCGGCAATGAACCGATATATGACATAAGCAGGAACGCTGACTAGGAATGGAGTAACACAGGGAACAGGACTCAGAAGGATTCGCTATCTCTTCGCAGAGATGAACGCAATCCACAAACAGTAACAGAACAGGATTCAGAAGGATTCGCTATCTCTTCGCAGAGATGAACGCAATCCACAAACGGTAACAGAACAGGATTCAGAAGGATTCGTTATCTCTTCGCAGAGATGAACGCAATCCACAAACAGTAACAGAACAGGATTCAGAAGGATTCGTTATCTCTTCGCAGAGATGAACGCAATCCACAAACAGTAACAGAACAGGATTCAGAAGGATTCGTTATCTCTTCGCAGAGATGAACGCAATCCACAAACAGAACCAGGAGCAGGGTAACTAGCTCAGCACGGGTGTTCACGGTACGCGCAAACTACCAAAACGTGCTGGAAAACTGACTAACTGAACACAGGAAATAAACAGTTCGTGTACGTATATATCAGCAACACTGCTGTATCAACGTAACACAAATACAAGGAAAATAATAAACGTGCTGGTATGCATATATATTGGCAATGAACCAATATATGATGCAAAGACCAGCAAAGTATCTTTATAACAAGAAACACGATCGGGGGCTAAAGCGACAGCAAGGCAGGCTTAAGCTGAAGCTATGAAAACCCAAGGAAACCCTGCAGGAAGCAGATCTTTATACTGAGGTCATCCAATGGGAGCAGACATGCAGATTCCCACACAGGTGAATGATAATCAGTCACAAGCTGACAGCAGGGAAAGACAGACAAAGCTATGCAGCTTGCATGGAAATAGATCAGAACTGCCTGAGCTGCAGCACTACTACTTCCAGTAATAGCTGCTGCAGCAGCGATCATTACAGTACCCCCGCCTTTAAAAGCGGATTCCAGACGCTTTTCAAAACCGAAATTCCCAACAAAACAGTCTGACTGATAATTCATGATGACCGGGACAGCCCGGCAAGACCGAATTCCAGAATCAGTCCCCACAAGACTGGACCCATCAGAACCAGAACCTACAGAACCATGCCCATCAGTACCACAAGCCCCAGTGTGACACCCATCAGAACCATGATTTCCAGAAGAAAGCCCTCCAAAATTCCCTGAGCGATACCCACCGCCTTCCAGGAACCGTTCAGAAACGCCAAAGCCTTTGCAATGCCCACCGGTACTGTCTTTACTAACACAAAACCCACTGTTGAACCAGTCCAAGGCACCAGGACAGGTTTTCTCAGAGACCTCCCAGAACACCTTGAAGCTCCAAAGAGATCCCCATAGGTCAGAACGCCCCTTAGGCTCACATGGAGAACTATCAAGAACCCCTATGGAACCTAGGGCAATTCCCGAGTCAGGGCCACAAGGACAAACATCAATATCAGGGCTTTCAGGGACCAGAACCATCTCTGGGCATGCAGGCAGACTGGCAACATCAGAACGTGTTCCCACTAAGGAAGCATCAGAGCACGCTAACACCTTAGACACACTTGGGCATTCTGGCACACAAAGAACATCTGGGCACACCGGCACAAGAGAAACCTCTGGGCATGTCAAGGAACTGTGAGCCTCAGGGTCAGCCAAGACAGGACCAAAACCAGGACTGGCCAAAAAAAAATCATCATGACTAAACTTCGCAACCACTGGACTTTTACACGAGAATGCTGGATCAGACTTAGATGTCGCTGATTCCAGCAAAGTCAGTAACAAATCAGATTCAGGGGCACCAACAAAACAGGACAAATCTTCTGATGTATGCACTGAACCAGATAGGGACTCCACAACTACCTCTGGACTGGACAGAGACTCATTTAATACACTGGATTGGAGCTCATGAGGCGCTGCAGAACAAGTCAGTATTGCAGCAGCCCCCACTGGACTAGGCAAAACTGAGGAATTCCCTGGACAGGAAGGGGACTCTGGAACCTCTGCCACAGCGGCCAGAGAACTAGAATCTTTCAGGATACAGGGCTGGGTTTCAGGAACACTCATCAGACCGGACTGAAATTCTGAGATTTCTATTATTTTGACCAGAGAATCAGAATTATCCATGTTACAGGGCAAGACTTCTGAAACATTCAGAGGACAGGGCTGGAGTTCCTCGGCTGTTACAACACTGGAGAGGGACTCAACAACATTGGTTAAATCAGACTGTGTACAGGGCAAGGTATCTGACACACTTGCTGACGAGGACAATATTTCAATGGCTTCTGCTTTGCTGGGCAGAAATTCATCAAGTTTTATTAGAGCAGACTGTAATTCCAAAACAGCTGCTAGACAAGTGAATATTACTGCAACACCAACTGAGGTAAGCAGTGCTTCAGCCTCCTCTGCTAGAGGGTTTAAAGTATCCAAAGTACTGGGTGAAGCATAAGACTCTGCGACCACAGCTTCACTGGACAGGATCACTGAACAGTCCATATTGCAGGGCAAAACCATGGAAGCACCTGCTGGACAGCATAATGATTCTGTGACCTGAGTTTCATTGGAGAGATCTACTGCACAATTCATGGTACAGGGCAAATTTATTGGAAAATTTTCTGAACAAGGTAATAATTCTGCGATTTCAGGTTCACATAGCAGATGCTCTGAGCTATTCACGAAACTAGAGCGAGGTGTAGAAACAGGAAGATCAAGACACAATGTTTGCGCATCTGCTGGATCAGACAGGAGTTGAACTTTATTAACACAGGTAATTTCTGCAGAAGTGTTTGCAGAGACAGGCAAGATTTTTCTGGTGTCTGTTTCACTAAACAAAGAGTCATGAGTACTGGCTAGGCTGGACTCGGAAGTCAGCAGGACCTCTGGATTCTCTGCTGAGAAATTTGCGCAGGGCAAGGTTAAGAATGTATCAGTGGCTTCTGTTTTACTGGGAAGTAACACTGAGTTATCCATGGTACAGGGTGGAATTGCAGGAACTTCAATTTCACACAAAAAGAGCTCCGAATCACCTGCTGAATCAGCCAAAGGTGCTGAAGCAGGCGGGTCAGAACGCCAAATTTGCGAATTCGGAGTCACATAAAAATCATCCAAAATCAGTTCCCACACATCAATCAAAGGAGCCACACAGTCATACCTACACACACCAGCCTCTATTAGGTTATAGGCTGACTTAATGCATGCGTTCAATACCATTTCACTTTTTGCACTGTAAAATTGACAAAATGAACTTGAATCATTCTTCCATTCACAGACCAGGGCTTCCATCTCTCCCCTCTCGAATGGAGGATCCCATGCATACTTAACAGCGAAACATTTAGGCTGATCACAGTCTGCAGATATGATTGTGGCAGGCACATGTATAGGGTTAATTAGCAGGTGATTGGCAGATTCCTTATTCTTAAGAATCTCCAATACCTGTAGCAAGTGTTGAACTGTAGTGTATGCAAACTTCCCTTGGTTCACAAATAAGTTGATTTGTTCAATACTCTGTAATATCTCATCATAATCATACTCAGATAATTCTTTTAAACAAAAATCTTTATTTTCCCTAGCCAGGGAGGAAAGTTCATTAGTAGTTTCATAAGTCCATTTAACTCCCCTGAAAGACAATTGCATTTCATTATCTGTTAATGGCAGAATCTCATTATAGGTCTCAGTCGCTAAGGATAACGATTCTGCAGATTGGACACGTTTCTTAGAACGTTTGCGTTTTGCCTTTGATCTTGCTGGTGATTTATTCAAAGCTGCAGGAAAATTATCAGTAACACTTTCTGCTTGCTGCTCATTCTTGCAAGCAATTGAAGGAGCAGCTGATTGGCCTGCTGCCAGGAGTTCATTAAGAGGAAAAGGCAATGGATCTATGCGCAACCAGTTATGGATCACAAACGCTAGAAATTCCAGCGGTCTATCTTTCAAATCGGAATGATTGAGAACATCAAATGCCCACTGGAATAATTCCCCTTTAAACAAAATATAACTTAGTTGGAGTGCCCAGGTTGAAACAGGAGTCGCTTGGAGATCAGGATTGGTCAGGAACCTGGCACATTCAGAGAAAAACTCATTTTCTGTTTCAGAGCTAAGTTCTTCAAATTTCTTAAAGGAACAGGAACCATAATTAACAGTGTCATACTTTCTGGGAATCCCCCCCACAATGGGGATTGGTAATGGGGTTTTCATAATGTAAGGCTTGGTGGTGTATTCTCCACAGTCAGCATGCAACGCATGAGCTGGCGTGGAGGAGGTACACACACTAGCACCAGGAAACAGGCTATCCCTAGTATAGTGGAGGGGAGGACTGACTCCAATAGGAGATTGTGGCGCACAGAGCCGGTGCAGATCTGACAGCCACAAACAATGCTTTCGTTATAACGTCTCAGCGCAAAGTAGCGCTGAGCGCATAAACCAGAACTGAGGAGATCAGCACAGGTAGACAGAATGAACGCTTGCTAGCTAGCGGCTACTTAGCGACAGCAAGCGTCCAAAACCAGACAGACTGGAATGAGGCAGCCAATGCGATGCGGCGATGGCGTGCCTCACAAAGACAGGACAGGATAGTCAGAAAATAGCAGGATTAAGATAGATGAACGTAACACAGATAAATATACAATAAGTATGTTTTCCTAGCGTATTACAATTACAGCTATCAATGAAACTATTTGTAACGTCTGACTAACATATGTATATATCGGCAATGAACCGATATATGACATAAGCAGGAACGCTGACTAGGAATGGAGTAACACAGGGAACAGGACTCAGAAGGATTCGCTATCTCTTCGCAGAGATGAACGCAATCCACAAACGGTAACAGAACAGGATTCAGAAGGATTCGTTATCTCTTCGCAGAGATGAACGCAATCCACAAACAGTAACAGAACAGGATTCAGAAGGATTCGTTATCTCTTCGCAGAGATGAACGCAATCCACAAACAGTAACAGAACAGGATTCAGAAGGATTCGTTATCTCTTCGCAGAGATGAACGCAATCCACAAACAGAACCAGGAGCAGGGTAACTAGCTCAGCACGGGTGTTCACGGTACGCGCAAACTACCAAAACGTGCTGGAAAACTGACTAACTGAACACAGGAAATAAACAGTTCGTGTACGTATATATCAGCAACACTGATGTATCAACGTAACACAAATACAAGGAAAATAATAAACGTGCTGGTATGCATATATATTGGCAATGAACCAATATATGATGCAAAGACCAGCAAAGTATCTTTATAACAAGAAACACGATCGGGGGCTAAAGCGACAGCAAGGCAGGCTTAAGCTGAAGCTATGAAAACCCAAGGAAACCCTGCAGGAAGCAGATCTTTATACTGAGGTCATCCAATGGGAGCAGACATGCAGATTCCCACACAGGTGAATGATAATCAGTCACAAGCTGACAGCAGGGAAAGACAGACAAAGCTATGCAGCTTGCATGGAAATAGATCAGAACTGCCTGAGCTGCAGCACTACTACTTCCAGTAATAGCTGCTGCAGCAGCGATCATTACACACCTCCACTATTGGCATCTAGTATCCACTACTGCCCACTGTATAAGGTCTCCGTGCAGAATCAGTGTTTTTTTTTATCACTTAACTGTCATTGATCTACCTCAGCCCAACCACAGGGGTCTTAAAACCGCGATCACCTGCACTCCTTTGAACGAGCGCACAAGCACAGCGGCCACTACACACCACTACACAAAGATTGCCTCCAAAAGAACTAACATTTATGTCCTGGAGGTGTCACATAGCAAAAACAATGATTTGCTTACCAGACTTTATCACTAAAGCTCTTTGCGGTTGTTTGCAGTGCGTTAAACATGGCATTTCGTCTGTCAGTGTGAACCGGGTCTGACCCTTACACTACCTTATCGACGTGTACACATGCCGGACGTTTTAAAGCACTTAATTTCCACAAATTCTACAAATTTAGGAATGTACTGTGATTTCTGCCCTTTAGAGATTAAAACACGACCCTGAGTCAACTACGTAATTTTTGGTGGGACTTTTGCCATGGATCCAGGTGTTAGGCCCCTTGAAATAACTTTTCCATCACTTTTGTGGCCAGAAACAGTCCCTATAGGTTTTAAAATTTGCCTGTTTGCAAACCAAAAATGTAATGTTCACTACATCACTAATAGTAGATAGTCCTTGGATGCTGAGTATTTTGGGGATTATGCAGTAATATTCAAAGCTATACCCAAATCACTTATTTTTCCTTGTTTGTGCATCAGCTGTAAAATAAAAATATGTAGCATTTCAATGAATTTCAGAATTTAAAGCTGTTGAAGCCTAAAGCCATGAGAAATCTTGGGTGTAGCAGCTTTTCTCCCCTCTGACACTAGAGGTTGCTGTCTGTTGTATAAAGCAAAGGCTGCCCATTCATCACCATTAGACATGATATTTGCATCTCATGTGACCATCCCTATTTAGAATTGTAGAGACTTTCAAAGGGCCTTATAAAAAGTGTTAAAGATACAAAATGTAATATAAAATTTAATGCAGCATCTGCCCTAGTTGTGATATCAATGTTACAGGTGGTATGTGAACACTTTGGTTTGATTTATTATTGTGGTGCTAGGCAGTGATGTAGTATGATCAGGAAAACATTCAGACTTAGATTTAAAGTGGTATGAACCTTAGAAATACATTTTTGCTGTAAAAGACTAAACACACAAACACACACACACACACACACACACACAAAAATGTTAAAGACTGATATGTCATATGTATACATATTTACACCACACTGAAACTAACTAATAGTTGGTCACAGTACACATGTACACATGTAGCAGATTGTCTTGTAATTAAGTAATTGTTGTGTACACGAAGTAGAGATAGTTCTCAACTTCAGCCCTGGATACAGCAGAAGCGATTCTCATGCTAGGTACACACAATGCGTTTTTTCGGTCGATTTTCCGTCTGATCGATTGTAGATTCGATTTTCCAGTCGATTTCCTGCTCGATTCTCTTATCTTTTCTTATCTATTTGCATTCAATTCTATGAGAAATCAACCAGAAAAACGATTGAAAATAATATCGGACGTGACGGAAATTATCTATCGAACCATCTAACACAAAATTGCATGGTGTTTACCAGGATTTACACAGTTTAGTATAGCTCAATTAAATCTGGTAATTTTAGTTCAGCAATGTTAATCTTATCAATTAGCTTAAGTGAAGTAGATGTTTAGTATCAGTGGCATAGGGATCACCATAGCAGCCGTAGTGACTGCTATTGAGCCTGTGACAAGAGAGGGCACTCTAATCATAGCGACGGTGGACACCTGGAGAAGATAGATCATCAGTGGAGCCTGGACATGTCAGTTACTGCTCTAATATGCTCCACTGCTGCTACTCTGCATGAGAGGACGGGGGGGGGGGTTACATCTGGGTACCTGCACCGGGGGGTTCTTTTGGCTATCCATACTTGGATGGCTAATGCTGTCTACCTGTACTGGGGCTCCTCTACTGCTACAGAGGGTGCTACCTCTGACTACCTATACTAGAGGGGGCTACTTCTGGCTACCTATGTGGGGACACTAGGGCTACCTATACTGAGGAGGAGAACTATACGGGGGGGGGGGGGGGTACTTCTGGCTACCTATGTGGGGACACTAGGGCTACCTATACTGAGGAGGAGAATTATACGGGGGGGGGGGGGGGGTGGTACTTCTGGCTACCTACAATAGGGAGGCCCTCTGGCTACCAATAGTGTGGGCCTGGATACATATATTAGGAGTTACCTATAGTGGGCAGAGGGGTAACTACCTACACTGGGTACCCAGGATGGAGAATTTTGTGTCAAGAAGATAACTTTTCCTAAAATTGTTATTCTGACTTTATAAGAATGATGTTCTTTTTTGTCATATGTTTGTGGTTGGATTATTCGCTCTAGGCTGATAGAAGTCTGTGAGGTTACACTCTTTATCATTTGTTGCTTGTGTCTAATAATTGTTATTTTGTGCATTGCCTGAATTTACTGGGGTTGAAGGGAAAAAGACACCAGAAGATCCTGGAACAGTAGGTCAGATTTTGTAACTTACTTTACTACACTCTTCAGAACTGCAGACATTAGATTCACAAAGGCACAAAAAGTCATCAGAAATAGATTGGTAAATGTGAAGTAGCTTGATTTGCACTAGACAAATGCCTGATTTTATTGGAATCTTGCTTGATAAGTTCCTTTATACACATCCATTTAGAAGTTAGCATTTTGAAGTGCCAGTGATGAGAGTAAATTCTGTGCAGAAGGAGAAGCAAACTCATTAGCAGGCAGCTCTTCAAGGACATATTTTTCAAAGGAAAGTTCTGAGCCAAGATAAACGTGTTGCTCTTCCAGCATGCGGTTCATCTGACCTTGTGTTTCTTACTGTATCAGAAGCAGGCACAGATAGTGCATTCCTGTGCTCACTTCTTTATAGTTCTGGGGGCATCTATTTATACACAATACATGAAAACAATTCAATGCTCAATGAGCTTGAAATCCTTTAGTTTGCTGTATCAGTTTCAACTAGTGTCCATTGTCCTGAAAAAATTATTATCTAAGTTTGATTTCTTTTTTACTTATCTGCTTTTGTAGTGGTTATGAAGGCCTTGAAATTTTATCAGTGTTTGAAAACGTTTGCTGTGCTGTGACAAAGAAAAAAAAGAAACAAACAAACAAAAAGCAGTATCTGTTTTATGTCAGTTCTTCTGTCCCTTCTTGTATTCCGCTTTATAGCCTATTCAATGACGTGCAGAAAATACATACAAAATCACTCCTCTTGTGCATTTTGAAAAACTGGCCTTGGAACTGAAGAGCACTCGACATGCTTTTATTGGGGCAACTGCTAAGAAAGCAAACACAAAAAAGCAAAGTGTGCATGAAGCCTAAAGGGGCCCATATATCTAGCAATGTACAGTATGGGCAGATCGACCATGAGACAGGTTTCTCTCTGATCAAATCTAAGCAGAGAGATCTGTTGCCTGCCCTTACACCGCAGGCTGATTCCCAATAGATTTTAGAATGAAATTTATCCAGAATCGGCCTAGCGGTGCTGCTTCCGCCACCTGCCTGGTCACCTCCTAAATGTAAAATGTACCGCCCATGCCCACACTATAAATTCTCACCTGTCCCGTTGGCACGACACTCCGCCTCATCCGCCATCACCACACACAGGCACAGGGGGGACATTTTACACATGGGGGGACAGTGTGCGGGGGTCCATCGTGTATGTTGGTTGTCGCAGTTTTGCATTCCGCAACTGCCGCATACCCGATGGACCATGCCGGACTGAGATTTTCCAGCATGTTCAGTTGATATATTCAAAGATTTTGTCTCAACATCAATCGAATCACCAATCAGGGATGTTTGTTGTGGTACCAGTTTTCATCGAATTCGATTAAATTATGGTCCTATCGGGCTGAAAAATTGATAGATGTATGGACATCTTAACAGATTCATAGCGTTCAGGAGCTAGTTATGATGAAAGGAAACAATTATTTAGGACTGGGAGGTTAAGGGTGAAGGATAGCAGACATGCATGATTTGAGAAAATATGGGTTTGTCCAAGAACACTAATACACAGGGCTCTCTGAGAATTAAAGTCAATTATTTCCAGGCACAGATCTAAATATGCCCTCTAACGACTCAGTAAACAGGGTGCTCAAATGTGAAATGAGACCTCTTTAGCAAAAAGAGCCCACCAAATTTTGATCACATGTCAAGGAGTAATTGTGGTAGGCTATCAGATTCAACACAAATACCATAGGCCTGTCTGCTGCAGCTGCCTGGATTGCACCATCCTACTGTTTGGCCTGGAAGGGGGCCAGCATAGACAGGATCTCCCCTAGTAGATTGCAACCCATAGGAATGGCTATGTGGTGCACAAAGCAGCCAGGGTCTTGGCTCCTCCCATAACTATTTGACATCAGTTAATTAAGGGGCTTTCACACAGGCAAAAAGAAAGTATGCAACAGAGTGCCTACATTGATCTAGGAAATATTTATGCTTGGAGTGCAGCTTGAGGAATGGTAAAGCTCCTTATTCACAGAAATTAAACTGCAGGAAAGAAACCTATGCTAGTTTGCAGGCAAATCTTTTGGCATTTGAAAAAAAAAAATCAAAAGGCGGCATACTAATCTAGAAAAGGTTATTTTAATAACACTGTATTATAAAACAGCCTGTAAAGTAGTGGTATGGTATACACTATGTAATTCTCTTTAACTTAAAGTTGAGAGTAAATGTCAAACTGCCCACCAATAAACAAGAGAAAATACATAATGTATTTATTCTATCTGAAAGATAGCTCAGAAATTTCCCCCTCGGATAATCCATCAAGCAATCAGTGACTATCTCTGCTTGCAGTTTGCATGACTTGGCTTAATCTTGGCAGCAGTACAGGGTCAGAGAGGTCCCACTGTACTAAATTTAGAACCATAGCATATACAGTACTTTCATGACCCAGTTACTTAAAATAAAGGTTATTACGTTTTTGGCTAGTTATGTGAGGTTCCTGGTCATACTGCCTTACATTTATGTATTGCTATGTAGGAGAACCCTCAAAACTGAATATGAGATGTGATCATGAACATAAAACATAACAAATGGAAAATGCATACAGATTAACCTGGCCCGTGCCAAAATCACACAACACCAAAGCAAAGGCTGGTAATTGCTCTGAAATATAATACAGTATTTTACTGGACTTACGTGATGACTTGTCCCTTCATCATGCCTTCACTACTTTGAAAAAAAAAAGCGCTGAGGCATTGCAGTCTGACGTCCAGTAAATATTTCTATATTTTTATGGTGTGAATAAACACAGCACAATACATACAAAATGGGGGATCCTAATAAGATTTCTGACCATACACATGGCTAAATCAGAAAAAAACATAGGTACAAAAAAAACAAAAACACTTCAATGAAAAAAACCTACAAAATTGTACACAAAGCAGAAGATGGACCGAGGTTCTTCAGTCAAGAAACTGTATTACAGTTGAAAAAAAAGAGATCAATTTGGAAAACAGACAAGGATTATGTAATGGATAGCGGAGATGCCGCCGCGGAGACAAGCGGCATGGCGGCTATCTCCGCGTATCAGCCGGCGGCTTCGGCCACGCAGTTACATGCTGGTGCTCTGCCTGGTCCTTCTATTGCACATAGATTGAGGGCTATGCGCGCGCACGCCAGGCGACAGGACCTATGCGAATAGAAGGGGAGTCAGCTGATCTGCCAGGTCAGCTGACTCCAAACGTTATCTCGGATTGGCTGAGTGACTGGGGCGGCGCTGCGGAGCTGCTATGTATATATAGTAGTAGTCCGTCAGGTACTGACTCTGTACCTCTGCTCATCTGATTCATGTTGCCGACCCTGCCTGAACCTAACACTGAATCAGTCTTCTGTCTTTGTACCTTATCTGTCCGTACGTTGCTGACTCTGCTTGTCTGACCTCTCTTGCCTCACCAGTGGGCCTAGCCACTGGCGAGGGATCTGTAGCTTTGCACCTGCTCCTCAGGTGAAGCTCAACTGCAGTACTGTCTGTAACACCTGCTCCTCAGGTGTCCCTTGGCTTCAGTGTAGTCTTTATCACCTGCCCCTCAGGCAGGGCCGGTTTAAGCAACAATGGGGCCCCAGGGCAAAATAAACCTGGGGGGCCCCCCCAACATATACCCCGGAACAAAAATCGTCATTAGGGGACCTTTTTTGCAGCTGGTATAGTCAGGGTGTGAAGTCCCAATCGGTCAGAGCTCCACATTCTGGCTATCCCAGCCTGCATGGGGGACAAGGGGTTAAAAAGTTTCAGGAGGGGGGACCCTACATAATTTTTTTTTTTTTTTTAAATTCCCACACTCTAAACATAAAAAAAAATTGGGAAAATAGGAAAAAATGCCAGGGATCTTGATACAGCCATATTACGGCTGTATAGCGATCCCTGGCCAAAGCGCTGCGGCTGTGTATGGACCCCCTGGAAACCCCGTCAGGAAATTTATTGCGCTTTCGTTTGATGCATGTAAAATTACACTACCATTAGGTTTGCTACTAAAAGTGACATTTACCGCATTTAAAACTATACTTTTTTCCTTCTAAACTTTAAAATCGATTTTCTCAAAAACTATAAAGTCTTTTTGAAAAATTGTTTTTTCCTCTTATTCCTAATGATCTCCTTAACATATCCTGCAAATTTAGGGTTTCTAGCATTTAAGGTGGATTTGCTATTAACCATTAAAGTCGGCAGGTTTTTAAATGTGTTTTTTTTTCCTTTGAAACTTTAAAATCGATTTTCTCAAAAACTATAAGGCCGATTTGAAAAATTTTTTTTTCCTCTTGTAGCCACTGGGGGCCCCTACAAGCTCTGGGGCCCTAGGGCAGCTGCCTCCTTTGCCTTAATGGTAGCGCCGGCCCTGCCCTCAGGTGAATATCCTTTTCAGCACTGTCTGTAACTCCTGCTCCTCAGGTGTCCACTGGCTGAAGTATAGTCTTAATCACCTGCTCCTCAGGTGGTCATTGCTCGCAGCACAGTCTGTAAACACCTGCTCCTCAGGTGTCCACTGGCTGCAGTATAGTCTTTATCACCTGCCCCTCAAGTGAATATCCTTTGCAGCACTGTCTGTAACATCTGCTCCTCAGGTGTCCACTGGCTGCAGTATTATCTGAATCATCCACTCCTCGGGAGACTTCCTGCTCCTCATTACTGTTGCACCAAACACTATCTCACATTGGTAGTCCTGTGTCTGGCTATACCAGCATTATTGGTGATTCTGCAGATCACCACATAATCAGGTATAGCATCTGTATTATTGGTGATACTGCAGATCACCAATAATCAGAAAATCTGTTTAGCTGACACCAATCGTTACAGATTATGATGCTGATTTTTTTTCTCTCTCCCTCTCTCAGAGCTGGATAATACAAAACATTTTATACATACCTGGGGCTTCCTCCAGCCCCATACGCTCTGATCGCTCCCATGCTGCCCTCTTCAGCTTTCCTGCAGGTCCGATACTAGGTCCCGCACTTCCGTCAGTCGGAGCCAGTCTGACATAAGAGAAGTGCGCTCTTTGCGTATCTCTCCAGCAGCCGCTGGATGAACACGGTGATTCCAGTGCTGAAGACTTGGGCGCAGCTGGAGCCACCATAGGCGGTAATAGGAATTACGGCTATAGCAGCGCACCGGGAGCGCACAGCAGCGCAAGTTACTTTTAAGACACAATAATTCGGCTTCCAGCAATTGCTGGAAGCTGAATTATTTCATTCCCCACCATCCATGGCGGCCTAGAGGGGGAATAGTACTTTACACGGACGGAAACTTGTGCAGCCGCAGGATCAGCTATATACCGCTGTATCCTGCGCCCAAGTCTCCCACGCCAATATCTCTCGTACTCCCGCTCAAGAGATACGTAGAGGGCGCACTTCTCCTGTATGTATAAAACATTTTGTATTATCCAGCTTTGGTACACTTTAAGGGGGAGAATGAGGGACATTTAGTGGTCTTATCCCGTGATAATCCAATCTGTATGGCTGGATGAAAATTTTATGTAAAATGTAATATTTGGAAAGGGGACTATGCTGTTTTAACTATTTCAGAAAATGCTGGCAATCATCACTGCAGCCATCATATGGGACATAAATACACGTAGCAATGCCTAAGGACTAGTTCATATATCCCCAATCTCAGATCTGTACACCAGACACTGTACTACGGTTGCAAAGAAAGGAAATTTGATCTACTTCAGATTATTAGACATTTTCCTAGGTTGTAAGCTCGAGTTAACAGAATACACACAATAATCAAGAACTGGCAGCAAACTAAAATGCAAAGATAATTTACTGTATTATAAAATGGTTTGCATCACATTGATATACCGTATGTTATGGATATATCTTGTGTTTTTTGTTTTGCTTTTTGTTTTGACTTTAGATGTGTTGTATTTTACCTTAGTCATCCAGACCATGCAGTCAGTCTCTAACTTGAATGGGTGAAGGTTTTGCTCTAAAGCAAATGTTACAGCTCAAAAATGTCTTAGCACTGTTAAAAATGTAAAAATGGGGGGAACAGGCATGTGTAGGAAGCTCTCCTCATACCCACCGCCAGGGGTGTTGCTAGCCCCAAAGATCAGTGGCACATGCCCCGGATCTATTCTGGGGTGCAATCGGATGTCCCCCAGGGTGAGTGGTGCCTCTACGAGGGCATACTGGGTGCTGCGGTGCCCTGCTAGGTACCGTGATGCATTTATGGGAGTATGCAGGGAGCTGTGGTTATTGTATGAGGGCATGTTTGAAGTTGTGGTGCCTCAATGGGAGGCCCATTGGAGCATGGGAGGGGATCCACTAGAAGGTCAGGGAATGCTATGGAGGAACTGCTAGATAACCTGGTAGCAGTCCAGCCCACCCAGCAGAAAGCCCGACCAGCCAGCACAGAAGCCAGGTAAGTCTGCCTAGTTATATTTAAGTGACACTGCCTATTTATGTGATATCATATGCTGCATTTTTTTATATTAATAGAGAGGGGGCTTCATCCAATATTGCTGGGCAGGCCTACTTAGGGCTTGATTCACAAAAGAGTGCTAACTGTTAGCACGGCCGTTTTCGCGCGAATTTTCGCATTGTGCGCGATCGCGAATTTTCGCGCAAAACGATAATGGTTTTGCGCACAAATGCGAATTTTCGCGCAAAAACGATGTTGATTTCACGGTAAAATTCGTGTTTGCACGCGAAAACGTTATCGTTTCGCGCAAAAATTCGCGGTCGCACGCAATGCAAAAATTCGCGCAAAAACGGCCGTGCTAACAGTTAGCACTCTTTCGTAAATCAAGCCCTTAGTCTGCTGTTGAGTTCATGCAAATTTGGCTTCACCCATGACCACACCCACATTCTAGTGCATGACCACACCCATTTTCTGCCTGGAATGGCCAAAAGTGCCCCGGTTCTCCTAGGATCCTAGCAATGCCCCTGCTCACTGCTCCCCCCATTCTCCACCGTTCCGCTCTGTTATGTTGCAATGGCCCCCTGAAGCTACTTCCGAGTCGGGAGGGTCGGTGAGCACAACGTCACATCTATGTAGTGCGCATGCGCACGGCGCTCCCAGACACACGATCAAGGACACATTTCGCTGGGCGGCGCCTGCACACTGCTCGCCAACCCTCTTGACCCTTTCCTACAGATGCCTGCCACCACCACCCCATGTTTTTACATTTTTAACAGTTCTAGGGTATCCTTTAACCACTTGCCGACCGCACGCTTATACCGTGTGTCGGCAAAGTGGCAGCTGCAGGACCAGCGACGCAGTACTGCGTCGCCAGCTGCAGGCTGATTAATTAGGAAGCAGCCGCTCGCGCGAGCGGCTGCTTCCTGTCAAATCACGGCGGGGGGCTCCGTGAATAGCCTGCGGGCCGCCGATGGCGGCTCGCAGGCTAAATGTAAACACAAGCGGAAATAATCCGCTTTGTTTACATTGTACGGCGCTGCTGCGCAGCAGCGCCGTAAGGCAGATCGGAGATCCCCGGCCAATCAGCGGCCGGGGATCGCCGCCATGTGACAGGGGATGTCCCGTCACTGGCTGCACAGGACGGATAGCGTCCTGTGCAGCCTCGATCGCCGGGGGGGCCAGGTAGGAGAGGGAGGGGGAGGATTTCGCCGCGGAGGGGGGCTTTGAGGTGCCCCCCCCGCAACACCCAGGCAGGCAGGAGAGATCAGACCCCCCCTGCACATCATCCCCATAGGGGGGAAAAAAGGGGGGCAATCTGTTCTCTCTGCCTGCAACCTGATCTGTGCTGGGGGCTGCACAGCCCACCCAGCACAGATCACTCAAAACAGCGCTGGTCCTTAAGGGGGGGTAAAGGGTGGGTCATCAAGTGGTTAATGCTGTAAAGAAAATGTACTTACGGCTGTAGCTTTGAGTGGTCATGTGACCAACAGAGCATGTACTGGAAACACTGGGGGGATTCCAAATGTTAAAAGAATAAGCAGGTTTACTGTGTATAGTTAACAAAGTCTATGTAGCACACAATTTTATGTATTTTAGTGAAGCAAGGGTCACTCCGGTTTAGTTTAGGACTATGCCGCTTTCGCACAGGAGGCTGAAATGTGCGCAGGCAGCTCGGCCTCCCTACTTTCGGCTGCAGTTACATGCAACCATATGGCAGTGTCTGCAACCCAATACATGTCATTGTATTACACACAGTGGCATCAAATAACAGTAGAAAACAGCGACAAATCATATCTGAGCACGGCTGTGACTTCATGGGGGGGGGGCCTGTCCATCGCCCATGCTGAATGGTAGGAAGCCACCGATCGGTGCACAGGCTGTGAATTCACCACCTTTGCCTGCTGTGTGAAAGAGGGCTAATACTGTGCCAGTGTTGTGGGGATAAGTACTGATTACTGCAGCACCCAACCCCTGGTTCTGAAAGAATAATGTGATTGGTGATGTATTGTTCTGCTCATTGGCACACTTCACATTTACAATCTTTTGGGAGTGTGGAAGTCGTTGGAAACTTAATTGTATCTTGTTACATTACAAACATCCACAGTGACATTGTACTTTGTAACGTGATGGGTATCCATGCTGGCTGTGAGCATGGCTTAGCCCATCCATCAGTCACGTGTGCGTCTGTTGCAAGTACGCTCTGCATGAAATGTAACGTGACGGGTATCCATGCTGGCTGTGAGCATGGCTTAGCCCATCATTCACGTGTGCGTCTGTTGCAAGTACGCTCTCTGCATATAAGTGCGCTCTTTTGTTCACTAGTTATGATTCAACAACAAGAACAACACATTTGTAAAGCTCTTTTCTCCCTTAAGACCCAAAACGCAGTCTCATAGCTAGGACATCTCACACATTGTTTTTGCCAGCCCTAGACCCATCACATATTTATTCTACCTCTGCTGTTATTCAGCGAAATGAATTCATTTGTGTTAATTAGATGATGCAGAGGTCAGGTGGGATGTTCAGTGCTCAATCAATAGCTGGGAATTACCATCTATTTCATTTGTGTGCAGCGCAGGAGTAATGGCGGTGACATCATCCCATCATCACCTCTCCTGAGGAGTAAATGACCTGCATTGTTCTTGTTTGCTCTAACTTGATCTCATAATGCAAATGCTGACATTTTAAATGTGTCAGGTCCTTGTCCAAACATTAGCAGCTAATCTCGTGGAATTGCGCAAAGCAGCTGAGCGGGAACCTTTTCTGCTTTTATTATCATCAGCTGTGCCTAGTTTATTGGTTCAGGAAATCACCTCCCCGCCTAATTATCCTTAATATATGACGACACATGTAATAATTCTGTACACATTGTTGGGCTTCTTTGTTTTGGAGTCCTATAAATTTCCACCCCAGGTTAACAAATGGAACGAGACAGGAAATAGTTGTCTGCTTATAGGGGAGGGAAATAAAAATGTTCAATGCCTATTGTGTATAGTTTACATAAAAAAATGAACATTTCTGTATAACTGTATTGATTTGACTGTAGCTTGAACACTGCAGCTATACATCAATATTACAGTCCATCTAACCTTCCTCAGAGTTTTCTATAGAGGATGCATAGTTATATAAGCCTCCCCTTGTTGCTTACCAAGTCTTTACTAGGCCTTGTGGCATACTGTGCAGTTGCAATGCATTGGAGAATCTATTGAGCAGCAGGTTTATATTGGCCCTCGTCTCACAAAGACACCTGGATGTCCCCCCCTCTCAACATGACCTACTCCAAAAACTGTACACGCCTAAACATTCCGCAGCCTTCCTCACTGACATTGCTGGGCATTTAGGTGAACCTTCTTAAAAATGTGGCTGATCCCAGGTTATAATCAGGAAGGGAGTAAATAAATAATGTTGGTTTATTAACACAGGTACAAAGGGAACTAGAATAAAACTGGAGCAGCTGCTCTTAGCAACCAGTCTCATCTGACTCTGTCACTTCTTTTAACAGATAGGACTTTATTAGTTTTCCTAGACAGCTGCTTTCATTTTGAGCCAGGTTTGTTTATGCTTATGGACTATAGGAAGCATTTTCCTAACCTTCTACTCTCACCACTGATGGGAAGAGGCTCTAAATGTGTTGACACAAGAAACATTTTCTATTATTACTATGATTATTATTATGTTGTATTTATTTATGCAGTGGTCTTAGGCCTGGTTCACACTGGCAATAAAAACGATCCGTTAGCGCAGTGTTTTCCCAACCCTGTCCTCAAGGCCCACCAACAGTGCATGTTTTGTAGAAATCCACAGAGGTGGTTAATCAGCTCTGCTGGGACACTGATTACCCCACCTGTGAAAGTTTGTGGTTTTCTGCAAAACTTGTACTGTTGGTGGGCCTTGAGGACAGGGTTGGGGAACTTTGCGTTAGCGGATCATAACGGGCAATGGATCCAATGTTAACCTATGAATCCGTTCACATTCATCTGTTCGAATATATCCGTTCTGCACGCTTTGCTGAACTGACTACAAGTTTAATGCTGCAGCGATTTTTCCTGGACAGCGGAGCCCAGCGGAACGGAAATGAAGGCTGAAGCACTGCATGGAAGGCAATGAGAAATGAATCTTGTTAAACGCACTGGCTAAAAAACGGACAGTTCTAGCCGGCAATATCTACTTTGGTGATGGGGGTCTGCAGGGCCAGTTTAAGCAAACAAAAATCGGCATTAGGGGACCTTTTTTGCAGCTGGTATAGTCAGGGTGTGAAGTCCCAATGGGTCGGAGCTCCACATTCTGGCTATCCCAGCCTGCATGGGGGACAAGGGGTTAAAAGTTTCAGGAGGGGGGACCCCACATAATTAAAAAAAAAAAATTCCCACACTCTAAACATAAAAAAAAATTGGGAAGATAGGAAAAAATGCCAGGGATCTTCATGCAGCCATATTGCGGCTGCATAGCGATCCCTGGCCAAAGCGCTGCAGCTGCGTATAGACCCCCTGGAAACCCCGTCAGGAAATTTATTGCGCTTTCGTTAGGTTTGCTACTAAAAGTGACATTTACCACATTTAAAAGTATACTTTTTTCCTTCGAAACTTTAAAATCGATTTTCTCAAAAACTATAAGGTCTTTTTGAAAAATTGTTTTTTCCTCTTATTCCTAATGATCTCCTTAACATATCCTGCAAATTTTTTTGTTTCTAGCTTTTAAGGTGGATTTGCTATTAATCATTAAAGTCGGCAGGTTTTTAAATGTGTATTTTTTTTCCTTTGAAACTTTAAAATCGATTTTCTCAAAAACTATTAGGCCGATTTGAATTTTTTTTCCTCTTGTAGCCACTGGGGGCCCCTACAAGCTCTAGGGCCGTGGGGCAGCTGCCTCCTTTGCCTCTATGGTAGCGCCGGCCCTGGGGTTCTGAAGTGTGTGTGTGTGCGTGTGGAGTATGGGGAAATGGAACTAAACCAACTGAATGGGAACAGAATGGAAACAGATACACTTAAATGGAAATTGGATCCATTTTCACGGATCCGTTTACCAGATAAATGCCGCTGTGAACTGGCCCTTAATATAATAGTGTCACATTTTTGTTTCCTCTTTTCTGCATTTTTATATTTTATTTCATTTACCTCCTGCTGCTTGGCATTGATTATGGTTGCCTAACATATAATCAACTACCGTAGTTCTCCCAAGTCCTTCTCTATGTCTGATGTTGCCAGAACTCTATGCTATTTAGTTGATGAAGATTATGCCATTGGCTTGACTTTAGATTTATTGAAATTACATTTATCTGCTGTATACTTGCTCTCTCAGTATCCTGCCACAAGCTGATAATGCAGCATGATTTCGTATCATCTGGAAATATGGCAACATTACTTTGTTTCTAGTAGGTTAATAACTAAATTGAAGAGAGCTGCACCCAATACTGACTACTGGTAATAGTTAATACTAGGTACTCTATGCATTTTGTTTTTTAGCCAGTTCTTTATCCATGTAAATCTATTCTTAACTAGTCCTTGTATATTCAGCTTATACTTAGGACCACTATAGCGAAAAAGTAGGCAGTTAAAATCTGACAGATCCGACAGGTTTTGGGCCTTTCCATCTCCTCATGGGGGATTCTCACGTTTTTTTTTGTTTTCAACAGCATTTCCTAAACTGCAGTTTAACTGCCAAAATATTAAGATATCAGCCAGCCTCCCTACTCACTTGCACACTATTTTGACAGTTAGACTTTGCAACTGCTGTTCAGGAAATGCTGTTGAAAACAAAGAAAACACTGAGAATCCCCCATGAGGAGATGGACTGGCTCAAAACCTGTTGATTCTGACAGATTTTAACTGCCTAATTTTTTCGCAGTAGTGGTCCTTTAAAGCTTTTCTGGTGGTGAATATTGTCAAAAATGTTTGCGGTCTTAAAATCCATTACATGTGCAGGTTTCCCAATATCTAGACTTGCATTCAACACTTAGGGCCTGATTCACAAAGCGGTGCAAACACTTTGCACACCTGTGAAAAGCCCTTTATCACGCCTAAACTTAGTTTAGGCGTGATGTGAAAAAACCCGCGCGCAGCGCACCGCGCTTCGCGCGCAGCGCCCATTAAGCATTAAGCCCTATGGGACTTTGCGCGCGCGCGTACGCGTCTGCGCGCGCAAAACTTTGCGCGTGGGAGCTTCGCGCGAGTTAGAGCACAAAGCGGTGATAACTTTGCTAATGCAAAGGTTATCACGCTTAAAGTCTTTTAGGCGTAATAACTGAGTTATCACCGCTTTGTGAATCAGGCCCATAAAGTGGATCCGAGACGAAAAACTAACTATAACAAGTAACTTGTCTATATATCTTAACTAAAGTTTAGATAGTTTACACAGCAAATCTAGCTGCAAACAGTTTCAACAGAAAATGATTATTTCTTCCTGTGATACAATGACAGCAGCCATGTTGAAGAAGAAGAAGAAGAAGATATAGAAGAAGAAGAACAAGATATAAAAGAAGAAGATATAGAAGAAGAAAAGGAAGAGGATATAGAAGAACAAGCGGAAGACGAGGTAAATGAAGACTGTTACAACAACCATTTTGGACACACCTTCTCATGCAAACACTTTTCATGAAGTTAATTTCCTATTTTTGATACCTTTTTTATAACTGCTACATCACCACATAATCACTTGATGTTTTTCTTCATAAAAAAGGTGGTTACATGCATCATTGACTTCCAATACAAGTTTTACAAGCTATTTAAGGCCAGCTCGAATATTTTACTCGAATACAGACTCGGATAGTGACGTCGGATATCCGAGGTCGAATCGGATATTCGATTAACTCGGATATTGAAGTTCGAGTTAATTCGGATAGTTTACTATCCGAATTCGACCAAACTCGAATAGGATAATGAGGTATCCGATCAACACTGCCACTAGATGTCAGATTAGAGCTTGTCGGTGGTGTGATCTAATATTGTTTGCACACTTGCTACCACTAGACTTATACTACTTGATGAAGTACAAAGCTAATGAAGCCATTGCATGTGTACTGCCGCCTGAGACACCCTCCCTTCACTTTGCATGTTGATTTATTCATAACAATGAACCTGCTCTGCATTGCCATAACCTGTATATGTGGGGATGATCACAGTTTTTAAAACTAATTACATTTGGTGGTTTCATTTTTCCATGTTCCTACTACTTTCAAGTTTGCAAACACGCTCAACAACACTCCAGGGAAACTGTTGCTAAGCTGGTTAATTAACCTAATTGTGTTTGAATGTGTCTGAAAACCATAGTCCACTGCTGAATACAAGTAAAATACATTTTTCACACAAAACACAGAAAAGACAAACATTGTACGAGTCTCAAAAAGATCATGTTCCTAATTGTTAGAGGTATTGTGGAGGTGAAATACTCACCCTGTTTTCAGGAGCTTTCTTCCGACTTTAGTCTCAGTCACCAGATTATTGCAGCTCTCTCTAGTCACTATTTGGAAGCTTTTTAACTACTAGAATTTATCTTGACTTTACTTTACCCCACTCTGCTGTACGTTTGCGTCCCTCTAAGACATACATTTCAAACTCTGTCCTGCGGGCCAAAACTGGCCCTCAGAGCCATTAAATTAGGCCCTCAAGTAGTTTCCCCACTTTGAATTATGTTTGTCCGACTCTAGACCACAAGAGAAGCTATACTGGAGGTGAAGCCCAAGAACACTGGGAAGCCATATGGAGTATGGTGGGGGAAACACTAAACACTAGTGAACTGTATAGGAGAGGGTGGGGCCTCTAGACACCAGGGTACTGTATAGGGAAGGGAAGACCACTAGACACCAAATAACTGTATAGGGGTTTAAGGGGGTCCATTAGACACCTGGGAACTATATGAGGGAGGAAAGTGGCCAGGAAACATTGAGGTTGGCCTGCGACTAGGTCCCAGTGTACAATTTCGGCCCACTTTGTATTTAAGTTTGACACTGTTGCTCTAGGAGAATCTGTTTCTATGCTAAACAGATGTGCACATAGTGCCAGCTTGCCTGTCTAGCCTAGAAGGGGTCTGCTCCTCAGTCTTCCATCTTGCACTAGGTATTTGCAAAATATTACAGCAAATCTTACACAGTTACCCTGATCAAACAATTGAAATCGCATTTCTACCACCTCATGAGTGGCAGCAACCTATAGTGAGGCTTGGTACGTGGATTTGCAGGTGCAAGGGCCAGTAATGCTGGTTCTGTTTTTTTTATTTGCACTGCCTGTGGCTGGGTCAGTGGCCATAACTATCTAGGTAGCCCTGACATAATGTGGACTCTGGACAATTTGGGTGCTTTGGTGGGCAAGGGGGGTGAAATTAGTTTTTATACTGTATATTTTTATGTCTGCTGTGAAGTAAGGATCAGACCCGTTTCTAGGGGCCGTGCAACCGTGCGGCAGCCCTGAGCGCAGACAGCCAAAGGGCGCTGTGAACTCTCCCTCCCTCTCCCCAGGGGACTGCAAAGTAATTAGTTCAGGGAAGCACTGTATACAGCTACACTGACTGGCCAGGGGGGAAGGGGGGCAATCTCCCCCCAGGCCACCTTTCATTCAGTGATTTAGGGCAGGTCTGGTGTCTGGTGTATTTGGGTTTGTTGTAAGGCAATGTGAAACTTGAGGCTAGCTGATAAAAGTGCAATCAGAGGACAGGCAAGCTGGCAAATATACACAGCATGATGCAGAGCTTGCCTGAAGGGTCTGTGGGCAAACATCTGTCTGGTCTCTCCCCATTGTTATTATGACTGCATGTGTGGGTAAGGTGTTATACAAGTTGAAAACTTTTTGACAGTCCCTAGACTCCAGGAGGGCTGCTTTCTGACTTGTGTGAGGGACTGTCAGGGACAGGAGTCCTATGATAGGCAAGTAGTCTCTGTGTGATGTGCAATACAGATAAGCTCTCTGCTCCATCTCAGGCTATTCTCAATTTCTCTCCACTCCTCTGGGCTAGTGCACGCCAAAATCGCAATAGCAATCGCTAGCAATTTGTGAGTGTGATTTTGTGAAGCGATTTTCAAAGCTATTTTTTAATGAATTGCTCCAAAAAATGCTACACACTGCATGTAGCATTTTTTGTAGCAATTCATAAAAAAAAAAAAACGCTCTGAAAATCGTTTCACAAAATCACAAATTGCTAGCGATTGCTATTGCGATTTCGGCGTGCACTAGCCCAGAGAGAGGAGGAGTGGAGAGAAATTGAGAATAGCCTGAGGTGGAGCAGAGAACTTATCTGTATTGCAGTCCCACATCAGACAGGCTACTTGCCTGTAATAGGACTCCTGTCCCTGCCAGTCTCTCACACAAGTCAGAAAGCAGCCCTCCTGGAGTCTAGGGACTGTCAAAAACTTTAACTTGTATAACACCTTATCCACACATGCAGTCATAATAACAATGGGGAGAGACCAGACAGATGTTTGCACACGGACCCTCCAGGCAAGCTCTGCATCATGCTGTGTATGTTTACCAGCTTGCCTGTCCTCTGATTGCACTTTTATCAGCTAGCCTCAAGTTTCACATTGCCTTACAACAAACCCCAATACACCAGACACCAAACCTACCCTAAATCACTGAATGAAAGGTGGCCTGGGGGGAGATTGCCCCCCTGACCAGTCCGCCCCTGAACTATACTGGATACCTATACTGGAGGCACCTACCTGGCTAATCTATACTGGGGGCAATTATACTGGGGCACCTATGCCTGGCTACCTATATTGGGGGGACCTATAGCCCACTACCTATACTGAGTGCAACTAGACCTAGCTAACCTATACTGCAGGCTCCTATACATACCTGGCTCCGGCACGGGGGGGGGGGGGGGGGGGGCGCAATTTTTACACTCTCGCACTGGGTGCATTTTAGCCTAGAAACTGCCCTGGTAAGGATGAGAGCGCTATGGTATATTCAGTTTCAGACAAGTAAATATTACGCTTTACTATTTTAAAAACTGTTAAGCCCAGTTAATAAAGGTTCTGCGGCCATTTCTTAGGTCAGCAATGTGCGGTGAGTCATTGTAGTTGGCTAAAATGGTTTATTTAAATATTTTCCAAAGGCGATTGACATACATGTTCTGGATCTTCCAATGGATAGGCAATGAGACATCTGCCAGATAAGTCAGCGGCCTTTGGCAAATTAATAATACTGTTAATATGTAATCGGGGGCTTGCATCTTTTTACAATATTATAAGTGGAATTGAAAATAAACCAGCTTTGAAGAACATAATTTATAAGACAGAAAAAGGAAATTTTTTTTACATGTGGTGGACATGTTCACCAATTTCTAATATATTTCAGAAAAAAATAAAGATCCCCTAGTCTTCCTCCTAGGTAATAAGAACTAAAGTGGCAAATATCCAGAACAGCATTTAAATCAATGGCTTCAATCCTGGTAGGCGTAGAGCCCCGTTTTACCACATACACTGTATTTTACCATATGCGGTAAAAGCAGTTTGCTATTCTGGTAGATTTTAGTCATAATTTACAGCATGTGGTAGATTAGGTCATAAAATGTGCGGTATTTTGTGATATTTTACCGAAGATCGGAATTCTCATGAAACATACAGTTGTGTTCAAAATTATTCAACCCCCACTGAAATTTAGTGTTTTGGGCAGTTTGACATTGATTTTGATCATTTCAGTCATCTTGTTTACAATTAAATCAAAGAGGCACTTGTAAGGCAGACAAATATAACATAACATTTATAATGAAATAACCACAAATGTCTTTTCTATGCTCACGTCATTATCAGTTTTATTCAACCCCCAAGTGACATTCATTCTTAGCACTTAGTACAACATCCTTTTCCAGTTATAACAGATTTTAAACGTGAAGCATAGCTTGACACAAGTGTCTTGCAACGATCTACGGGTATCTTAGCCCATTCTTCATGGGCAAAAGCCTCCAGTTCAGTCACATTCTTAGGCTTGCGCGCTGCAACTGCTTTCTTTAAGTCCCACCAGAGGTTCTCAATCGGATTTAAATCTGGTGACTGCGATGCCCACTCCAAAATGTTCCAGCCTTTAATCTGCAACCATGCTCTAGTGGACTTGGAGGTATGCTTGGGATCATTGTCCTGTTGAAACCACAATTTGGGATAGTGTTCTGTGGACTGATGAAACAAAATTAGAACTGTTTGGGCCCATGGATCAACGCTATGTTTGGAGGAGGAAGAACAAGGCCTATGAAGGAAAGAACACCTTGCCTACTGTGAAGCATGGCGGGGGGGGGGGGGTTGGGGGGTTCGGTCAATCATGCTTTGGGGCTGTTTTGCTTCTGCAGGTACAGGGAAGCTTCAGCGTGTGCAAGGTACCATGAATTCTCTTCAGTACCAGGAGATATTGGAAGAAAATGTGATGCAGTCCGTCATAAACCTGAGGCTTGGGAGACGTTGGACCTTTCAACAGGACAATGAAATGGGCAGGGGTGAATTGGTTAGCCTATCACTCCTTGGGGACAACTACCCCCGCACTGTGAGCTTCCTGCAAATGGGACTTTTCCTTTTGTGCCCTTATCTGTTCTGCCTGGTTTCGTTTTGGTTTTAAGCGTTAGCTATTTTGAACCAGTTATACTATGTATCGTCCTCCACTGGATGACTGGTTATTGCTGAATGTCCATTTTACTCAGATTTTATGGATAATTTGTTTGACTGATAGTATATTCATGCCTGCTGTTTTGTTTACAGCCTGGCGATTTTGTATTTGACTTTTTAATAAACTTCTTTGTAAACTAAATCTTATTTCACATCCAAATGGAAAGATGCTAACTTATCTACTGAAATGGTCAAAAATCTTCTTAATAAATTGCCGATATATGAAATGTTTTAGCTACGGTATATCACATGCTACAGTTTGATAAAACGTGGTCTCCATGGATAGAATACTCGTCAAATGTGGGCCTACGAAACATAACTCTTTATGAATGAAGAAACTATTTACCGCTATATATATTGCTATGCAAAACATTATTGGAGTATATGTAATGAATGTACACATCGATCTTGACATCAACTTTTATTCGCAGTCAGTTGCTTCATATGTTTATGTTTAACTGTTTATTATGAAGACTTGCTTATCTTCTACAGCCTGGTTCTCCAACCCTGTCCTCAAGGCCCACCAACAGTACAAGTTTTGCAGGAAACCACAAACATGCACAGGTGAGGTAATTAGTGTCCCAGCAGAGCCGATTAACTACCTCTGTGGATTTCCACAAAACATGCACTGTTGGAGGGCCTTGAGGACAGGATTGGGGAACACTGATACAGCATCAGTGAGGGAAAAATTATATAAAAATGTTATAGTTATATCTTATGATAACTTTTCTTTAATAATAAAAGATTGTTGCAAAAACATGTATAGATAGAAACGTTCATGCACCAATGCTCAAATATGGCGTGCAAGGATCCACTCTGGAGCAAAGAGCATTCAGCAGTAAATCTTCACGATCTGCACCATCAAATTAATCACTTTATTTAAATATAAAAGTTAAAATATGATAAAACAGCGTGGGTCAAAACAGATGACGCACAGGCGTTTCAGACTTCCACAGTCCTTTGTCAAATCTTCATAGACCCTATGAAGATTTGACAAAGGACTGTGGAAGTCCGAAACGCCTGTGCGTCATCTGTTTTGACCCACGCTGTTTTATCATATTTTAACTTTTATATTTAAATAAAGTGATTTATTTGATGGTGCGGATCGTAAAGATTTACTGCAAAAAAATGTATAAGCAGGGCCGGAGCTACCATAGGAAAAAATGGGCTATTGCCCCAGGGCCTCAGAGCCTGTAGGGGCCCCCAAGGTGTCCATCCCACATCTTAACTGTTGCTCCCCAGGGACTCTGTAGAGTCTGTTAAGTTGGGAGGTTATTGGGGGAGGATCAGCAGCCAGCTCTTGGGCCCAGGAGGAAAATTTGGCTGCAACAAATGGCCTCTAATGACGCTTTTTGGTCGTTTTACTTTTGGTTGTTTTACTTTTCTATGTGTACAGGCTCATGTGGCCCTGCATGCAGCCTGTGCTGGGAATAGATCTGGGTGATGTTATATGTGTTTTTCATCCATAGAAGAATAAGGAAAGTGCACTGAGAGCACATCACACGCAGCTTCTATAGGCCAATGCAGAGTAGAGGTATGCACTAAGCAGCAACTATAAATTAATATTCATCTTTCTCTAGGTTGGAAAGATGCTAATTACAATTTTGCTTTCCTAAAGCAGAAGATATTTGCTTGTATTCATCTGAAGAAGTTACCTCCATAATGCCAACAAAATAACTAAAGGGGGACTTTAGCCTAAGCAAACATACTGTCATTAAGTTTTATTAGTTATGTTAATTAAAACAGATAGGTAATATAATCTCTTACCCACACTGTTTTAAAAGAACAGGCAAATGTTTGTGATTTCATGGGGGCATCCATCTTTTTGGTTGAAAGGAGGTGACAGGGAGCATGAAACACAGTTCAAACTGTCCTGTATCCTGGTCAGTGAGATGCTAATAATACCTTGCTTGCAGATTTAATGAAATTTGTGAATCTTTCAAATGGACCAATCAAATGCACTATTCACAGATTTCAAACAGCCCATGTCCAAGCTTCATACAATTTGCATTTAATTTGCCCCCTTGCCAAAATGATTTGCATCTTATTGACCATCTCTGGTTATTGACTGCTTATGCTTTATACACACTTGAGATAAAAGTCTTTGGAAAATGAAAGATCACAGACCAATTTTACCCCCTTCCATGTAGTATGAGAGCCATACCTACACAGTCTATTCTATGGAGCTGCACTCCCCAACAAATAAAATCTTTGCAGGATGCTGCACACACAGATGCCCGTACACACTCAAAAGATCATTATCTGCAAAAGATCTGTTCCTGCAAAAGATCCATTCCATGCAAAATGCATTATAGTCTATGAGATCTGCAGATCATCATACACACTTGGTTTAACAGACAATCATCTGCAGATCATCTGCAGATCAGATTCAACAGGGTGGATTTTCAGATCTGCAGATGATTGCCAGATATGCAGATGAAGTCTGTTAAAGGTGCCCATACACTCGTCAGATTGGCAGCAGACAGATAAGAAATGCATCTGATGATCTATCTGATGCGTTTTTAGAACATTTTTTACCAGGATAGAATTCCAATAGATTTCAGTTTGAAATCTGTTGAAATTCGATCTGATGGCATTTTTTTGCCATCAGATTTCCATTAAGGCCAATGCAAACTGATAAGCAATCTCATCAGATCGACCTAAATTTTCCACCCTGCTAGTTCGATGGAAATCCATCGAAATCGATCGAAATCGGCCGTCGATCGGTCGATTGGCCAACCGATTTGCGATCGATCGATCGATCGATCGATCGCGATCGATCGGTCGGCCAGAAAATCGGCTGAGTGTATGGGCTGCTTTAAGCCAAGTGTGTATGATGTGTATGATGAACTGTAGATCTCATAGACTATAATGCATTTTGCATGGAATGGATCTTTTGCAGGAACAGATCTTTGGCAGATAATGATCTTTTGAGTGTGTACGGGCATCTGTGTGTGCAGCATCTTGCAAAGATTTTATCTGATGGGGAGTGCAGCTCCATAGAATAGACTGTGTAGGTATGGCTCTCATACTACATGGAATGGGGTAAAATTGGTCTGTGATCTTTCATTTTCCAAAGACTGTTATCTCAAGTGTGTATGAAGCATTAGTATCAGTACTTTCCAAACTCTTTTCCTAATTAAATGCACCTAAATGATTTCCTGATTGACTGAAGTTATTAAATGGGGTTTCCTGACTCTAGTTTGCAATTTAGCATTTTTTGTGATTTTTTTTTAATTCCCCATAAGCGTTCATAAATAAATTGTGCTGAAGTCTCCAAAAACATCATAGCCTTATATCCTTGCATAGGCTCATATTTGTAAATCATATTGTGTAGAAAATATAATTTACAATATACACATATTTCTACATTATACCTAATCATTTTTTGTACTACTCGGCTCGTTGGGCTTGGAAGCAGACTTCCTGTGTGAATAAACTGGTAAGAGGAAGTGCCCCATAGAGTGGTGAAGGCTAGGCATAATGTGGCCCTGGGCAAAAATTAAATGGAGCCCCCCAATACCCTACCAGAAGCTACCCCCCCCCCCCCCCCATTGATTGTATCAGAATCAGAATCAATTTTATTTCGCCAAGTAAGTTTGCACCTACAAGGAATTTGTCTTGGCAGTTGCTTAACAAACACAAACACAAACAAAGCCAATACAAGGGCAGACAGTGTGTATATTACAAGTCAAGGACATTATAAGTATAGTGGCAGTAAGCAATGTGAGAATTGTTCATTTACAGTTCTGTGCTGATTACTATCAAGTCCTAGCAGCTCTAACGTGGTTCAGCATTAACCCGTTCAGGTTCCGTGGTTTTCATGTGAGAAATGTTCACCTCCCATTCATTAGCCTATAACTTTATCACTACTTATCACAATGAACTGATCTATATCTTGTTTTTTCCGCCACCAATTAGGCTTTCTTTGGGGGGTACATTTTGCTAAGAGCCACTTTACTGTAAACGCATTTTAACAGGAAGAATAAGAAAAAATTGAAAAATTCATTATTTCTCAGTTTTCAGCCATTGTAGTTTTAAAATAATACATGCCTCCATAATTAAAACTCACGTATTGTATTTGCCCATATGTCCCGGTTATTACACCATTAAAATTATGTCCCTATCACAATGTATGGCGACAATATTTTATTTGGAAATAAAGGTGCATTTTTTCCATTTTGCATCTATCACTATTAAAGCCAATGGGTACCGGATTCAAAAAGAAAAAGTCAGATACTCACCTAAGGAGAGGGAAGGCTCGGTCCTAATGAGCCTTCCCTCTCCTCTCCCGGTGCCCTCGGTGCTGCGCTGGCTCTCCCGTTCGCGTCCGCTGCCGCAGGGACTTCGGAGGTCTTCTGGAGCACTTGGGCTTCCGAAGACGGGCCGCTCCATACTACGTACGCGCGAGTGCGTCATAGAGGGCGCTCGCGCATGCGTAGTATGGAGCGGCCGCGTTATCGGGAGCCTGAGTGCTCCCGAAGGCTTCCGAAAGCTCCCGAAGGCATGCGGAAGTGGCAGTATTTGACCGAACTGGTCGAATACTGCCACGGGGGATCCTGCGCGGGACCGGGCACCGGGAGAGGAGGGGGAAGGCTCATTAGGACCGAGCCTTCCCTCTCCTTAGGTGAGTATCTGACTTTTTCTTTTTGAATCTGGTAAACATTCACTTTAACAAGTTTAAAATAAAAAAAATATAGAAATATTTCATCTTTACATTGATATTTAAAAAGTTTAGATCCTTAGGTAAATATTTACATTTTTTTTTTTTTTATTGTAATGGTTTTTTTTTTTGTAGTAAACATTTTATTTGGGTAGTTTTGGGAGGGTGGGAGGTAAACAATAGATTTATAATGTAAATGTGTGTTCATTTTAATTTATTTTTATTTTCAATTGTAGTATTACTTTTTGGCCACAAGATGGCGGCCATGAGTTTGTTTACATGACGTCACTCTAAGCGTAACACACGGGGAGGGAACGGCCAGAAAAGGCGCAGCTTACGAGAGAAGCTGTCGCTTTTTCAGCGGGGGAGAGGAATCGGTGATCGGGCACCATAGCCCGATACATTGATTCCCTGGCTACCGAATCCGCGGCCGGGAGTGCGCGTGCACGCGCGAGATCGGCCGCGGGAGCGCGCGGTAGCGCGCATGGTTCCTGGACGTAGTTTCTACGTCCAGGAACCAAAATAGGTTAAGTATGGCTATCGCTTGAGGAAAAAAGCTGTTCCTGTGTCTGGAGGTTTTGGTAGCGATTGACCGGAATCTTACTCCTGAAGGCAATTGTAGTATTACTTTTTGGCCACAAGATGGCGGCCATGAGTTTGTTTACATGACGTCACTCTAAGCGTAACACACGGGGAGGGAACGGCCAGAAAAGGCGCAGCTTCCGAGAGAAGCTATCGCTTTTTCAGCGGGGGAGAGGAATCAGTGATCGGGCACCATAGCCCGATACATTGATTCCCTGGCTACCGAATCCGCGGCCGGGAGTGCGCGTGCACGCGCGCGATCGGCCGCGGGAGCGCACGGTAGCGCGCATGGTTCCTGGACGTAGTTTCTACGTCCAGGAACCAAAATAGGTTAAGTATGGCTATCGCTTGAGGAAAAAAGCTGTTCCTTTGTCTGGAGGTTTTGGTAGCGATTGACCGGAATCTTACTCCTGAAGGCATGCACTGGAAGATGGAGTGAGCTGGGTGAGAGGGGTCAGAGGCAATTTTGGTTGCTCTTTTTCTGCACCTGCAAGCGTAAAGATCCTGCAGGGAAGGTAAGCTACAGCCAATTATCCTTTCCGCTGTTCGGATGATGCGCTGCAGCCTCCCCTTTTCTAATGCTGAGCAGGAGCTGAACCATACAGTCATAGATGATGTTATAGTGGATTCAATGATTGCAGTGTAGAACTGCACCATTACATTTTTAGGTAGGCCAAACTTTTTCAGCTGCCGTAGATGGTACATCCTCTGTTGCGCTTTCTTCACAATAGTGGCCGTATTGTTATCCCATTTTAGGTTGTGTGAGATCGTGGACCCAAGAAACTTGAATGACTCTACCTGGGTTATTGTGGATCTATTTATGGTTAAGGGGAGGTGCTGGGGGGGAGATCTCCTAAAGTCTATTATCATCTCCATGGTTTTGAGAGCGTTTAGTTCCAAGTTGTTGCTGCTGCACCAGGAGGAAAGCTGTCCCACCACCTGCCTGTATGCAGATTCATCCCCGTTTTGTATGAGACCAACTACTGTTGTGTCATCTGCAAACTTCAGAACCTTAACAGATGGATCTGTGGAGATGCAGTCATTGGTGTACATTAAGTAGAGCAGTGGGGAAAGCGCACAGCCCTGGGGTGCACCAGTACTGACGGTCAGAGTGCTTGATGTGTGTTTACCAAGTCTAACACGCTGTCTCCTATCGGTTAGGAAATCGGTTATCCATTTGCAGATGGATTCAGGTATGTGTAGCTGGGAGAGCTTGCTGTGTAGCAGAGATGGCATTGTGGTATTAAATGCAGAGCTGTAATCTATAAATAAAATCCTGGTGTAGGTTCCTGGGGTGTCTAGATGCTGTAGTACATAATGCATACACATGTTCACGGCATCATCTGCGGATCTACTGTATTAGGCCTGTAGGCAAATTGCAGAGAGTCCAGCAGGGGATCTGTGATAGATTTCAGGTAAGCCATTAACAGTTTTTCGAATGCTTTCATGACCAATGATGTCAGGGCAACAGGCCTGTAATCATTTAAACATGTAGGTTTTGAATTTTTTGGGATTGGTACAATAGTTGACCTTTTAAAACAGTCCGGAACAATTGAGAGTTCGAGAGATGCTTTGAATATGTCTGTGAATACAGGAGCTAATTGATCGGCACAGAGTTTCAGGCATTTCGCAGAGATAGAGTCTAGCTCCATTGCTTTCCTAGTGTTTTGTCTTTTGAAGAGTCTGCTTACATCTGATTGGCATATTGTTAGAGCATGCGCATCTGGGGACAGGTCAATAGATTGTGTCTGGCCTCCTGTGTTGTGTAGTTGCTGAGGCACCGCAGGGGGTGGAGACGTTGGCTGGCAGGAAGAGTGTTCAGTTTGCCTGCTGCAGAGATGGAAATTATGCGAATTGACTTGGGGTGTTTGGCTTTTGTTGCTAGTGTCAAACCTGCAATAAAATGTATTCAGTTCATTTGCAAGCTGCAGATTGTGTAGTGAGGGCGGAGATTTCTTCCTGTAGCTGGTAATTTCATGCAGAGATTTCCATATTGTGAATGAGTTGTTTCTCAAGTTTTTTAGAATAATCTTTTTTTGCGTCGGCAATGGCTCTCTGCAGTTTGTATTTCGCAGCTTTGTAGAGGACTTTATCGCCTGTACGATATGCCATTTCTTTATCGAGGCGCAGCTTCCTAAGATGTGATGTAAACCAGGGTTTATCGTTATTGTACCTGGTGCACTTTTTTGTGGGGATGCAGGACTCTTCACAAAAGGTAATATATGATGTCACAGCGTCAGCGTATTCATTTAGGTCACTGGTGGATTCTTTAAATATATTCCAGTTTGTTAAATCAAAGCAGCTCTGTAGTTTTTCTACAGCTTCACTAGTCCATTTCTTAACTGTGGTCACTACAGGTTTGGCAGTTTTTAGTCTTTGGATATATAACAGCATGATCAGAGTTCCCCTAAGCTGCCCTGCTGACAGAGTGATACGAGTCCTTAGTCGTAGTGTAACAGTGATCGAGTGTCTTACCTTCTCTAGTTGCGCTTGTGACGTGTTGCCTGTATTTGGGGAGTTCTTTGGAAAGATTAGCACTGTTGAAATCCCCTAGTATGATAAAAAAAAGAATCTGGGTACTCCCTTTCCACCTCAGTGATTTGATCTGCGAGATCTTGGAGCGCAGGCTGCATACATGTTTGTGGAGGGATGTACACAGCAACCAAAATAAATGAAGATAACTCACGGGGTGAGTAGTAGGGTCTGCAGTTTATGAAGAGAGTTTCCAGCCCAGCCGAGCATGTCCTCTTAATAACTGTAACATCCGTGCACCACCTATCATTAATATAGAAACAGAGTCCTCCACCTTTGGTTTTGCCAGAAGTAAGTGGGTCCCGGTCAGATCTGTAGAGTGTAAATCCATTAATCTGCAGAGCGTTGTCTGGAATAAGCTCAGATAGCCAAGTTTCTGCGAAGCAAAGGGCATCAGAGAGATGAAAGTCCTTCTTTGTTCTGATCAGTAGTTGAAGCTTGTCCAGTTTGTTATATATGGACCTGACATTTGAGAGTATGATTCCAGGTAGTGGAAAGTGCAGTCCTCTGCGTCGAAAGCGAGTCTGGATCCCAGAGCGCTTGCCTCTTCTTCTAAGCCTCACTGCCTGGTTCAGCACAGTAGCTCCACTGGTTAGGATCCCCAGAAGATCAAGAGTAGATGAAATATCCAGGGGTAGATTACATTTGTCGAAGTTCTGAATGCTCAGTAGTTGTTCACTGGTGAAGGTTATCCGGGTTGGGTTGCACAAGGCAATGTTGAAAAATAAAAATACACAAAACAAACATAAAAACACAGAGCAAGCTGCTGAGGCTGCCATCCTCCAGGCGCCTCCTACCAAACCATGATCCATTGGATTCCCAAAGCTGGATGGCAGACTCCCCGCTCCTCCCCCCCCAGGTCTCCTTGCATGTGAATAGTGGTCCACACACTATGAAGGAGTGTGGCGGCTTTACAGGTGAGTTCTCTCACCTGTCAATATTTTGCAGGGGCTCCAGGGACCGCTATTCACTTACAGGGAGACCTGGGCAGGAGTATCAGTCGGCTCTGGGGCTCTGGGCATTTGCCCGATTGGCCTCTATGGAAGCGTGAGGGCTCTGAGTGAGGGTAAAAGTGAGAGTAAGCTTACCTTACCACAGAGGACACTTAAAGTGGGATAGCATATTCATTTATTGACACACACAATACATTTTACTTTTCTTTGCCAGCTTCCACCTCAAATAAACTGATGTTGAGCGCAGATTGGTATTGTTTGAAAGCGACCTAAACTGAATGGTACATAATTGGGTGGCTGCAGTAGAAGACATTCCTCTGAAGTCCTATCATTGGGGCAACTCAGTATTGTGAGTATTCATTCTTGGTGCTTGACATTCAAGTTTTGGCTGAGGATATCACACCCGGTATTGTTCTCTATCTTGTCATGTGTGAATGTCAGATGAAGCTTTCTAAACTCCTCCCCTTTCCCATCATCACCCACAGGGGTAGTCATGGAGTAGCTGGAGACGAGACCAGCTAGTATTTTCTGTAAACACAGAGCTTACCCTGCGCTTCTCTTCCCTGTGTTCCACAGGAGGAAGCAGAGGGAGAAGGTGGTCAGATAATGGCTCTGTGTCCAGAACACGGAAGCAGAGGGAGAAAGTGGTCAGGTGATGGCTCTGTGCACAGAACACGGAAGCAGAAGGAGAAGGTAGTCAGGTGATGGCTCTGTGCACAGAACACGGAAGCAGAGGGAGTAGATAGTCAGGTGATGGCTCTGTGCACAGAACACGGAAGCAGAGGGAGAAAGTGGTCAGGTGATGGATCTGTGCACAGAACACGGAAGCAGAGAGAGAAGGTGGTCAGTTGATGGCTCTGTGCCCAGAGCACGGAAGCAGAGGGAGAAGGTGGTCAGGTGATGGCTCTGTGCACAGAACACGGAAGCAGAGGGAGAAGGTGGTCAGGTGATGGCTCTGTGCACAGAACAAGGAAGCAGAGGGAGAAGGTGATCAGGTGATGGCTCTGTGCACAGAACACGGAAGCAGAGGGAGAAGGTGGCCAGGTGATGGCTCTGTGCCCAGAACACGGAAGCAGAGGGAGAAGGTGGTCAGGTGATGGCTCTGTGCACAGAACACGGAAGCAGAGGGAGAAGGTGGTCAGGTGATGGCTCTGTGCCCAGAACACAGAAGCAGAGGGAGAAGGTGGTCAGGTGATGGCTCTGTGCCCAGAACACGGAAGCAGAGGGAGAAGGTGGTCAGGTGATGACTCTGTGCCCAGAACACGGAAGCAGAGGGAGAAGGTGGTCAGGTGATGACTCTGTGCCCAGAGCACGGAAGCAGAGGGAGAAGGTGGTCAGGTGATGGCTCTGTGCACAGAACACGGAAGCAGAGGGAGAAGGTGGTCAGGTGATGACTCATTAGTGGTCCCAATATAAATTCCGATCGTTCATATGAAGAAGCTTTCATAAACGATTGTTCAGCAAATTGTATTGTTAGTGGCCATCTTTAGTTTGTGCACAGGTATTCGAGTCATGTGACTTCTCCAACAGGGATTTCTCAAATGCGAAAATCATGTGAATAATGGCATAATTCCCTGTTCCATTTTACCAACAATGAAAAACCCTGGAGAGTGAATAAGAGCTTTAATGTTTTCCTTTCTTTATGAAGGCTATGTTGGTGTCTTACGCTGTACAACAAACATACAATTATTCTTTCAATCTTCCTCTTAAACTGCGTGTTTTCACTGGTTAATAATTGCCTTGCACGTAGCATTTTTAGCAGCTAGAGGTGGAAAGAGCACGTATAATAAAATGTTCTTTCTATTAATTAATAAGAGACCAAAGGAATCGCTGTGTCTAAGCCGCGGATCCTTGTAGCACTGATCGGCAGAGCGTTGCTATGGAGGCAGCATAACCTATAGTGAGGATGGAACAGAGGTTCATGAACAAACAGGAAATCAATGCGCTGTCTGGGCTCATCTGTTACTGGTATATGTCACTCATACTAAAGCAATACTGGGTTCCAGGCTCCAGGAAATGTAACGCTTTCAGTACCAAGGCAGATCTAGGCCTGCAGATTGTAGCACATGCATCTGCTGCTTTCTGCATGTTCAGGGAGGCTCCTCCTGGCTGTCAATGGGATGCACATTGATAAAAATGTAACTTGTTTATAATAATAAATCTATCAAATTGAGAGCATTGCTTTTGGTTTTTGTAAATATGTCAACCGTCAATTGTATTCAAAAGTTGAGAATTGGAAATGCCGTAGTTTATATACACACCTGAAAAGAAACGTACAGTCGCGAGAAAACGAAAGTACATCCTCTTTAAGGCCTCTTTTCCATGGACAGTTGAATTGTATGCTCAGCAAGCAGTTACCAGGCAGCAGTGAGCAGTTGTCAGAGTTTCAGAGGCATTTCACTGCCTGTATCAACAGTGCGTGGAAAAGAGGCCTAAATGTTGAAGGGAACCTGAGATGGGCTGGAGAGAAAAAATTATACATACTTGGGTCTTCCTCTAGCCCCGTCCAGGCTGATCACCTTCCTTCTGTGCTGTCTGGATCCTCCACAATTTGCCCCAGAAAGTCCTCCAGTTGGGGCCATTCCGGGGTGAATTGCGGAGGATCCAGGAGGCGGAAGAGAACAGTGAGGGAGCCATCAGCCTGGAGGGGGCTGGAGGAAGCCCTAGGTATGTATATATTTTTTTTAAATCCCCCATCTCAGATACACTTTTATGGGTTTTAGGAAGATTAAAAAAAATCATCTGGCTTTTAGTAGGTAAGGTAAATATAACTTCAGATGGACATCTACACTGCCATAGTGTTATTATTTATTTAACAAAGACTAAAATGCTGAAGTAGTGTGTAATAAATTAAATGCACCACTTCCGTAGAGATTAAGAGGGTAAGTATCAGCCAGGAGCTAATCAAATGCACTTGATTAACCAGCGGTCTCTGCCCCCTTAAGGACCACATACTGTTGATACTTGAAACGGTGGAATAACGACAAATAGCCGCACATACCTGCTGCAATCGCCATCCACGCCACACGCCGGGAATCTCAGCCACCCACTCTACCTTCTCTATGACGGCAGAGTACCTGTAAGCCGTTCAGGAGCCGTTTTCATTGGCTCCTGGCCCTGCCTATCAATGTAAGCCAATAGGAGCTGCTTACGTTGATAGACAGGGACAGGAGCCAATGAAATCAGCTCCTGACCCGCTCACAGGGCTCTGCCATTATAGAGACGACAGAGCGAGTGAGCTGCCGCAGGGAGGCAGTGGCGAGATCATCAGGAGCGATGAAATTGGCGTCATCTGTGTATTGAAATCTACGCCCTGGCAGCCAGGTAGCCATCAAAACAGGGTGTAGATTTCAATTAGCGCGGTCCTTAAGTAGTTAACTGACCGTCATCAAGTGTGACTAGCTGTAGAAAATCAGAAGTTGTGGCTGTTTGTTGGTCTGGAGCATTCAGGTATGTGTTAAAGGGAACTGAGCCCCACAGAATTTATTTTTTAAAGGATACCCCAGGTGACATGTGACATGATGAGATAGACATGGGTAAGTACAGTACCAAGCACACAAATAACTAGGCTGTGTTCCTTTTTTTCTTTCTCTGCCTGAGAGAGTTAAATATCAGGCATGTAAGTTGCCGACTCAGTCCTGACTCAGAGAGGAAGTGACTACAGTGTGACACTCACTAATAAGAAATTCCAACTATAAAACATTTTTCTAGCATTAAATGGCTTCTAAGAGCAGGAAGAGATAAAAATGGTCAATAGTTTTTAGATTTTAGCTCTGGCATACTTCAATGAATGTGTCATTGAGCAAAAACAATAAAACAATTAAAACTTATTTAAAAAAAGCATATTTAAAAATAGACTAAAACTGTGGAATATCTTAAAAAGTAATTTTTAGGAGAAGGAACATAGATACGATGATTTATTTAATTTGTTTATTTTCACCTCGGGTGTCTTTTAACCTTTTCGGGACCGGCCACCTACCCCCCCTTAAGGACCACGCATTTTGCGCGGGAAGGGGGTGCGCGCGTTTGGGGGGGTCAGGCGGCCGGATCCCGTCTGTGGCTGCCTGGAATTGTGTCCCCCCTTGTTGGCCTGGGCCCCCCCTTCTGCCAGCAGCCTTCACTTACCTTCCAGGCTCCAGCGATGAGCCGCACGGGACCCTCTTCTCCGGCCGCCATCTCCGTTCTGTCTGACGATCAGTTCCGGGACGCGGCTTGATGACGTCATCAAGCCGGGACCCGGCGCTGACGTCAGATGGAGCGGAGATGCCGGCCAGAGTGGAGGGGGCGCCGATCGTCGCTGGAACGGCAGGGAGGTGAGTGGATCCTCTTCTTTCCCCCCTGCCGCCGCAGCTGTCAAACAGATCACTACGATCCGACGGCGATCGTAGTGATCAGCAGCCATACGCGATGGCTGCTGATCACTTGGGGGAGATGTCGGCTGTCATATGACAGCTTAATCTCCCCCTCCGGGTGCGCACGATCGCGTCGGGAGCGGAAATTGCGGGCCGGCGTAGATTCTACGCCGCATCAGGCTAGAACAGCCACAAGTGCGGCGTAGAATCTAGGGCGCGTGGTCCCGAAAAGGTTAAATGAACCTCTCTATATAGGAGGTTCTTAATTGAGTAAGTACACAAAATTACCTCAGCGCAAAAAACAATCAGTTATCTCCCAGGCAGAGCCTGCCTGTGGACAGTGGTGATAGATCCAGCAATACCCTTGCTACAGCTCCACTGTGCCCCACTCATCAGCTGTCCGCTGCATAGCAGTCTGAGACCCGGCCGAGAGAGCGGCTGGTGCGTGCACGCGCTGGGCTCCCGTGGAGGAGTTTAATCTAGTGCACTCCCTATTTCCCCGGTTTGTGTCCATTGTAAGCATGCACACAGCTTACGCTGGTGTGTGCATAGGGGACATGGCTGTATTCTGTTAGCTCACTTGTGAGATTAGTTTGATGCACTATCTGTCCTGGGAGAGGATGTTAGCTACTCAAAACCTTAGATAAGTTTGACGCACTGAATGCTTGCTCTATGCATGTTACAGGGCCAGAGTTAGGACACATGCTGACACTGGGGGACCTCTGCACTGTGTATGTGAATACACAAGAGAATGTTTTCTTTTGTAGCAAAGACCCTAGCTTCTAACCGTCCTAGCTGTAGGGATAGCAGTGCTTCCTGGATGATTGATTTGAATGAAAGCATTTGCAGAAGTTTTTTTCACTACACAGTGAGTCATTGAGATGGAACAAGCAGGCAGCCAGAGAAGTCTAAAGGCGCGTACTGTCTGCCGACAGTTTGTCAGTGTGTACAGTCTGTCGACAGTTTGTCAGTGTGTACGGTCTGCCGACAGTTTGTCAGTGTGTACAGTCTGCCGACAGTTTGTCAGTGTGTACAGTCTGCCGACAGTTTGTCAGTGTGTACAGTCTGTCGGCAGTTTGTCAGTGTGTACAGTCTGCCGACAGTTTGTCAGTGTGTACAGTCTGTCGGCAGTTTGTCAGTGTGTACAGTCTGTCGGCAGTTTGTCAGTGTGTACAGTCTGTCGACAGTTTGTCAGTGTGTACAGTCTGCCGACAGTTTGTCAGTGTGTACAGTCTGCCGACAGTTTGTCAGTGTGTACAGTCTGCCGACAGTTTGTCAGTGTGTACAGTCTGCCGACAGTTTGTCAGTGTGTACAGTCTGCCGACAGTTTGTCAGTGTGTACTGTCTGCCGACAGTTTGTCAGTGTGTACTGTCTGTCGACAGTTTGTCAGTGTGTACAGTCTGCCGACAGTTTGTCAGTGTGTACAGTCTGCCGACAGTTTGTCAGTGTGTACAGTCTGCCGACAGTTTGTCAGTGTGTACAGTCTGCCGACAGTTTGTCAGTGTGTACAGTCTGCCGACAGTTTGTCAGTGTGTACAGTCTGCCGACAGTTTGTCAGTGTGTACAGTCTGCCGACAGTTTGTCAGTGTGTACAGTCTGCCGACAGTTTGTCAGTGTGTACAGTCTGTCGACAGTTTGTCAGTGTGTACAGTCTCCCGACAGTTTGTCAGTGTGTACAGTCTGCCGACAGTTTGTCAGTGTTTACAGTCTGCCGACAGTTTGTCAGTGTGTACAGTCTGTCGGCAGTTTGTCAGTGTGTACAGTCTGTCGGCAGTTTGTCAGTGTGTACAGTCTGTCGGCAGTTTGTCAGTGTGTACAGTCTGTCGGCAGTTTGTCAGTGTGTACAGTCTGCCGACAGTTTGTCAGTGTGTACAGTCTGCCGACAGTTTGTCAGTGTGTACAGTCTGCCGACAGTTTGTCAGTGTGTACAGTCTGCCGACAGTTTGTCAGTGTGTACAGTCTGTCGGCAGTTTGTCAGTGTGTACAGTCTGTCGGCAGTTTGTCAGTGTGTACAGTCTGTCGGCAGTTTGTCAGTGTGTACTGTATGTCGGCAGGCTGACAAGGCTGGTTTTGACAGATCCGACTAACCGTAAGTTATCATGGTTTAGTGAAGCAAGCCCTGTGTGCGGTGCAACAAGTGTACAGTACATAAATGAATGTCTCACTGCAGCTGTAAACGCTCACAGCAAACCGCAAAGCATGCCTCGCATTATTCTAACAGATTCTGTTGCACCGCACTGCAAACGCAGCAGTGTGAACCCACCATTACAATATAATTCATTGCTCTTGCTATGCGATTATATTGTGCAACGCAGTGCACCACAATGTGTCAGTGTGAAAGTAGGGCAGCAAGGTGGAGTTTGTATGTTTTTGTAGTGTCTGTGTGGGTTTCCTCTAAGCACTCTGGTTTCCTCCCACATCCCAAAAACATACAGATAAGTTATTTGGCTTCTCCCTAAATTGGCCCTAGACTACGATACATGCATTAAATTATTATATTATTAATAAGTAGTAATAATAATAATAATACTAATAATAATAATAAAAACTAGCCATCTGGTAGTTGAAATTACCTCTTAAAAATATCTCCCTAAATGGTCTCATCTTTATGTATTTCCATGATGTCTTCTATGCCATCAGGAGCTGGGAAAAAAGGGCGCATGCCGCTAGTGGACAAAAAGGGCGCCGCCATTCACTCCCATAATAAATAGCGTTTAATGGGCGCCGAGTAGGAAAAAAGGGCGCCGGAGCTAAATAAAGTTTATAAACGGCGCCAGGAGCTAAATAAAGTTTACAAACGGCGCCCGGCGATGTTTAATGATTTATAACTGAACTTGTGGTGATTTACGTTTATAAAATGCACCCGTGCCGAATAACGTTTATGAAAATACTAAACATATTTATCTTATTTAAATAATTAAAACATTATTTAAAGTTTTATCCCTTACTGTTTGTAAAACATTATTATTCACAAAATAAAGCGATCAGTACGTAACGTAAATTGCAAAATATTTTTTGAATCCACAATTAGTAAAACATTATTATCCACATAATAAAGGGGGGTCTTAGTTTTAGGCACCAACAGGGGGGTCTTAGGTTTAGGCACCAATAGGGGGGTCTAGGGGTTAGGGGTAGGTACAGGGAGGGGTACTTAGGCAACAACAGGGGGGGTCTTAGGTTTAGGCACCAACAGGGGGGTCTTAGGTTTAGGCACCAACAGGGGGGTCTTAGGTTTAGGCATTAACAGGGGGGTCTTAGGTTTAGGCACCAACAGGGGGGTCTTAGGTTTAGGCACCAAGAGGGGGGTCTAGGGGTTAGGGGTAGGTACAGGGAGGGTTACTTAGGCACCAACAGGGGGGGTCTTAGGTTTAGGCACCAACAGGGGGGTCTTAGGTTTAGGCACCAACAGGGGGTCTTAGGTTTAGGCACCAACAGGGGGGTCTTAGGTTTAGGCACCAACAGGGGGGTCTTAGGTTTAGGCACCAACAGGGGGGTCTTAGGTTTAGGCACCAACAGGGGGGTCTTAGGTTTAGGCACCAATAGGGGGGTCTTAGGTTTAGGCACCAATAGGGGGGTCTTAGGTTTAGGCACCAACAGGGGAGTCTAGGGGTTAGGGATAGGTACAGGTAGGGTTCTGTGTAAGAGTAGGCTTAGGTATAGTTTTAGTAAAATTTTAGTAATAATTACTAATGTATTACAACACTTATTACGAACGTAGTTATATTTATATCATCTTTATAAACAATATTTCAGATTTTATTATAAGAACAAACCATAAATGACGGTTATTCACAATAATATACAATTATAACAATTAAACATATATTATTGGTTTTTTTATAAACGTAATTATAAGTTTAACTTTTGAAACAGGGAAGATTAACGTTTTCACAATTTCCGATTTCATAAACATTATTTAATGATTTATAATTTTGTTAAACATTATTTGTAAACGAAATATAGCACACTATATTTATAAACCCTATTAATGATTAATTATTATTTAGAGTTTACACCCCGCGCCCTTTTTGTCCAGGCGCCCTTTTTGTACGTACGCATGCCATCATACTCTTTCATCACACCAAAGCCATTATTATCTAACTCATTTTCCATGTACCCTTCCTGTCCTGTCCTATCTGTTGTGTTTTCAAAGCAGCTCTCAAAGTTTGATAACAATGGCCAATGTGGAGCCTTTTCCTGAAGCCTGTGCAATGGAAATTATTTGTGTTTCTAGGATTACTGTGCTTTCCGCCATTATCAGTTTCATTATCAAGATGGTTAATTTATAATGTATTTTTATTTTTAGTCTGAGCTATGTTTTGAGTCAAAGTCAGAAAATAAGCTTAAATTTTAATATTAATGAGTACTGATGGAGACAGAACTGTAAAAATGACAATTGGCAGACACAGCAACCCTTACGAGTCAGGATGCTACAAATAAATTACAGAGATGAAACACCAAGGAAAACAGATTGGGCAAGGTACAAGGCTCCTCCCCTGGCTCCCATTTGGAGCCAAAATTATAAACAATACAGAGGAAACGTAATGACATAGTAGAACATAATACATTTTCAAGATACCCAACATTACAGTGCTCAGTTGTGTTGCAGAATAATTCTGCATGTCAATTTACTATTAATTATTTAATAATTATTTGGGCCTGTTCACAGTACTGCGCTGTAACCGATCACGTTATTCTAACTCACTGCATGCAGGCTTTATATTAACCTCCCTGGCGGTAAGCTCGGGCCCGAAGCGGTAATCCCGAGCTCAGCTCAGGGTAGAGAATGTGCAGCTTTACCTGCTTTATAGGAGTCCCACGCATGATCCGCGCTACGCAGCGGGATACCAGCCTCTCCACCCGGCTGTTTGAAGCTTTAATCTGCCGCCGGGATCCCCATATCCCCGCTCTTCTTCCGGGGACACGGCAGGCAATCAGTATGGCAGAGCGGCGGCAGTGGCGTGATGTCACAGGGGCGGGACAAAATTTTAAAGTGGATCTTAACCACTTCCCGACCGCCGTATGTACAATTGGCGGCCGGGAAGTGCACCCCGCAAGGACCGCCGTATTGACAATTGGCGGCGGTCCTTGTAGGGGCATGGGCGGAGCGATCGCGTCATCAGTGACGCGATCCTCCGCCTCCGCCTGGCGCCGCTCACCCGCCGCAACATTGTCTGATGTTAACCCGACGATCGCCGCATACAAAGTGTATAATACACTTTGTAATGTTTACAAAGTGTATTATACAAGCTGCCTCCTGCCCTGGTGGTCCCAATGTCCGAGGGACCACCAGGGCAGGCTGCAGCCACCCTAGTCTGCACCAAGCACACTGATTTCCCCCCCCCCCCCTGCCCCAGATCGCCCACAGCACCCATCAGACCCCCCCCTGCCCACCCCCCAGACCCCTGTTTGCACCCTATCACCCCCCTAATCACCCATCAATCACTCCCTGTCACTATCTGTCAAAGCTATTTTTTTTTTGTATCCCCCCCCTGCCCCCCGCTCCCTCCTGATCACCCCCCACCCCTCAGATTCTCCCCAGACCCCCCCCCCCAGACCCCCCCCCCCCCATGTACTGTATGCATCTATCCCCCCTGATCACCTGTCAATCACCTGTCAATCACCTGTCCATCACCTGTCAATCACCCGTCAATCACCCCCTGTCACTGCCACCCATCAATCAGCCCCTAACCTGCCCCTTGCGGGCAATCTGATCACCCCCCCACACCAATAGATCGCCCGCAGATCCGACATCAGATCACCTCCAAAATCCATTGTTTACATCTATTCTCTCCTCTAAACACCCACTAATTACCCATCAATCACCCATCAATCACCCCCTATCACCACCTGTCACTTTTACCTATCAGATCAGACCCTAATCTGCCCCTTGCGGGCACCCAATCACCCGCCCACACGCTCAGATTGCCCTCTGACCCCCCCTTATCAATTCACCAGTGCATTAATTACATCTGTTCTTCCCTGTAATAACCCACTGATCACCTGTCAATCACCTGCCAATCACCTATCACCCATCAATCACCACCTGTCACCCCCTGTCACTGCCACCCATCAATCAGCCCCTAACCTGCCCCTTGCGGGCAATCTGATCACCCACCCACACCATTAGATCGCCCGCAAACCCGCCGTCAGATTACCTCCCAAATGTATTGTTTACATCTGTTATCTTCTCTAAACACCCACTAATTACCCATCAATCACCCCCTATCACCAACCGTCACTGTTACCTATCAGATCAGACCCTAATCTGCCCCTTGCGGGCACCCAATCACCCGCCCACACGCTCAGATTGCCCTCAGACCCCCCCCCCCCCCCCTTATAAATTCGCCAGTGCATTAATTACATCTGGCCTTCCCTGTAATAACCCACTGATCACCTGTCAATCACCTGCCAATCACCTATCACCCATCAATCACCCCCTGTCACTGCCACCCAACAATCAGCCCCTAACCTGCCCCTTGCGGGCAAACTGATCACCCACCCACACCAATAGATCGCCCGCAGATCCGACATCAGATCACCACCCAAGCGCAGTGTTTCCATCTATTCTCTCCTCTAAACACCCACTAATTACCCATCAATCACCCATCAATCACCCCCTATCACCACCTGTCACTGTTACCCATCAGATCAGACCCTAATCTGCCCCTTGCGGGCACCCAATCGCCCGCCTACACGCTCAGATTGCCCTCAGACCCCCCCTTATCAATTCGCCGGTGCAATATTTACATCTGTTCTCCCCTGTAATAACCCACTGATTACCTGTCAATCACCTATCAATCACCCATCAATCACCCCCTGTCACTGCCACCCATCAATCACCCCCTGTCACTGCCGCCCATCAATCACCCGCTGTCACTGCCACCCATCAATAAGCCCCTAACCTGCCCCTTGCGGGCAATCTGATCACCCACCCACACCAATAGATCGCCCGCAGATCCGACGTCCGATCACCTCCCAAGTGCAGTGTTTACATCTGTTCTCTACCCTAAACACCCACTAATTACCCATCAATCACCCCCTGTCACTGCTACCTATCAGATTAGACCCCTATCTGCCCCTAGGGCACTCAATCACCCGCCCACACCCTCAGAATGCCCTCAGACCCCAGCCCTGATCACCTCGCCAGTGCATTGCTTGCATCTATTCCCCCCTCTAATCACACCTTGAGACACCCATCAATCACCTCCTGTCACCCCCTAGCACACCTACCCATCAGATCAGGCCCCAATTTGCCCCGTGTGGGCTCCTGATCACTCGGCCAAACCCTCAGATCCCCCTCAGACCCCCTTCCGATCACCTCCCCAGTGCATTGATTGCATCTATTTTCCCCTCTAACCACCCCCTGAGACACCCATCAATCACCTCCTGTCACCCCCCTAGCACTCCTATCCATCAGATCAGGCCCAATACAACCTGTCATCTAAAAGGCCACCCTGCTTATGACCGGTTCCACAAAATTCGCCCCCTCATAGACCACCTGTCATCAAAATTTGCAGATGCTTATACCCCTGAACAGTCATTTTGAGACATTTGGTTTCCAGACTACTCACGGTTTTGAGCCTGTAAAATGCCAGGGCGGTATAGGAACCCCACAAGTGACCCCATTTTAGAAAAAAAGACACCCCAAGGTATTCTGTTAGGTGTATGACGAGTTCATAGAAGATTTTATTTTTTGTCAAAAGTTGATTTTTATTGGTTTTTTTTCACAAAGTGTCATTTTTCACTAACTTGTGACAAAAAATAAAATCTTCTATGAACTCGCCATACACCTAACGGAATACCTTGGGGTGTCTTCTTTCTAAAATGGGGTCACTTGTGGGGTTCCTATACTGCCCTTGCATTTTAGGGGCCCTAAACCGCGAGGAGTAGTCTAGAAAACAAATGCCTCAAAATGACCTGTGAATAGGACGTTGGGCCCCTTAGCGCACCTAGGCTGCAAAAAAGTGTCACACATGTGGTACCGCCGTACTCAGGAAAAGTAGTATAATGTGTTTTGGGGTGTATTTTTACACATACCCATGCTGGGTGGGAGAAATTTCTATGTAAATGGACAATTGTGTGTAAAAAAATCAAACAATTGTCATTTACAGAGATATTTCTCCCACTTAGCATGGGTATGTGTAAAAATACACCCCAAAACGCATTATACTACTTCTCCTGAGTACGGCGGTACCACATGTGTGGCACTTTTTTTTACACCCTAAGTACGCTAAGGGGCCCAAAGTCCAATGAGTACCTTTAGGATTTCGCAGGTCATTTTGCGACATTTGGTTTCAAGACTACTCCTCACGGTTTAGGGCCCCTAAAATGCCAGGACAGTATAGGAACCCCACAAATGACCCCATTCTAGAAAGAAGACACCCAAAGGTATTCCGTACGGAGTATGGTGAGTTCATAGAAGATTTTATTTTTTGTCACAAGTTAGCGGAAAATGACACTTTGTGAAAAAAACAATTAAAATCAATTTCCGCTAACTTGTGACAAAAAAATAAAAACTTCTATGAACTCACCATACTCCTAACGGAATACCTTGGGGTGTCTTCTTTCTAAAATGGGGTCATTTGTGGGGTTCCTATACTGCCCTGGCATTTTAGGGGCCCTAAACCGTGAGGAGTAGTCTTGAAACAAAAATGACCTGTGAAATCCTAAAGGTACTCATTGGACTTTGGGCCCCTTAGTGCAGTTAGGGTGCAAAAAAGTGCCACACATGTGGTATCGCCGTACTCGGGAGAAGTAGTATAATGTGTTTTGGGGTGTATTTTTACACATACCCATGCTGGGTGGGAGAAATACTTCTGTAAATGACAATCTTTTGATTTTTTTACACACAATTGTCCATTTACAGAGGTATTTCTCCCCCCCAGCATGGGTATGTGTAAAAATACACCCCAAAACACATTGTACTACTTCTCCCGAGTATGGCGATACCACATGTGTGGCACTTTTTTGCACCCTAACTGCGCTAAAGGGCCCAAAGTCCAATGAGTACCTTTAGGATTTCACAGGTCATTTTGAGAAATTTCGTTTCAAGACTACTCCTCACGGTTTAGGGCCCCTAAAATGCCAGGGCAGTATAGGAACCCCACAAATGACCCCATTTTAGAAAGAAGACACCCCAAGGTATTTTGTTAGTAGTATTGCGAGTTCATAGAAGATTTTATTTTTTGTCACAAGTTAGCGGAAATTGATTTTAATTGTGTTTTTTCACAAAGTGTCATTTTCCGCTAACTTTTGACAAAAAATAAAATCTTCTATGAACTCACCATACTCCTAACGGAATACCTTGGGGTGTCTTCTTTCTAAAATGGGGTCATTTGTGGGGTTCCTATACTGCCCTGGCATTTTAGGGGCCCTAAACCGTGAGGAGTAGTCTTGAAACGAAATTTCTCAAAATGACCTGTGAAATCCTAAAGGTACTCATTGGACTTTGGGCCCTTTAGCGCAGTTAGGGTGCAAAAAAGTGCCACACATGTGGTATTGCCGTACTCAGGAGAAGTAGTATAATGTGTTTTGTGGTGTATTTTTACACATACTCATGCTGAGTGGGAGAAAGATCTCTGTAAATGGACAATTGTGTGTAAAAAAAATTAACAAATTGTCATTTACAGAGATATTTCTCCCACCCAGCATGGGTATGTGTAAAAATACACCCCAAAACACATTATACTACTTCTCCTGAGTACGGCAATACCACATGTGTGGCACTTTTTTGCAGCCTAACTGTGCTAAGGGGTCCAAAGTCCAATGAGCCCCTTTAGGCTTTACAGGGGTGCTTACAATTTAGCACCCCCCAAAATGTCAGAACAGTAAACACACCCCACAAATGACCCCATTTTGGAAAGTAGACCCTTCAAGGTATTCAGAGAGGGGCATGGTGAGTCCGTGGCAGATTTCATTTTTTTTTTGTCGCAAGTTAGAAGAAATGGAAACTTTTTTTCTTTTTTTTTTTTCTCACAAAGTGTCATTTTCCGCTTACTTGTGACAAAAAATAATATCTTCTATGAACTCACTATGCCTCTCAGTGAATACTTTGGGATGTCTTCTTTCCAAAATGGGGTAATTTGGGGGGTATTTATACTATCCTGGAATTCTAGCCCCTCATGAAACATGACAGGGGGTCAGAAAAGTCATAGATGCTTGAAAATGAGAAAATTCACTTTTTGCACCATAGTTTGTAAACGCTATAACTTTTACCCAAACCAATAAATATACACTGAATGGGTTTTTTTTTAATCAAAAACATGTTTGTCCACATTTTTCGCGCTGCATGTATACAGAAATTTTACTTTATTTGAAAAATGTCAGCACAGAAAGTTAAAAAAATCATTTTTTTGCCAAAATTCATGTCTTTTTTGATGAATATAATAAAAAGTAAAAATCGCAGGAGCAATCAAATAGCACTAAAAGAAAGCTTTATTAGTGACAAGAAAAGGAGCCAAAATTCATTTAGGTGGTAGGTTGTATGAGCGAGCAATAAACCGTGAAAGCTGCAGTGGTCTGAATGGAAAAAAAGTGGCCGGTCCTTAAGGGGTAGAAAGCCCTAGGTCCTCAAGTGGTTAAGAGTTGCACAGGGCAGAAAGAAAACATAGAAAAATTCACCCTGTGTGTGTTTGTATATATATATATATATACATATACATGTGTATATATATATATATATATATATATATATATATATATATATATATATAAACAAACACATACAGGGTGCATTTTTCTATATATATATATATATATATATATACACACACACACACGGTGGGATGCGAAAGTTTGGGCACCGATGTTAATGTCATGATCTTCCTGTATAAATCGTTGGTTGTTACGATAAAAAGTGTCAGTTAAATATATCATATAGGAGACACACACAGTGATATTTGAGAAGTGAAATGAAGTTTATTGGATTTACAGAAAGTGTGCAATAATAATTAGGAAGATGCATAAATTTGGGCACCACAAAAAAATAAATGAAATCCATGTTTAGTAGATCCTCCTTTTGCAGAAATTACAGCCTCTAAACGCTTCCTGTAGGTTCCAATGAGAGTCTGGATTCTGCTTGAAGGTATTTTGGGCCATCCCTCTTTACAAAACATCTCTAGTTCATTCAGGTTTGATGGTTTCCGAGCATGGACAGCTCTCTTTAACTCACACCATAGATTTTCAATTATATTCAGGTCTAGAGACTGAGATGGCCATTCCAGAACATTGTACTTGTTCCTCTGCATGAATGCCTTAGTGGATTTTGAGCAGTGTTTAGGGTCATTGTCTTGTTGAAAGATCCAGCCCCAGCACAGCTTCAGCTTTGTCACTGATTCCTGGATATTGGTCTCCAGAATCTGCTGATACTGAGTGGAATCCATGCGACCCACAACTTTGACAAGATTCCCAGTCCCTGCAATGGCCACACAACCCCACAGCATGATGGAACCACCACCATATTTTACTGCAGGTAGCAGGTGTTTTTCTTGAAATGCTGTGTTGTTTTTCCTCCATGCATAACGCCCCTTGTTATGCCCAAATAACTTAATTTTAGTTTCAGCAGTCCACAGCACCTTATTCCAAAATGAAGCTGGCTTGTCCAAATGTGCTTTAGTATAACTCAAGCGACTTTGGTTGTGCTGTGGGTGGAGAAAAGGCTTCCTCTGCACACAGCATCTCCTTGTGTAAAGTATGCCGAATGGTTGAACGATGCACAGTGACTCCATCTGCAGCAAGATGATGTTGTAGGTCTTTGATGCTGGTCTGTGGGTTAACTCTGACTGTTCTCACCATTCGTCGCTTCTGTTTATCCAAGATTTTTCTTGGTCTGCCACTTCGAGCCTTAACTTGAACTGAGCCTGCGGTCTTCCATTTCCTCAATATGTTCCTAACTGTGGAAACAGACAGCTGAAATCTCTGAGAAAACTTTCTGTATCCTTCCCCTAAACCAGGGGTGTCAAACGCAAATACAAAGTGGGCCGAAATTGAACACTTGGATCTAGCCACGGGCCAAACTCAATGTCTATTGGCCACGTTATAAAGTTTTCTGGTGTCTAGTGGTGTCCCCAAATACAGTTCCCTGGTGTTTAGTGGTGTCCCCAAATACAGTTCCCTGGTGTCTAGTGGTGTCCCCAAATATAGTTCCCTGGTGTCTAGTGGCCCCAACCCTCCCCTAAACAGAGCACTAGTGTTTAGCTATTTCCCCCATCTCCCCCATAAGGCTTCCCTGGTGTTCTAGGGCTTCACCTCCAATATAGCTTTCCTAGAGGTCTAGAGTGGGCCAAACATAATGCAAAGTGGGGAAACCACATGAGGGCCAAATTTAATGGCTCTGAGGGCCAGATTTGGCCCACGGGCTGGAGTTTGACATGTATGCCCTAAACCATGATGGTGAACAATCTTTGTGTTCAGGTAATTTGAGAGTTGTTTCGAGACTCCCATGTTGCTACTCTTCAAAGAAATTTAAAAGAGGAGGGAAACTTACAATTGACCCCCTTAGATACTTTTTCTTATAATTTGACTCACCTGTGTATGTAGGCCAGGGGTCACTCAAAGCCAAATTGAGTTCCAATAATTAGTTCTAAAGGTTTTGGAATCAATAAAATTACAACAGTGCCCACATTTTTGCACCTGCCTAATTTTATTCAAACAATTGCGCACTTTCTGTACATGCAATAAACTTAATTTCACTTCTCAGATATCACTGTGTGTGTCTCCTATATGCAGTGATCCCCAACCCTGTCCTCAAGGCCCACCAACAGTGCATGTTTTATGGAAATCCACAGTGATAGTTAATCAGCTCTGCTGAGACACCAATTACCTCACCTGTGAATGTTTGTGATTGTCTGCAAAACATGTACTGTTGGTGGGCCTTGAGAGCAGGGTTGGGGAGCTCTGCTATATGGTATATTTAACTGACATTTTTTATCGTAACAACCAATGATTTATGCAGGAAAATCATGACGATTAAAGAGACTCTGAAGCGAGAATAAATCTCGCTTCAGAGCTCATAGTTAGCAGGGGCATGTGTGCCCCTGCTAAAACGCCGCTTGGTCGTAAACCCAACTTGGTCGTAAATTTTGCTCTTCCTGGAGGCAGGGCTAACGGCTGCAGCCCTGCCTCTCAGCGCGTCTATCAGACGCGCATCGCCGCCTCTCCCCCGCCCCTCTCAGTGAAGGAAGACTGAGAGGGGCAGGGGAGAGGCGGAGGTACGCGTCTGATAGACGCGCGGGAGGCAGGGCTGCGGCGGTTAGCCCTGCCCCAATGCGGAAGCGCTCCCCCGCTGCACTGAGGGGATTTGGGGGATCAGGGACCCCCGTTAAGCCGCGGGATAGCGGCGTTTTAGCAGAGGCACACATGCCCCTGCTATCTATGAGGTCTGAAGCGAGATTTATTCTCGCTTCAGACTCTCTTTAACAACGCTGCCCAAACTTTCGCATCCCACTGTATATATATATATATATATATATATATATATATATATATATATATATATATATATATATAAATACACATGTATATATATATATTAGTGTGTCTAATTTCTCATTTGTCTCTAATCACTGGTTGTAATTTGATCTTTCCCCTGTGTCACCTGACTGCCATGGCAGAGATGGCAAATAAGCTCATTTGAAAGCACAGGACGACAATATAGCCATTTGGTTCCCAACTGTTTCTGAGCAAAGTGCTTCTGCCTTACTGTTACCGACTTTTGCCTGGATTTTGATTACTCTCTGCCTGCCGCTTGCACCGGCCTCTGCCTGGATTTTGATTACTATCTGCCTGCCGCCTACACCAACCCCTGTCTGGATTTTGACTACTATCTGCCTGCCGCCTGCACCAACCTCTGCCTGGATTTTGACTACTCTCTGCCTGCCTTATTTGTACAGTTTCACAATTTTTAAAGTTTATTCATAAATTTAATTAATTTAATAAATTTGTATTCTAGTCTTTTATTTATATGCAGAATGTCTGCCAGGCTTTTATTTTGACATATTTTGGTGAGTTATGAAAAAAATGTACTGCTTTTGACTCATAATTCCAGACAGAAATGCACCACCAGGGAGGTTAAAGTGTATGTCCAGTCTGCATTGCAGTTCACAGTCATTATAAAGCATTATAACATGTGCATTTTGCAACTGACAACTGTGAATCTAGCCTTATTGCAAAGATCAGTGCAAGTAATACAGTTTAAACAAACTTGCAATCAGAATAATTGCAGAAATATAATACAGAGTAATTACAACCATTGCAATAACCACCGAGATCAGAAAGATAATGTGATTCTTTTGTATATCTATTTAAAGACGCCCATTAACGGTACAATTTTTTCACCAAATGCGTTCTTTCGACATGATTTTAAGATCAAATTGCATAGCAAATAAACCCGCCTCCTCTATATCGCGGCTCCTCGTCTGCGTCCCTTCCCTCCAATCAGCTTACTGAGGCGGAGAGGGAAGGGACGCAGGCAGGGAGCCGCGATATAGAGGAGGCGGGGGAGCGGCGGTTACAGGCAGCACAAAGGTAAACAGCCTGCTAGCGACAAGCTGCATGTCACTAGCACTGCGTTTTTTTTCTGGGGGACAGCAGAGCGCAGAGGGGGGAAGGGCACAGTACAGACACAGAGGCTGGTGATAGTATGCAGAACCAGCCTCTGTGTCCTAATAACATTCTTAAAACCCACCTCAGGTTCTCTTTAAATCCATCCATTGCACTGGCAATAACGTCCCCTGTGGTGACATGCTCTTATGTTACCTCAAGGGGGTGCTGTTACCAATGCAACTGAACAGCACTGAAAGAGGAAGGACTGGTGCACACGAAGAGCGGTTCTGAGTGTTTAAAAAAAAAAAAGCTTGCGGGCTGAAAACCACTTGGCTAATGTATTGCAAAATGGATGATGCACACCAGAGCGGTTCGTTTTTCCCCCAAATGCAAACTACGGTCTTGCAGCATTTTTGATGATTTCTGAGGCGATTCTGCCTCAATGTTAAGTATAGGAAAGTGTTTTGCTACAGTAGCTGTTCATTTACAGCTGTACTGTCACAAAATATAAAAAAAATGGTACACAAAAAAGCTCCAAAAAACGCTAGGCATGTTTAGAAAATCGCTCCAAACATGCCTAAAATCACTCTGAAAAACCACTTTAAAAACCGCTATCGTTTGCGGATACACTAGTGATTTTTGGTGTACACTGGCCGAAGAAGATATTTAGCGTGTGGATCAGGGAGAGGTAAGTTACTATGGCAGAGTAGTGGATCAGGAGGGAGGTGGGCTCCCTATACTGTGATAGGGGAGAGGTGGGGGCTCCCTTGCTACCAATACAGAGGGGCGGGGTGGAGGCTCCCTGGCTACCTATACAGAGGAGAAGGGTGGGAGGGGGAGGCTCACTGGCTACCTATACAGAGGCAAGGGGGGCTCACTGGCTACCTATACAGAGGGGCGGGGTGAGGGAAGTCTCATTGGCTACCCATACTGTGTCGGAGTAAAGGGGCTCCCTGGCTACCTCTACAGAGGGGAGGCTGACTAGCTACCTCTACAGAGGGGATGGCTCCATGACTACCTATACAGTAAGGAGGGGGTGCTCACTTGCTACCTATACTGAAAGAGGAGGGGGCTACCTATTGTGGGAGAGAATGGGGTTCTCTGGCTTACTATACAAAGAGGGAGGGGGACTCTCTAGCTGCCAATGCTGAGGGGAGGGAGGCTTTCTGGCTACCTATACAGATGAGAGGGAGGCTCTCTGGATTCCTATACAGAAAGGAGGGGTGCTCCCTTGCTACATATACTGAAAGAGGAGGGGGGCTACCTATATTGTGGGAGAGAAGGGGGTTCTCTGGCTAACTATACAAAGGTGAGGGGGGCTCTTTAGCTGCCTATACTAAGGGGAGGGAGGCTCTCTGGCTACCTATACAGAGGGGAGGGGGACTTTCTGGCTTCCTATACTGAAAGAGGGGGGAGCTCTCTGGCTGCCTATACTGAGGGGAAACTATGCATTCAGCTTCCTATACTGGAGGCTTCTGTGGCTACTTATACTGGGGGCTGCATATGGCTACTGCATTGCAACTGTGTACTAGAGTTTACGGGGAGTGAACAATTTTTACACCCTCGCCCTTGGAGCAACAAAGCCTACAATCTGTCCAAGCCTTACAAATCTATTATCTGATTAATGTGATCTTATGCTTTTCCAAGTTCTGCTACACATGGGCAGCTCTAGTAAATTACAGGCCAATAGTATCCTCTGATTAGCCACAATTTCAAGTGCACGACAATATTCTAGGGTCATTGATGAAAATGGTAATATCTTTGGTTAATTACTGGAAAGGTAAAACCCGGGTGTGATTTAGAAAACTGTGTTCATTAGTAAGAATTTAGAATGTAACACAGATCAGAATTTGCTGAGCTCGGCAGTCCAGCAAGTCATATTTATTGTGGGTAGAAACCTTGTCCTTCAGACAATGAGATAAAAGATTGCATGTGGCTGAAACACTGTTTCCTGGCCCAATGTGATCTGCTGACAGCATGCTTTCTCCCTGCTTTAATCCTGAATAAACTGTTGATTGACAGAGGAAACCGTAATGCCATTGTGTGTGTGTGTGTGTGTGTGTGTGCGTGCGTGCGTGTGTGTGTGTTTAACCACTTGCCGACCGCACGCTTATACCGTGCGTCGGCAAAGTGGCAGCTGCAGGACCAGCGACGCAGTACTGCGTCGCCAGCTGCAGGCTGATTAATTAGGAAGCAGCCGCTCGCGCTAGCGGCTGCTTCCTGTCAAATCACGGCGGGGGGCTCCGTGAATAGCCTGCGGGCCGCCGATGGCGGCTCGCAGGCTAAATGTAAACACAAGCGGAAATAATCCGCTTTGTTTACATTGTACGGCGCTGCTGCGCAGCAGCGCCGTAAGGCAGATCGGCGATCCCCTGCCAATCAGCGGCCGGGGATCGCCACCATGTGACAGGAGACGTCCCGTCACTGGCTGCACAGGACGGATAGCGTCCTGTGCAGCCTCGATCGCCGGGGGGGGGGCCAGGTAGGAGAGGGAGGGGGAGGATTTTGCCGCGGAGGGGGGCTTTAAAGTGCCCCCCCCGCAACACCCAGGCAGGCAGGAGAGATCAGACCCCCCCTGCACATCATCCCCATAGGGGGGAAAAAGGGGGGCAATCTGATCTCTCTGCCTGCAACCTGATCTGTGCTGGGGGCTGCACAGCCCACCCAGCACAGATCACTCAAAACAGCGCTGGTCCTTAAGGAGGGGTAAAGGGTGGGTCATCAAGTGGTTAACACGGAAATATCATTTTAGAGTGTATAGCAATGTGCAAACTGTCAGACAGGGCTTGTTTACACCCAGGGCATTTTCGCTATTTTTTAAGCGCTGGCGATTTACAAAATCACCCTGGAAGCGCCTGTGCAATGATTCTCTATGAGAGAGTTCACATCTGAGCGGTTTGTTTCCAATCCGCTCAGCAAAGCGCTGCCTGTACCATTTTTAGGACGATTTTGCTACAATGGAAGGTTTAGGAAAAGCTCAAAACGCTCACAAAATCGCTTTGTGCTGCGATTGCGTTCGCGCTTTGATGAATAAATACATTGTATTTATTCATTTCTGGGTCATGTAGTTCACTTTCTGACTTGCGTCAGAAAGTGCAAAAACAAATCGCTCTGCAAAAGTGCTTTGAAAAGTGATGTACACCAAATCGAAGCATGCAGGTAAGCGCCGGGATAAGAAAAAAACGTGCAAAAAATTGAAAATCGCTGGCATCCGTGATTTCGATTTTAGATGTGAACAAAGCCTTACAGTGTGCATATAATTTTAAGATCCCTTACAATTACAGTGCCAATTACAACAGACCTTGTACGTTTCTGTGTGTGCCATCCAAAAATGCATCAAGGACAGCACATTAGAAGTTGTGATGCAGAGGTGTGAACATACCCATTGCAATGTATACGCAGGGCAATTGTGGCACCAATGTGCTCTGTTATTGCACTTTGCAACATGCATTGGAGTAGATACCATAACTGCTGTTAATGTGCACAGATAAACCACGGCGCTTCCAATACTCTAGGGCAGAGTCGGAGGCATGCACTGACGTCACAGGAAGCAGGGTGAGCCGAAGGTGACGTGCTGCTCTCGGTCAAGCGGACAGTCTGTATGCCGGTCCTGTCAGTTATCCCTGGTTTTTAGTAAACATTTTATCATTTATTTATTATTAACCATTATTATTAGATGGTATTACTGGAGTGAAGACCTCCTTGGCTGACTACCTACACTACAGGCAATTGAGCAAGATGCGCTTCTTGTGAGTGAAATCACGGTGGGGGAGACATCTGCCTTCCATGGTGGTGGCACTACCCGCAGGAGTGCAGCACAGGGTGCTATATCTGAACTAGCCTTAGCAGTACTTAGCACTATGTGCGGATTTTAATATTGTCTTTCAGGGCGGCTTTTGCTTGGAATGCAAGTGGAGTATTGGAAGCGCAGTAGTTTTTGCTTGTTGATTGTCTCACAAGGTGAAGTGACCCTTGCATTGCTGCGATCCCCTGACTGTTTTCTTTGCCATTATTTTTTTTACCATTGGAGGCGCAGTTATTGATCATCATTCAATGTGCACACATAGCGCATGTAAAAAATGTTATCAGCTTTTACACAAAGTACATAATGGGCATAACACGCGTCATACAAATACCACGCACAATGCCTGTATAAGGTGTGATATGCAAATAGCGTAACAGGCATTATATAAGCAATATGCATATTGTGTACATAAGGTACATTACACATGTCTGTGCAGGCAAATTTACCAGCAGTTACTAAATCTGTCCCATAGAATGAGCAAGCCATATTGGGTGTAGAATATGATTAATTAGTGTGCTCTGATTCCTGGTTGTAGAGTGTCCTGACAGCTCTGCCAAGAAACTTTCCATAGCTTCCATTGCGTGTCCTGGGACCCATATCACACTTATTGCCATGAGTTGTGGCAAGGTATGCACTAAGAGCAGTGGCAGAGGGTACAAGTTCTGCTTCTCACACAATCTACGTCTAAAATTAAAACTCCCATTAACACAAAGTGCACCACATCTGCCCATTGTTACCCATTGTCCTAAAGGGATCTAGAACAATATTCTGGATGGACCATGTACAAAAAAACTACTGTATTGACTTTTTTTTTGTTAGAAATCACTTTTTTCACTTATTATTACCACCATTCATTCATGTTATAAAAGCCATTTTAGCTTCTCTGTCACGGAATATCTTGGGATAGACATGTGATGCAGAGATATTACATTACACAGATCCAGGTCTGCACTCTGCATTAGGGTGTGTACACACATCCAATTTTGTTGGGCCAATGAATAGCCAATGTTTCCACTTCCATGCAGTATGAGAACCAACACATTTGGAATACTATGAACAGATTGTGTGGGAAATCTTTCCTACTACATGGAGGTGGTAAAATTGGCCATCCATTCATCAATCAAAATTGGATGTGTGTATGCACCCTATCTCAAAACAATGGCACCTATCAAGGGGCTGGAGACAGTGCAAAGTATGTATGTGTAAGGGTGCATACATACATCCAATTTTGATTGGCTAATTTTACCACCTCCATATAGTATGAGAGCTTACCTACACAATTAGGTCATAGTATTCCAAAGGCAATAACTGAGCAGCTAAGTAAAATATTTTATGTACACTAATCAGGTTTTTACCACATTCCAATGTTGCCTCTCTGTGACTTTCATTGTTTATATATTATTTGCTTTATTTTAAAGACTTTTTGTGTAAGCAAATGGAATAACTGCTATATGTGCCTCAGATGGCAAGTGTGATAATCTAAACAACGTAATCCAATAAAACGTGTGGTAGACATAGAATAGCTTCATTTAATAAAGCCAGTTTAGAAAGATAGTGGAAAACGGCTGTGTGCAAAACGCACCATAGCAACCAGTTTCTCCATTGCAGATTTGTCTATGGAAAACCCAAATCTAAACATTTGCTGGGAATTACTCCTTGGGGAAAACCATTACTGTCTTTTCTATTAATTTCTTCACTGCACTAATTATTCTCGTAAGCCACATTCTTGCAGCCACAGTGTATGATTTTTAGGATACTTTTCTACTTGTCTATCCACAATAAAACAGATTCCTATTATCTCATTCCATCAATGACATGAATGGCATCTGTACTCTGTCTCTTTATGGTACTTTATCTATCCTGGAAGGGGCTCACTGAATGGAAATTGGAATCGAAACAGGTAGCAAGAATGCAGGAATAGAATACTTTATAGCCAGATGTGTAATCTTCTGATGTGCCAAGACACTTTCATTTTCCAGCAGTCTCCTTTCCTTCTGCAGTGAAGCAGAGAGTATTGTAATTCAAGTGACGATCCTGAGCTGACAATGTCACCACCTGCAATCCGTCTTCTCAACAGTAGGTATACACTTTTGTGTTACCGTGCAATGCTCCTGGTGCATCCCACCACAACGCAAGAAAGAAAATCATATGACCCCGCGGCAGAGTGGCCCGACAGGGTTATATGCATGGTGCCACCCCCCCACACACACACATTTCAGTAACGTACTCTCTGGTATTCCTGTCGGTCCGTCCATGCGCGCCGCAATGCACCGCACTCCGGTGTTACACTTACTGCGTCACCCATAGACTTCCATTACATTGGAGTCTGGTGAGGAGTAAATAATATGTAGCATGATAAGAGTGGAGTAGGACAGCAGTGGTAGAGACTGATGAGCAGTAACTAAAATCTAGCATGGTCAGAGAGGAGAGGAGCAGGGCAGCAGTGGTAGTGCCTGGTGAGCAGTAAGTAATATCTAGCTGGGTCAGAGTGGAGCAGGACAGCAGTGGTAGAGCATGGTGAGCAGTAAGTAATATCTAGCTGGGTCAGAGTGGAGCAGGACAGCAGTGGTGGAGCTGGTGAGCTGTTAGTAATATCTAGCCGGGTCAGAGTGGAGCAGGGCAGCAGTGGTAGAGCATGGTGAGCAGTAAGTAATATCTAGCTGGGTCAGAGTGGAGCAGGACAGCAGTGGTGGAGCTGGTGAGCTGTTAGTAATATCTAGCCGGGTCAGAGTGGAGCAGGGCAGCAGTAGTAGAGACTGGTGAGCAGTATGTAATATGGAACAGGGCAGCAGTTGTAGAGCCTGATGAGCAGTAATATGTAGCAGAGTCACAGTGGAGCAGGGCAGCAGTGGTAGAGCCTGGTGAGCAGTAATGTGTAGCAGGATCATAGTGGAGCAGAGCAGCAGTGGTAGAGCCTGGTGAGCAGTAATATGTAGCAGGATCATAGTGGAGCAGAGCAGCAGTGGTAGAGCCTGGTGAGCAGTAAGCAATATGTAGCAGGGCCAGATGGAGCAGGGCAGCAGTGGTAAAACCTGATGAGCAGTAATCTGTAGCAGGATCAGAGTGGAGCAGGGCAGCAGTGGTAGAGCCTGGTGAGCAGTAATATGTAGCAGGGTCAGAGTGGAGCAGGGCAACAGTGGAAGAGCCTGATGAGCAGTAATATGTAGCAGGGTCAGAGTGGAGCAGGGCAGCAGTGGTAGAGCCTGGTGAGCAGTAAGTAATATGTAACAAGATCAGAGTGGAGCAGGGCAGCAGTGGTAGAGCCTGGTGAGCAGTAAATATTATGTAGCAGGGCCAGAGTGGAGCAGGGCAGCAGTGGTAAAACCTGATGAGCAGTAATATGTAGCAGGATCAGAGTGGAGCAGGGCAGCAGTGGTAGAGCCTGGTGAGCAGTAAGTAATATGTAGCAGGGTCAGAGTGGAGCAGAGCAGCAGTGGTAGAGCCTGGTGAGCAGTAATATGTAGCAGGATTATAGTGGAGCAGGGCAGCAGTGGTAGAGCCTGGTGAGCAGTAAGTAATATGTAGCAAGATCAGAGTGTAGCAGGGCAGCCGTGGTAGAGCCTGGTGAGCAGTAATAATATGTAGCAGGATCATAGTGGAGCAGGGCAGCAGTGGTAGAGCATGGTGAGCAGTAAGTAATATGTAGCAGGGCCAGAGTGGAGCATGGCAGCAGTGGTAGAGCCTGATGAGCAGTAATATGTAGCAGGATCAGTGTGGAGCAGGGCAGCAGTGGTAGAGCCTGGTGAGCAGTAAGTAATATGTAGCAGGATCAGAGTGGAGCAGGGCAGCAGTGGTAGAGCCTGGTGAGCAGTAAGTAATATGTAGCAGGATCAGAGTGGAGCAGGGCAGCAGTGGTAGAGCCTGGTGAGCAGTAAGTAATATGTAGCAGGATCAGAGTGGAGCAGGGCAGCAGTGGTAGAGCCTGATGAGCAGTAATATGTAGCAGGGTCAGAGTGGAGCAGGGCAGCAGTGGTAGAGCCTGGTGAGCAGTAAGTAATATGTAGCAGGATCAGAGTGGAGCAGGGCAGCAGTGGTAGAGCCTGATGAGCAGTAATATGTAGCAGGGTCAGAGTGGAGCAGGGCAGCAGTGGTAGAGCCTGGTGAGCAGTAAGTAATATGTAGCAGGATCAGAGTGGAGCAGGGCAGCAGTGGTAGAGCCTGATGAGCAGTAATATGTAGCAGGGTCAGAGTGGAGCAGGGCAGCAATGGTAGAGCCTGGTGAACAGTAAGTACTATGTAGCAGGGTCAGAGTGGAGCAGGGCAGCAGTGGTAGAGCCTGGTGAGCAGTAAGTAATATGTAGCAGGATCAGAGTGGAGCAGGGCAGCAGTGGTAGAGCCTGATGAGCAGTAATATGTAGCAGGGTCAGAGTGGAGCAGGGCAGCAGTGGTAGAGCCTGGTGAGCAGTAAGTAATATGTAGCAGGATCAGAGTGGAGCAGGGCAGCAGTGGTAGAGCCTGATGAACAGTAATATGTAGCAGGGTCAGAGTGGAGCAGGGCAGCAATGGTAGAGCCTGGTGAACAGTAAGTACTATGTAGCAGGGTCAGAGTGGAGCAGGGCCGCAGTTATAGAGCCTGGTGAGCAGTAAGTAATATGGGGCAGAGCAGCAGTGGTAGAGCCTGGTGAGCAGTAAGTAATATGGGGCAGAGCAGCAGTGGTAGAGCCTGGTGAGCAGTAAGTAATATGGGGCAGAACAGCGGTGGTAGAGCCTGGTGAGCAGTAATAATATGTAGCAGGATCAAAGTGGAGCAGGGCAGCAGTGGTAGAGCATGGTGAGCAGTAAGTAATATGTAGCAAGATCAGAGTGGAGCAGGGCAGCAGTGGTAGAGCCTGGTGAGCAGTAAGTAATATGTAGCAGGGTCAGAGTGGAGCAGGGCAGCAGGGGTAGAGCCTGGTGAGCAGTAAAGTAATATGTAGCAGGATCAGAGTGGAGCAGGGCAGCAGTGGTAGAGCCTGGTGAGCAGTAAAGGAGGAAGAGAGTGAAGCAGGGTAGTAGTGGTAGAGATTGGTGAGCAGTGAGTAATATGTAGCAGGAAGAGAGTGGAGAGGGCAGCAGTGGTAGAGCCTGGCGAGTAGTAATATGTAGCAGGGTCAGAGTGGAACAGGGCAGCAGTTGTAGAGCCTGATGAGCAGTAATATGTAGCAGGATCAGAGTGGAGCAGGGCAGCAAAGGTAGAGCCTGGTGAGCAGTGAGTAATATGTAGCAGGAAGAGAGTGGAGCAGGGCATCAGTGGTAGAAACTGGTGAGCAGTAAGTAATGTTGGGCAGGGCATCAGTGGTCGAGACTGGTGAGCAGTAAGTAATATGGGGCAGAGCAGCAGTGGTAGAGCCTGGTGAGCAGTAAGTAATTTGGGGCAGGGCAGCAGTGGTAGAAACTGGTGAGCAGTAAGTAATATGGGGCAGAGCAGCAGTGGTAGAGCCTGGTAAGCAGTAAGTAATATGGGGCAGGGCAGCAGTGGTAGAGCCTGGTGAGCAGTAAGTAATATGGGGCAGGGCAGCAGTGGTAGAGCCTGGTGAGCAGTAAGTAATATGGGGCAGGGCAGCAGTGGTAGAGCCTGGTGAGCAGTAAGTAATATGGGACAGGGCAGCAGTGGTAGAGCCCGGTAAGCAGTAAGTAATATGGGGCAGGGCAGCAGTGGTAGAGCCCGGTGAGCAGTAAGTAATATGGGGCAGGGCAGCGGTGGTAGAGACTGGTGAGCAGTAAGTAATATGGAGGAGGGCAGCAGTGGTAGAGCCCGGTGAGCAGTAAGTAATATGGGGCAGAACAGCAGTGGTAGAGCATGGTGAGCAGTAATAATATGTAGCAGGGTCAGAGTGGATCAAGGCAGCAGTGGTAGAGGCTGGTGAGCAGTAATAAGTAGCAGAGTCACAGTGGAGCAGGGCAGCAGTGGTAGAGCCTGGTGAACAGTAATATGTAGCAGGATCATAGTGGAGCAGAGCAGCAGTGGTAGAGCCTGGTGAGCAGTAATATGTAGCAGGATTATAGTGGAGCAGGGCAGCAGTGGTAGAGCCTGGTGAGCAGCAGTAAGTAATATGTAGCAAGATCAGAGTGTAGCAGGGCAGCAGTGGTAGAGCCTGGTGAGCAGTAATAATATGTAGCAGGATCATAGTGGAGCAGGGCAGCAGTGGTAGAGCATGGTGAGCAGTAAGTAATATGTAGAAAGATCAGAGTGGAGCAGGGCAGCAGTGGTAGAGCCTGGTGAGCAGTAAGTAATATGTAGCAGGGCCAGAGTGGAGCACGGCAGCAGTGGTAGAGCCTGATGAGCAGTAATATGTAGCAGGATCAGAGTGGAGCAGGGCAGCAGTGGTAGAGCCTGATGAGCAGTAATATGTAGCAGGATCAGTGTGGAGCAGGGCAGCAGTGGTAGAGCCTGGTGAGCAGTAAGTAATATCTAGCTGGGTCAGAGTGGAGCAGGACAGCAGTGGTAGAGCATGGTGAGCAGTAAGTAATATCTAGCTGGGTCAGAGTGGAGCAGGACAGCAGTGGTGGAGCTGGTGAGCTGTTAGTAATATCTAGCCGGGTCAGAGTGGAGCAGGGCAGCAGTGGTAGAGCATGGTGAGCAGTAAGTAATATCTAGCTGGGTCAGAGTGGAGCAGGACAGCAGTGGTGGAGCTGGTGAGCTGTTAGTAATATCTAGCCGGGTCAGAGTGGAGCAGGGCAGCAGTAGTAGAGACTGGTGAGCAGTATGTAATATGGAACAGGGCAGCAGTTGTAGAGCCTGATGAGCAGTAATATGTAGCAGAGTCACAGTGGAGCAGGGCAGCAGTGGTAGAGCCTGGTGAGCAGTAATGTGTAGCAGGATCATAGTGGAGCAGAGCAGCAGTGGTAGAGCCTGGTGAGCAGTAATATGTAGCAGGATCATAGTGGAGCAGAGCAGCAGTGGTAGAGCCTGGTGAGCAGTAAGCAATATGTAGCAGGGCCAGATGGAGCAGGGCAGCAGTGGTAAAACCTGATGAGCAGTAATCTGTAGCAGGATCAGAGTGGAGCAGGGCAGCAGTGGTAGAGCCTGGTGAGCAGTAATATGTAGCAGGGTCAGAGTGGAGCAGGGCAACAGTGGAAGAGCCTGATGAGCAGTAATATGTAGCAGGGTCAGAGTGGAGCAGGGCAGCAGTGGTAGAGCCTGGTGAGCAGTAAGTAATATGTAACAAGATCAGAGTGGAGCAGGGCAGCAGTGGTAGAGCCTGGTGAGCAGTAAATATTATGTAGCAGGGCCAGAGTGGAGCAGGGCAGCAGTGGTAAAACCTGATGAGCAGTAATATGTAGCAGGATCAGAGTGGAGCAGGGCAGCAGTGGTAGAGCCTGGTGAGCAGTAAGTAATATGTAGCAGGGTCAGAGTGGAGCAGAGCAGCAGTGGTAGAGCCTGGTGAGCAGTAATATGTAGCAGGATTATAGTGGAGCAGGGCAGCAGTGGTAGAGCCTGGTGAGCAGTAAGTAATATGTAGCAAGATCAGAGTGTAGCAGGGCAGCCGTGGTAGAGCCTGGTGAGCAGTAATAATATGTAGCAGGATCATAGTGGAGCAGGGCAGCAGTGGTAGAGCATGGTGAGCAGTAAGTAATATGTAGCAGGGCCAGAGTGGAGCATGGCAGCAGTGGTAGAGCCTGATGAGCAGTAATATGTAGCAGGATCAGTGTGGAGCAGGGCAGCAGTGGTAGAGCCTGGTGAGCAGTAAGTAATATGTAGCAGGATCAGAGTGGAGCAGGGCAGCAGTGGTAGAGCCTGGTGAGCAGTAAGTAATATGTAGCAGGATCAGAGTGGAGCAGGGCAGCAGTGGTAGAGCCTGGTGAGCAGTAAGTAATATGTAGCAGGATCAGAGTGGAGCAGGGCAGCAGTGGTAGAGCCTGATGAGCAGTAATATGTAGCAGGGTCAGAGTGGAGCAGGGCAGCAGTGGTAGAGCCTGGTGAGCAGTAAGTAATATGTAGCAGGATCAGAGTGGAGCAGGGCAGCAGTGGTAGAGCCTGATGAGCAGTAATATGCAGCAGGGTCAGAGTGGAGCAGGGCAGCAGTGGTAGAGCCTGGTGAGCAGTAAGTAATATGTAGCAGGATCAGAGTGGAGCAGGGCAGCAGTGGTAGAGCCTGATGAGCAGTAATATGTAGCAGGGTCAGAGTGGAGCAGGGCAGCAATGGTAGAGCCTGGTGAACAGTAAGTACTATGTAGCAGGGTCAGAGTGGAGCAGGGCAGCAGTGGTAGAGCCTGGTGAGCAGTAAGTAATATGTAGCAGGATCAGAGTGGAGCAGGGCAGCAGTGGTAGAGCCTGATGAGCAGTAATATGTAGCAGGGTCAGAGTGGAGCAGGGCAGCAGTGGTAGAGCCTGGTGAGCAGTAAGTAATATGTAGCAGGATCAGAGTGGAGCAGGGCAGCAGTGGTAGAGCCTGATGAGCAGTAATATGTAGCAGGGTCAGAGTGGAGCAGGGCAGCAATGGTAGAGCCTGGTGAACAGTAAGTACTATGTAGCAGGGTCAGAGTGGAGCAGGGCCGCAGTTATAGAGCCTGGTGAGCAGTAAGTAATATGGGGCAGAGCAGCAGTGGTAGAGCCTGGTGAGCAGTAAGTAATATGGGGCAGAGCAGCAGTGGTAGAGCCTGGTGAGCAGTAAGTAATATGGGGCAGAACAGCGGTGGTAGAGCCTGGTGAGCAGTAATAATATGTAGCAGGATCAAAGTGGAGCAGGGCAGCAGTGGTAGAGCATGGTGAGCAGTAAGTAATATGTAGCAAGATCAGAGTGGAGCAGGGCAGCAGTGGTAGAGCCTGGTGAGCAGTAAGTAATATGTAGCAGGGTCAGAGTGGAGCAGGGCAGCAGGGGTAGAGCCTGGTGAGCAGTAAAGTAATATGTAGCAGGATCAGAGTGGAGCAGGGCAGCAGTGGTAGAGCCTGGTGAGCAGTAAAGGAGGAAGAGAGTGAAGCAGGGTAGTAGTGGTAGAGATTGGTGAGCAGTGAGTAATATGTAGCAGGAAGAGAGTGGAGAGGGCAGCAGTGGTAGAGCCTGGTGAGTAGTAATATGTAGCAGGGTCAGAGTGGAACAGGGCAGCAGTTGTAGAGCCTGATGAGCAGTAATATGTAGCAGGATCAGAGTGGAGCAGGGCAGCAAAGGTAGAGCCTGGTGAGCAGTGAGTAATATGTAGCAGGAAGAGAGTGGAGCAGGGCATCAGTGGTAGAAACTGGTGAGCAGTAAGTAATGTTGGGCAGGGCATCAGTGGTCGAGACTGGTGAGCAGTAAGTAATATGGGGCAGAGCAGCAGTGGTAGAGCCTGGTGAGCAGTAAGTAATTTGGGGCAGGGCAGCAGTGGTAGAAACTGGTGAGCAGTAAGTAATATGGGGCAGAGCAGCAGTGGTAGAGCCTGGTAAGCAGTAAGTAATATGGGGCAGGGCAGCAGTGGTAGAGCCTGGTGAGCAGTAAGTAATATGGGGCAGGGCAGCAGTGGTAGAGCCTGGTGAGCAGTAAGTAATATGGGGCAGGGCAGCAGTGGTAGAGCCTGGTGAGCAGTAAGTAATATGGGACAGGGCAGCAGTGGTAGAGCCCGGTAAGCAGTAAGTAATATGGGGCAGGGCAGCAGTGGTAGAGCCCGGTGAGCAGTAAGTAATATGGGGCAGGGCAGCGGTGGTAGAGACTGGTGAGCAGTAAGTAATATGGAGGAGGGCAGCAGTGGTAGAGCCCGGTGAGCAGTAAGTAATATGGGGCAGAACAGCAGTGGTAGAGCATGGTGAGCAGTAATAATATGTAGCAGGGTCAGAGTGGAGCAGGGCAGCAGTGGTAGAGGCTGGTGAGCAGTAATAAGTAGCAGAGTCACAGTGGAGCAGGGCAGCAGTGGTAGAGCCTGGTGAACAGTAATATGTAGCAGGATCATAGTGGAGCAGAGCAGCAGTGGTAGAGCCTGGTGAGCAGTAATATGTAGCAGGATTATAGTGGAGCAGGGCAGCAGTGGTAGAGCCTGGTGAGCAGCAGTAAGTAATATGTAGCAAGATCAGAGTGTAGCAGGGCAGCAGTGGTAGAGCCTGGTGAGCAGTAATAATATGTAGCAGGATCATAGTGGAGCAGGGCAGCAGTGGTAGAGCATGGTGAGCAGTAAGTAATATGTAGAAAGATCAGAGTGGAGCAGGGCAGCAGTGGTAGAGCCTGGTGAGCAGTAAGTAATATGTAGCAGGGCCAGAGTGGAGCACGGCAGCAGTGGTAGAGCCTGATGAGCAGTAATATGTAGCAGGATCAGAGTGGAGCAGGGCAGCAGTGGTAGAGCCTGGTGAGCAGTAAGTAATATGTACCAGGATCAGAGTGGAGCAGGGCAGCAGTGGTAGAGCCTGGTGAGCAGTAAGTAATATGTACCAGGATCAGAGTGGAGCAGGGCAGCAGTGGTTGAGCATGGTGAGCAGTACGTAATATGTAGCAAGATCAGAGTGGAGCAGGGCAGCAGTGATAAAGCCTGGTGAGCAGTAAGTAATATGTAGCAGGATCAGAGTGGAGCAGGGCAGCAGTGGTAGAGCCTGGTAAGCAGTAAGTAATATGTAGGAGGAAGAGAGTGGAGCAGGGTAGTAGTGGTAGAGATTGGTGAGCAGTGAGTAATATGTAGCAGGAAGCGAGTGGAGCAGGGCAGCAGTGGTAGAGCTTGGTGAGCAGTAATATGTAGCAGGGTCACAGTGGAACAGGGCAGCAGTTGTAGAGCCTGATGAGCAGTAATATGTAGCAGGATCAGAGTGGAGCAGGGCAGCAGTGGTAGAGCCTGGTGAGCAGTGAGTAACATGTAGCAGGAAGAGAGTGGAGCAGGGCAGCAGTGGTGGAGCCTGGTAAGCAGTAAGTAATATGGGGCAGGGCATCAGTGGTCGAGACTGGCGAGCAGTAAGTAATATGGGGCAGAGCAGTAGTGGTAGAGCCTGGTGAGCAGTAAGTAATATGGGGCAGGGCAGCAGTGGTAGAGCCTGGTGAGCAGTAAGTAATGTGGGGCAGAGCAGCAGTGGTAGAGCCTGGTAAGCAGTAAGTAATATGGGGCAGAGCAGCAGTGGTAGAGCCTGGTAAGCAGTAAGTAATATGGGGCAGAGCAGCAGTGGTAGAGCCTGGTAAGCAGTAAGTAATATGGGGCAGAGCAGCGGTGGTAGAGCCTGGTAAGCAGTAAGTAATATGGGGCAGAGCAGCGGTGGTAGAGCCTGGTGAGCGGTAAGTAATATGGGGCAGGGCAGCAGTGGTAGAGCCTGGTGAGCAGTAAGTAATATGGGGCAGGGCAGCAGTGGAAGAGCCTGGTAAGCAGTAAGTAATATGAGGCAGGGCAGCAGTGGTAGAGCCTGGTAAGCAGTAAGTAATATGGGGCAGGGCAGCAGTGGTAGAGCCTGGTGAGCAGTAAGTAATATGGGGCAGGGCAGCAGTGGTAGAGCCTGGTGAGCTGTAAGTAATATGGGGCAGGGCAGCAGTGGTAGAGACTGGTGAGCAGTAAGTAATATGGGGCAGAGCAGCAGTTGTAGAGCCTGGTAAGCAGTAAGTAATATGGGGCAAGGCAGCAGTGGTAGAGCCTGGTAAGCAGTAAGTAATATGGGGCAGAGCAGCTGTGGTAGAACCTGGTGAGCGGTAAGTAATATGGGGCAGAGCAGCAGTGGTAGAGCCTGGTGAGTAGTAAGAAATATTGGGCAGGGCAGCAGTGGTAGAGCCTGGTAAGCAGTAAGTAATTAATATGGGGCAGGGCAGCAGTGGTAGAGCCTGGTAAGCAGTAAGTAATATGGGGCAGGGCAGCAGTGGTAGAGCCTGGTGAGCAGTAAGTAATATGGGGCAGAGCAGCAGTGGTAGAGCCTGGTGAGCAGTAAGTAATATGTAGGAGGAAGAGAGTGGAGCAGGGCAGCAGTGGTAGAGCCTGGTGAGCAGTAAAATGTAGCAGGGTCAGAGTGGAACAGGGCAGCAGTTGTAGAGCCTGATGAGCAGTAATATGTAGCAGGATCACAGTGGAGCAGGGCAGCAGTGGTAGAGCATGGTGAGCAGTGAGTAACATGTAGCAGGAAGAGAGTGGAGCAGGGCAGCAGTGGTGGAGCCTGGTAAGCAGTAAGTAATATGGGGCAGGGCATCAGTGGTCGAGACTGGCGAGCAGTAAGTAATATGGGGCAGAGCAGTAGTGGTAGAGCCTGGTGAGCAGTAAGTAATATGGGGCAGGGCAGCAGTGGTAGAGCCTGGTAAGCAGTACGTAATATGGGGCAGAGCAGCAGTGGTAGAGCCTGGTAAGCAGTAAGTAATATGGGGCAGAGCAGCAGTGGTAGAGCATGGTGAGCAGTAAGTAATATGTAGAAGGATCGGAGTGGAGCAGGGCAGCGGTGGTAGAGCCTGGTGAGCAGTAAGTAATATGTAGCAGGGCCAGAGTGGAGCATGGCAGCAGTGGTAGAGCCTGATGAGCAGTAATATGTAGCAGGATCAGTGTGGAGCAGGGCAGCAGTGGAAGAGCCTGGTGAGCAGTAAGTAATATGTACCAGGATCAGAGTGGAGCAGGGCAGCAGTGGTAGAGCCTGGTGAGCAGTAAGTAATATGTACCAGGATCAGAGTGGAGCAGGGCAGCAGTGGTTGAGCCTGGTGAGCAGTAAGTAATATGTAGCAAGATCAGAGTGGAGCAGGGCAGCAGTGGTAGAGCCTGGTGAGCAGTAAGTAATATGTAGCAGGATCAGAGTGGAGCAGGGCAGCAGTGGTAGAGCCTGATGAGCAGTAAGTAATATGTAGAAGGATCGGAGTGGAGCAGGGCAGCGGTGGTAGAGCCTGGTGAGCAGTAAGTAATATGTAGCAGGGCCAGAGTGGAGCATGGCAGCAGTGGTAGAGCCTGATGAGCAGTAATATGTAGCAGGATCAGTGTGGAGCAGGGCAGCAGTGGAAGAGCCTGGTGAGCAGTAAGTAATATGTACCAGGATCAGAGTGGAGCAGGGCAGCAGTGGTAGAGCCTGGTGAGCAGTAAGTAATATGTAGCAAGATCAGAGTGGAGCAGGGCAGCAGTGGTAGAGCCTGGTGAGCAGTAAGTAATATGTAGCAGGATCAGAGTGGAGCAGGGCAGCAGTGGTAGAGCCTAATGAGCAGTAATATGTAGCAGGGTCAGAGTGGAGCAGGGCAGCAGTGGTAGAGCCTGGTGAGCAGTAAGTAATATGTAGCAGGATCAGAGTGGAGCAGGGCAGCAGTGGTAGAGCCTGATGAGCAGTAATATGTAGCAGGGTCAGAGTGGAGCAGGGCAGCAGTGGTAGAGCCTGGTGAGCAGTAAGTAATATGTAGCAGGATCAGAGTGGAGCAGGGCAGCAGTGGTAGAGCCTGATGAGCAGTAATATGTAGCAGGGTCAGAGTGGAGCAGGGCAGCAATGGTAGAGCCTGGTGAACAGTAAGTACTATGTAGCAGGGTCAGAGTGGAGCAGGGCCGCAGTTATAGAGCCTGGTGAGCAGTAAGTAATATGGGGCAGAGCAGCAGTGGTAGAGCCTGGTGAGCAGTAATTAATATGGGGCAGAACAGCAGTGGTAGAGCCTGGTGAGCAGTAATAATATGTAGCAGGATCAAAGTGGAGCAGGGCAGCAGTGGTAGAGCATGGTGAGCAGTAAGTAATATGTAGCAAGATCAGAGTGGAGCAGGGCAGCAGTGGTAGAGCCTGGTGAGCAGTAAGTAATATGTAGCAGGGTCAGAGTGGAGCAGGGCAGCAGTGGTAGAGCCTGGTGAGCAGTAAAGTAATATGTAGCAGGATCAGAGTGGAGCAGGGCAGCAGTGGTAGAGCCTGGTGAGCAGTAAAGGAGGAAGAGAGTGAAGCAGGGTAGTAGTGGTAGAGATTGGTGAGCAGTGAGTAATATGTAGCAGGAAGAGAGTGGAGAGGGCAGCAGTGGTAGAGCCTGGCGAGTAGTAATATGTAGCAGGGTCAGAGTGGAACAGGGCAGCAGTTGTAGAGCCTGATGAGCAGTAATATGTAGCAGGATCAGAGTGGAGCAGGGCAGCAAAGGTAGAGCCTGGTGAGCAGTGAGTAATATGTAGCAGGAAGAGAGTGGAGCAGGGCATCAGTGGTAGAAACTGGTGAGCAGTAAGTAATGTTGGGCAGGGCATCAGTGGTCGAGACTGGTGAGCAGTAAGTAATATGGGGCAGAGCAGCAGTGGTAGAGCCTGGTGAGCAGTAAGTAATTTGGGGCAGGGCAGCAGTGGTAGAGCCTGGTGAGCAGTAAGTAATATGGGGCAGGGCAGCAGTGGTAGAGCCTGGTGAGCAGTAAGTAATATGGGGCAGGGCAGCAGTGGTAGAGCCTGGTGAGCAGTAAGTAATATGGGACAGGGCAGCAGTGGTAGAGCCCGGTAAGCAGTAAGTAATATGGGGCAGGGCAGCAGTGGTAGAGCCCGGTGAGCAGTAAGTAATATGGGGCAGGGCAGCGGTGGTAGAGACTGGTGAGCAGTAAGTAATATGGGGCAGAGAAGCAGTGGTAGAGCCTGGTAAGCAGTAAGTAATATGGGGCAGGGCAGCAGTGGTAGAGCCTGGTGAGCAGTAAGTAATATGGGGCAGGGCAGCAGTGGTAGAGCCTGGTGAGCAGTAAGTAATATGGGGCAGGGCAGCAGTGGTAGAGCCTGGTGAGCAGTAAGTAATATGGGACAGGGCAGCAGTGGTAGAGCCCGGTAAGCAGTAAGTAATATGGGGCAGGGCAGCAGTGGTAGAGCCCGGTGAGCAGTAAGTAATATGGGGCAGGGCAGCGGTGGTAGAGACTGGTGAGCAGTAAGTAATATGGAGGAGGGCAGCAGTGGTAGAGCCCGGTGAGCAGTAAGTAATATGGGGCAGAACAGCAGTGGTAGAGCATGGTGAGCAGTAATAATATGTAGCAGGGTCAGAGTGGAGCAGGGCAGCAGTGGTAGAGGCTGGTGAGCAGTAATAAGTAGCAGAGTCACAGTGGAGCAGGGCAGCAGTGGTAGAGCCTGGTGAACAGTAATATGTAGCAGGATCATAGTGGAGCAGAGCAGCAGTGGTAGAGCCTGGTGAGCAGTAATATGTAGCAGGATTATAGTGGAGCAGGGCAGCAGTGGTAGAGCCTGGTGAGCAGCAGTAAGTAATATGTAGCAAGATCAGAGTGTAGCAGGGCAGCAGTGGTAGAGCCTGGTGAGCAGTAATAATATGTAGCAGGATCATAGTGGAGCAGGGCAGCAGTGGTAGAGCATGGTGAGCAGTAAGTAATATGTAGAAAGATCAGAGTGGAGCAGGGCAGCAGTGGTAGAGCCTGGTGAGCAGTAAGTAATATGTAGCAGGGCCAGAGTGGAGCACGGCAGCAGTGGTAGAGCCTGATGAGCAGTAATATGTAGCAGGATCAGAGTGGAGCAGGGCAGCAGTGGTAGAGCCTGGTGAGCAGTAAGTAATATGTACCAGGATCAGAGTGGAGCAGGGCAGCAGTGGTAGAGCCTGGTGAGCAATAAGTAATATGTACCAGGATCAGAGTGGAGCAGGGCAGCAGTGGTTGAGCATGGTGAGCAGTACGTAATATGTAGCAAGATCAGAGTGGAGCAGGGCAGCAGTGATAAAGCCTGGTGAGCAGTAAGTAATATGTAGCAGGATCAGAGTGGAGCAGGGCAGCAGTGGTAGAGCCTGGTGAGCAGTAAGTAATATGTAGGAGGAAGAGAGTGGAGCAGGGTAGTAGTGGTAGAGATTGGTGAGCAGTGAGTAATATGTAGCAGGAAGCGAGTGGAGCAGGGCAGCAGTGGTAGAGCTTGGTGAGCAGTAATATGTAGCAGGGTCACAGTGGAACAGGGCAGCAGTTGTAGAGCCTGATGAGCAGTAATATGTAGCAGGATCAGAGTGGAGCAGGGCAGCAGTGGTAGAGCCTGGTGAGCAGTGAGTAACATGTAGCAGGAAGAGAGTGGAGCAGGGCAGCAGTGGTGGAGCCTGGTAAGCAGTAAGTAATATGGGGCAGGGCATCAGTGGTCGAGACTGGCGAGCAGTAAGTAATATGGGGCAGAGCAGTAGTGGTAGAGCCTGGTGAGCAGTAAGTAATATGGGGCAGGGCAGCAGTGGTAGAGCCTGGTGAGCAGTAAGTAATATGGGGCAGAGCAGCAGTGGTAGAGCCTGGTAAGCAGTAAGTAATATGGGGCAGAGCAGCAGTGGTAGAGCCTGGTAAGCAGTAAGTAATATGGGGCAGAGCAGCAGTGGTAGAGCCTGGTAAGCAGTAAGTAATATGGGGCAGAGCAGCGGTGGTAGAGCCTGGTGAGCGGTAAGTAATATGGGGCAGAGCAGCGGTGGTAGAGCCTGGTAAGCAGTAAGTAATATGGGGCAGAGCAGCGGTGGTAGAGCCTGGTAAGCAGTAAGTAATATGGGGCAGAGCAGCGGTGGTAGAGCCTGGTGAGCGGTAAGTAATATGGGGCAGGGCAGCAGTGGTAGAGCCTGGTGAGCAGTAAGTAATATGGGGCAGGGCAGCAGTGGAAGAGCCTGGTAAGCAGTAAATAATATGAGGCAGGGCAGCAGTGGTAGAGCCTGGTGAGCAGTAAGTAATATGGGGCAGGGCAGCAGTGGTAGAGCCTGGTGAGCTGTAAGTAATATGGGGCAGGGCAGCAGTGGTAGAGACTGGTGAGCAGTAAGTAATATGGGGCAGAGCAGCAGTTGTAGAGCCTGGTAAGCAGTAAGTAATATGGGGCAAGGCAGCAGTGGTAGAGCCTGGTAAGCAGTAAGTAATATGGGGCAGAGCAGCTGTGGTAGAACCTGGTGAGCGGTAAGTAATATGGGGCAGGGCAGCAGTGGTAGAGCCTGGTGAGCAGTAAGTAATATGGGGCAGGGCAGCAGTGGTAGAGCCTGGTGAGCTGTAAGTAATATGGGGCAGGGCAGCAGTGGTAGAGACTGGTGAGCAGTAAGTAATATGGGGCAGAGCAGCAGTTGTAGAGCCTGGTAAGCAGTAAGTAATATGGGGCAAGGCAGCAGTGGTAGAGCCTGGTAAGCAGTAAGTAATATGGGGCAGAGCAGCTGTGGTAGAACCTGGTGAGCGGTAAGTAATATGGGGCAGGGCAGCAGTGGTAGAGCCTGGTGAGTAGTAAGAAATATTGGGCAGGGCAGCAGTGGTAGAGCCTGGTAAGCAGTAAGTAATTAATATGGGGCAGGGCAGCAGTGGTAGAGCCTGGTAAGCAGTAAGTAATATGGGGCAGGGCAGCAGTGGTAGAGCCTGGTGAGCAGTAAGTAATATGGGGCAGAGCAGCAGTGGTAGAGCCTGGTGAGCAGTAAGTAATATGTAGGAGGAAGAGAGTGGAGCAGGGCAGCAGTGGTAGAGCCTGGTGAGCAGTAATATGTAGCAGGGTCAGAGTGGAACAGGGCAGCAGTTGTAGAGCCTGATGAGCAGTAATATGTAGCAGGATCAGAGTGGAGCAGGGCAGCAGTGGTAGAGCCTGGTGAGCAGTGAGTAACATGTAGCAGGAAGAGAGTGGAGCAGGGCAGCAGTGGTGGAGCCTGGTAAGCAGTAAGTAATATGGGGCAGGGCATCAGTGGTCGAGACTGGCGAGCAGTAAGTAATATGGGGCAGAGCAGTAGTGGTAGAGCCTGGTGAGCAGTAAGTAATATGGGGCAGGGCAGCAGTGGTAGAGCCTGGTGAGCAGTAAGTAATATGGGGCAGAGCAGCAGTGGTAGAGCCTGGTAAGCAGTACGTAATATGGGGCAGAGCAGCAGTGGTAGAGCCTGGTAAGCAGTAAGTAATATGGGGCAGAGCAGCAGTGGTAGAGCCTGGTAAGCAGTAAGTAATATGGGGCAGAGCAGCAGTGGTAGAGCCTGGTAAGCTGTAAGTAATATGGGGCAGAGCAGCGGTGGTAGAGCCTGGTGAGCGGTAAGTAATATGGGGCAGAGCAGCGGTGGTAGAGCCTGGTAAGCAGTAAGTAATATGGGGCAGAGCAGCGGTGGTAGAGCCTGGTAAGTGGTAGGTAACATGGGGCAGGGCAGCAGTGGTAGAGCCTGGTGAGTAGTAAGTAATATTGGACAGGGCAGCAGTGGTAGAGCCTGGTGAGCTGTGAGTAATATGGGGCAGGGCAGCAGTGGTAGAGACTGGTGAGCAGTAAGTAATATGGGGCAGAGCAGCAGTGGTAGAGCCTGGTAAGCAGTAAGTAATATGGGGCAGGGCAGCAGTGGTAGAGCCTGGTAAGCAGTAAGTAATATGGGGCAGGGCAGCAGTTGTAGAGCCTGGTAAGCAGTAAGTAATATGGGGCAGGGCAGCAGTGGTAGAGCCTGGTGAGTAGTAAGTAATATGGGGCAGGGCAGCAGTGGTAGAGCCTGGTAAGCAGTAAGTAATATGGGGCAGGGCAGCAGTGGTAGAGACTGGTGAGCAGTAAGTAATATGGGGCAGGGCAGCAGTGGTAGAGCCTGGTGAGCAGTAAGTAATATGGGGCAGAGCAGCAGTGGTAGAGCCTGGTGAGCAGTGAGGAATATGTAGCAGGAAGAGAGTGGTGCAGGGCATCAGTGGTAGAGACTGGTAAGGAGTCAGTAATATGGGGCAGAGCAGCAGTGGTAGAGCCTGGTAAGCAGTAAGTAATATGGGGCAGAGCAGCAGTGGTAGAGCCTGGTGAGCAGTAAGTATGGGGCAGAGCAGCTGTGATAGAGCCTGGCGAGCAGTAAGTAATATGGGGCAGGGCAGCAGTGGTAGAGCCTGGTGAGCAGTAAGTAATATGGGGCAGGGCCGCAGTGGTAGAGCCCGATGAGCAGTAAGTAATATGGGGCAGGGCAGCAGTGGTAGAGCCTGGTGAGCAGTAAGTAATATGGGGCAGGGCAGCAGCGGTAGAGCCCGGTGAGCAGTAAGTAATATGGGGCAGGGCAGCAGTGGTAGAGCCTGGTGAGCAGTAAGTAATATGTAGCAGCATATGAGTGCAGCAGGGCAGTCAGGTGGCAGGGGTATAGAAATGGAACTTTTGTGCAGTCTGTTACATGTAAACAATGGAAGCAGCTGCAGCATCATATCCAATTTGAGAAGCAGAATAAATAATGCAATATAACTGCATTATTGATGAGGAGAAGATTTTAAACACATTTTGAAAACTGCCTGCCAATATATGGCAGACACAATCCTATAAATACTAATAACATGAATCTTCTTGTAGGCCATTCGCTAGTGCAAAATGTACCTTCATGTGAATAGAAGTTAAAAAACTCTGCATGTCGTTAATAGGGTGTATAATTTTTAATGGCCGTCCCTGATTGTAGAAGCCTGTTTTAGAACATGGTTTCTTGCAGACTTGAAATATTATACAGACCTCAGTCAAAACAAACATATAGAGCTTGATTCACTAAACTGTGATAACTGATATCACGGCCGTTTTCGCGTGCATTTTCGCGTTTGGGTGCAATCGCAATTTGCGTGCAATCGTGAATTTTCACGCAAAAACGCGTTTTCATGCGGAAATACGTTTTTTTGGCGAAAACATGCATTTGCGCACATAAATTCGCAATCGCGCGCAAACACGAAAATGTGCGCAAAAACGGCCATGATATGAGTTATCACAGTTTAGTGAATCAAGCCCTTGGTCAGGAAGGAAGCTCTGTGCATGGAGCGTAGTGAGCGACCTCACCTCAGAAATACACTGTGCGCTGCTTATAGAAACACCTGCTATAGGCTGCATCCAGCATCCGTGCAGAGAGACCTGCAGCTGGCGACACAAATTAGAAAATATAGTTATATCCAATTAGTATTCCAATTATAATAATTACAAGGAGCAATTTCCTGTTCTCAAATGCAGAAACATCATTAGGCTAAGAAGAAGAAAGTTATTCTGAGCATTATGCTTCTTTTATTGATCAACAACGGCTGATCTGATCATGTAAATGTGTACCGTCATACTTCCAAATCCCCTGCACCTGTTCCCGCGCTTCCCATGTTCTACGCATGTGCTTATCACAGTCTAGTGAATCTACCCCTATATGTCCTCTATGCCTGCTTCACAATATACTGTATACAGTATAATGTGAATTACTTTAAAAACTACTTTTAGTGCTTATTTCACACTCAGTCAGTAAATGTGGTTGAAGTATAAATGATTTAAATGAGGGCTGGAAAACTGAAACTAATGTTAACATATAATGACACTGCTACTGACAATCGTAATTACTCAGGGCTTAAAACAAGCACTTTTCCATTTTCAGCTGACAGGAAATAATGACCCACCACTGTGGTAGGTGAATAGGATATTTATAAAATGGAGCGCAAGATAGTAATTATCATTCCATGGCGTCAATTGCTGGTTTTCTAAACATTTCCGAAGAGGCCAGATTTCCTTACAGCAGAGTGTGAGGTCTGCAGAAAGAAGCAGCCAGCCAGACACTGCAGACACCTCTTACCATTACACTCAGCAATGCAGCGCTAGTCTTATTTTACATAGGCAAAGATCCAGAATATCCAGAGCTAAAAATATACGCAGTGCCATGTATGTGAAATACAGTAAAATTTCTGCAGACATTTCTGTAGGATGAAGCCTATGGCAGCAGCAATAGAGCGTAACATTAGGACCTGCTCACATGGGTGGTGGATGCAGCTATGTATTGTCTACTGTTATGATGTCATCTGGTAGCTAATGGTTTTCTAGCAAGGGATCATGGATGCAGTTATGCAACTGCTGCCTATGATGCTGGATGGTGGATGCAGCTATGCATACATTTTACTGTAGGTAGCAGGTGTTTTTCTTGGAATGGTGTGTTGTTTTACCTCCATGCATAATGCCCTTGTTATGCCCAAATAACTCAATTTTAGTTTCATCAGTCCACAGCACCTTATTCCAAAATGAAGCTGGCTTGTCCAAATGTGCTTTAGCATACCTCTGTTTGTGCTGTGGGCGGAGGAAAAGCTTCCTCTGCAATCTGCATCACTCTTGCATACAGCATCTCCTTGTGTAAAGTGCGCCGAATGGTGGAACGATGCACAGTGACTCCATCTGCAGCAAGATGATGTTGTAGGTCTTTAGTGCTGGCCTGTGGATTGACTCTGACTGTTCTCACCATTCGTTGCTGCCACTTCGAGCCTTAACTTGAACTGAGCCTTTGGTCTTCCATTTCCTCAAATTGTGGAAATAGATAACTAAAATCCCTGAGACAGCTTTCTGTATCCTCCCCTAAACCATGATGGTAAACAGTCTTTGTTTTAAGGTCATTTGAGAGTTATTTTGAGACTCCCATGTTGCTACTCTTCAGAGAAAATTAAAAGAGGAGGGAAACTTACAATTGACCCCCTTAAATACTCTTTCTCATAATTGGATTCACCTGTGTATGTAGGTCAGGGGTCACTGAGCTTACCAAGCCAATTTGAGTTCCAATAATTAGTTCTAAAGGTTTTGGAATCAATAAAATGACAACAGTGCCCAAATTTATGCACCTGCCTTATTTTATTTAAACAATTATTGCGCACTTTCTGTAAATCCAATAAACTTCATTTCCCGTCTAAAATATCATTGTGTGTGTCTCCTATATGATATATTTAATTTACTTTTTATTGTAACAACCAACGATTTATACAGGAAAATCATGACACTTTTGTATGTATTGGACAGCATGATGGCCATGTGGTAAGCACTCTTGTGTCCCAGGTTCAAAACTAGCCTGGGACACTGTCTGCGTGGAGTTAACATGTTCTCCCTGTGTTAACACACAAACACACACACACACACACACACACACACACACCAGAGCAGGATCAGGCGCCTGGGGCCTAGTGGGTGTCAAGGGGCCCACCTGCCACCTTCTCTGACCTCTCTCCACTTCAGCTTACCAAAAGGACCACAAGAAGGCCCCAAATCTACTACTTTGTCTAGGGCCCCATTACATCTTAATCCATCTCTGAGGCACACTCATACACAAGTACACAGGCACACACAGTCACACACATGCTTGCACGCACACACAGGTGCACACATACACAGGTACACATGCACACACAGGCACACACACACAGTCACACACATGCTTACAGGCACACACATACACAGGTACACATGCAAAAACAGACACACACACACACACACACATGCGTGCACGTACGCACACACAGACACACACATACACAGGTACACATGCACACACAGGCACACACATGCTTGCAGGTACGCACACACAGGCACGCACACACAGGCACACACAGACACACACATGCTTGCACGTATGCACACACAGGCACACACACACACACACACATATACACACACATGCTTGCACGCACACACAGGCACACACACACAGGTACACATGCACACACAGGCACACACACACACACAGACACACACATGCTTGCACGTACGCACACACAGGCACACACATACACACACATACACAGGTACTCATGCACACACAGGTACACACATGCTTGCACGCACGCACACACAGGCACACACACATGCTTGCACATAGGCACACACATACACAGGCACACACAGACACACACATGCCTGCACGTAGGCACACACAGACACACACATGCTTGCACGCACGCACACACAGGCACACACATGCACAGGTACACATGCACACACAGGCACACACACACAGACACACACATGCTTGCACGTATGCACACACAGGCACACACAGACACACACATGCTTGCACACACAGGCACACACATACACAGGTACACATGCGCACACAGGCACACACACACACACACACAGACACACACATGCTTGCAGGCACGCACACACAGGCACACACACACAGGTACACACGCTGGCACACACACACACGCACACACAGGTGATTCACATAGAAGTCCCTCATGGTTAATAAATATTTTCTCTTATTATTAAAGATAATATAATACAGCCTGAAGGCCTCTCCAGTCTCCACTATGAGTCTCCCTACTGAATGATTACCTATTATTTCCATACTGAGTCATCACTGAGGTTGATAATGCTGCTCACTGCAGCAAGGAATGGTTTAGAATGCTGTCCCTTCCTCTCCCAGGCTGAGGTTTGATGTAAAGAAAGATTTCTGGTCCTGGTGATATTTTAATATATACCTAACTGGACTATCATTGAATGCATCATTTTCTTTTTATGAAGTACAGACTAACCAGCAAGCTCATGGTGAACCAGAACCCATTGGAGTGTGTGAGGGGCTACAATGGTCCTAAAAGACCTCTTACTAAAGTGCTAAGAAAAACAAAAGTTTGCTTTCTTAAAACAGAAAGAATTTGCGATAATTCAGGTTGGAGTGAGCTTGAGATGTCTCCCAGTGCATCACTGCTGAATATATGCAAATTAACCATTGTTACCCTTAGAAGCTAAACACACCTCCAGAACCGCTGGAATGCAATGATGTGTCAGTTTGTTAATTTGTACAGAGCCATAATAATCCAACATGCATACAGACTGTTTCGGATTGTTTGATCCTCATCAGTGCATGGCATGGATTAATTTGGCTCTATGGAGTAGGGCTTGTAACACCGAGAGGTACAGACTAACCAGCATGCTCATGGTGAACCAGAACTCATCCAGAACTTAATCCATGCCATGCACTGATGAGGATCAAACAATCCGAAACAGTCTGTATGCATGTTGGATTATTATGGCTCTGTACAAATTAACAAGCTGACACATCATTGCATTCCAGTGGTTCTGGAGGTGTGTTTAGCTTCCAAGGGTAACAATGGTTAATTTGCATATATTCAGCAGTGATGCACTGGGAGACATCTCAAGCTCACTCCAACCTGAATTATCGCAAATTCTTTCTGTTTTAAGAAAGCAAACTTTTGTTTTTCTTTTTATGAAGTGACATTTATAATAGCTATGTAAAACACAGTGGATATTGAAAGCCAATTTAAAGAGCACACACAACATTGTTTTATTCATTTATACAACCCTGAATATATACATGCAATGCATTGCGCTGTACTCATCATGTGTTAAGAGATAGCACATGTTATTCTGCTTACTGCAGTTTGGTTTCATATTTATCTGTCTATGTATCTATAGTGTAGATTCACTAAACTGAGGTAAGCAGAATAATATGGCGAAATTCTTACCACACATGGGCGGCGCTACACTGGGGTACTAGCCCCCCTGGGACTCACGGTGCCCCCAGTTTCCAGCAGGGTACAGTGAACAGGATAAGGTCTGTAAAAAAACTCCATGTCAGCCTCAGTCTATGGGTCTTATCTATTTGCCATACATACCTCACAATCCTTGCAAGATCCCCTGTAATTTATATATCTGGATGGCATTTATAGGTGCACCTTATATCTGTCTACCTTCTTCTAATTGTATGTTCTAACATTGTCAGTCAATAGGAATAGAGTCTGAAGAATGCTTACTAGCTGAAAGCTTAGTGTTTTCCTCTCTTAAATTAGCCAATAAATGGTATTATCCTGATTCAAAACTTCCTATCTGTAAAATACAAGCTCTAGTCTCCAGCAATGCTTAGCTACTGAGATCAGGCCCGGATTTACATCACAGGAGCCTATAGGCACAGATGTCCTGGCACCCTACACTTCGCCCTCCATGAACCTACAAACACCCACCAAACTGCACCGCAAGTGGCTGTCCCAGCCCCTTGGTATTAGGTAGCCAGAAGTATCCACAATATTAAGTAGCTAAAGGTGCCCCTGACTGAAGGGAGATCTCGTCAGTGGAATGCTGAGAACAGAGTGAGTATCCTCTCATTTACAAACTGCTCTGGACTCTGCATAGGTAAGGAGGCGCTCAGGGTGGGGAGTGAGCCGCCTTTCCATCATCAGGCGCCTGTAGGCACATGCCTACAGTGCCTTATGGTAAATCCGGCCCTGACTGAGATAAGGTATTATACACAGTGTTTCTCTCCCTTCTGCCTTTTCCCCATCCTCTTGCTTGTAGAGGTGTCAGACCCAGGCTGGGGGCTGGAATGATTTGTGTGTGGTCTGTCCACACCGGAGCAGCTTGCTGGCAAGTATGGATTAAAGCATGCTAGCCAAGTGCATCTGTGGGTAACTTTTGTTCCATAATAGCAACATCATTTAGACAATCTGCTCTGCTCAAAAGCCTCTAAGTTCACTATTGGTTCCTATCATTGCTGAACTAATTAGCCTTAATTTTCTCAACTGAGTTGGGCAAAAAATATCTAAAGCTCACCATACTCACATCGATTTTGATCACCCAAATGGGCCCTACCATCGAGCCATCATGCTGCCTTTGTGCCCCCCACACAAATTTAAAGCTGGAGCCGCCAGTGTTACCGCATGTAGGGCTTGATTCACTAAACTGTGATAACTCAAATATCACACCTTATGAAAAGATATCACACCTTATGAAAATATATCACACCTTATCAGAGTTATCGCACCTTATCAGAGTAGCATAGCGAGCGCTACGAACCCGCAGGGGCTCAAGGCAGGACGAGTGCCATTGCCAATTAGCAGGTATAAGTTCGTAGCGTTCGCTATGCTACTCTGATAAGGCATGTTAACTTTGATAAGGTGTGATATCTTTGATAAGGTATGATATCTTTTCATAAGGTAGGATATCTTTTCATGAACTTTGATAAGGTGTGATATTTGAGTTATCACGGTTTAGTGAATCATGCCCGATGAGTGTAACGCATTGCATGCAGTATATTACATTCTGCTCAACTCATTGGCCTCGATTCATAAAGCATTACCGCATGCGTTATCACCCAAGCGGTAAATTACCGCATGGTATGTTGTTGATAGTGGATTCATAAAATTTAACGCATGTTTTACCGCATGCGGTAATAGTGCAGTAATGAAAACGTTGTTTGTGTCAGTAAACTGAATGAAGTGTATTCATGAAAAAAAAAAGGGGGAGTAAGGAAGCGATAAATATCATGTTGTTATCGCCAACAAAGACCTGGCGAGTTTGCTCTACACAGTAGCATTTTAGGTGACAAATGGAGCCCTTTCAACTTAATGTTATGGAATTTTTAAGGATACAGAGGAGAAAGGGTGGTTGTAATATCACCCAGGCTTTTAGAAAGCGCACAGAGTTGGATAATTTATAAGAATAATTAATTAATAAATATATATATATTTTATTATATATATATATATATATATATATAAATATATATATATATATATATATATATATATATATATAGTGCGTTGCAAAAGTATTCGGCCCCCTTGAAGTTTTCCACATTTTGTCACATTACTGCCACAAAAATGCATCAATTTTATTGGAATTCCACGTGAAAGGCCAATACAAAGTGGTGTACATGTGAGAAGTGGAACGAAAATCATACATGATTCCAAACATTTTTTTACAAATAAATAACTGCAAAGTGGGGTGTGCGTAATTATTCAGCCCCCTGAGTCAATACTTCGTAGAACCACCTTTTGCTGCATTTACAGCTGCCAGTCTTTTAGGGTATGTCTCTACCAGCTTTGCACATCTAGAGACTGAAATCCTTGCTCATTCTTCTTTGCAAAACAGCTCCAGCTCAGTCAAATTAGATGGACAACGTTTGTGAACAACAGTTTTAAGATCTTGCCACAGATTCCCGATTGGATTTAGATCTGGACTTTGACTGGGCCATTCTAACACATAGATATGTTTTGTTTTAAACCATTCCATTGTTGCCCTGGCTTTATGTTTAGGGTCATTGTCCTGCTGGAAGGTGAACCTCCGCCCCAGTCTCAAGTCTTTTGCAGTCTCCAGGAGGTTTTCTTCCAAGTTTGCCCTGTATTTGGCTCCATCCATCTTCCCATCAACTCTGACCAGCTTCCCTGTCCCTGCTGAAGAGATGCACCCCCCGAGCATGATGCTGCCACCACCATATTTGACAGTGGGGATGGTGTGTTCAGAGTGATGTGCAGTGTTAGTTTTCCGCCACACATAGCATTTTTCATTTTGGCCAAAAAGTTAAATTTTGGCCTCATCTGACCAGAGCACCTTCTTCCACATGATTGCTGTGTCCCCCACATGGCTTGTGGCAAACTGCAAACGGGACTTCTTATGCTTTCTGTTAACAATGCCTTTCTTCTTGCCACTCTTCCATAAAGGCCAACTTTGTGCAGTGCATGACTAATAGTTCTCCTATGGACAGAGTCTCCCACCTGAGCTGTAGATCTCTGCAGCTCGTCCAGAGTCACCATGGGCCTCTTGACTGCATTTCTGATCAGCACTCTCCTTGTTCGGCCTGTGAGTGTAGGTGGATGGCCTTGTCTTGGTAGGTTTACAGTTGTGCCATACTCCTTCCATTTCTGAATGATCGCTTGAACAGTGCTTCGTGGGAGATTAAGGCTTTGGAAATCTTTTTGTAGCCTAAGCCTGCTTTAAATTTCTCAATCACTTGATCCCTGACCTGTCTTGTGAGTTCTTTGGACTTCACAGTGTTGTTGCTCCCAATATTCTCTTAGACAACCTCTGAGGCCCTCACAGAGCAGCTGTATTTATACTGACATTAGATTACACACAGGTGCACTCTATTTAGTCATTAGCACTCATCAGGCAATGTCTATAGGCAACTGACTGCACTCCGATCAAAGGGGGCTGAATAATTATGCACACACCACTTTGCAGTTATTTATTTGTAAAAAATGTTTGGAATCATGTATGATTTTCGTTCCACTTCTCACGTGTACACCACTTTATATTGGTCTTTCATGTGGAATTCCAATAAAATTGATTCATGTTTGTGGCAGTAATATGACAAAATGTGGAAAACTTCAAGGGGGCCGAATACTTTTGCAACCCACTGTATATAATATATATTGTAAAATATAATAATAATTTATAATAAATAAGTCACGTGTGTCTAAAACTGCCCACTTCTACCCAGCATGCACCTTGTCATTAGGAAGTCAGCGGCAAACTATCGCACTCAGCAAATTATACCGACAGCTTTCCGCACCACACTGCAGATTTACCGCACGATTACTGCACACTTACCGACTGCTATCGCAATCACCTCGCACTCGGAATTTTTTTTATGAATTCACTGCAAAAACCTTTATTTACCGCTATCGGTAATTTCCCGCCCTTCTCTGAAATACCGCACTCACTTTTATGAATCGAGGCCATTGTGGTGTAAGACTTTTTGCAAGTTATTCTGATTACTGTACTTCGGTGGATTTGCTCCATGCATAGGTATGAAACCAAATACTGACATTAGAGAAATGGTAAGAGACACGGGAACACTTGTTTTTTTCTGTTCTGCTCATCAGGCTGAGCAGTTCGCTACTTCTCCAAAACTTGTTTTCATTTTTAATGATTCCAAATGTCAGGCTTCTAACTGTCTGGAAACGCTGTGTTAGCAATTAGAGTTCACGCTGTCTGTGAACTGCCTCAGGGCCTTAGATTGGTTAATATTTTACATGGAAAATTTTCTCTCACCATTTATACAGAATATTCTGCTTCATGTATTAAAAACCTTTTGCTGCTTTGCAAGCCACATAGTTTAAGAGAATCTACCAGAAAACTACACAGCTCACTGGAACAGCATTTTTTTTAACTCATGCTAGTTGGCAAGCAAAGCTGAACTTACTCTCTGTATGACATAAGCACCTAAGTTTGGAGAATAGATGCCTAATACCGCAGGTGTTTTCCATTTAATGTAGCATATAGTAATCACCCTACCTTATGAAGTCTCAGGGGCAGTATTTCTATACCAGATCCATGTGTCACAGATTTCCAGTACCGAAAGGAGTTATCCAATCCCAGTTTCAATGCCAGGAGCATAACTAGAGGGGGGCAGCCCATGCAATCGCACGGGGGGGGGGGGGGGGGGGTCCAGAGCTGTGGGTGGTCCCAACTTCTAACCTTCCCTCCCTCTGATACAGGGGACTATACTTCACATCAGGTGTTTTTGTGGCTACACTTGTTATGGGTGTGAAGATCATGATGGCCACACTTGTTTTATGACCCTTGTGAGATGGGCCTCCAGGCCGTGAAGGGCACCAAAGGGAGGCTAGGGAAGGGGTTTCAGCATCTGGGGGACCCCATCAAAGTTTCACATGGGGGTCCCATGAATTGCAGCTACGCCACTCTTCAGAGCCCATAAGGTAACTAACCATTGTCTTCACGCTGACAAGCTTTAACAATCCTTTCCAATCCCACGTCTGACCTTGTCCGACACAATGATTTTCAGTAACCTAAAACAGATAATCATAAACTCTGGGGAGTGCGTATTTATCTATGAAAGTGTAATTTAATTTCAAGTAATCCATCATTCTCCTTCACACCCACAACAAACAGGAGCTACAAAGTTTGCTAGTGGCAAAAAAAATTGGATTGGAAATAGTTTTAACATAAATCTTAAGGTGCCCATTACGGTACAATTCTTTCATCAGATGCTATCTTCTAACGCATTTTTTTTTCAAAATCAAAATCAGTTTTTATTAAGAGGAAGATTATAATACAGAACAATAATGCCCGAGAATCAAAGCATTAAAGCAATAAAGAACATTAAACAATAGTATGCCAACAATGGCAGATGTCAAAAACAACGTCAAAACTCAACGCAATTCTTATGATCGAAAGTAATAGGAAGGTAAATATCGATTGTTCCCATAAATAGGTCAATAAGGGCATTTTCTCTCTTTCAATTTGATCATAAAATCCAACATTCGGTTGGATTAAATATGCCTGGATAGATGCATTTGATGAAAAAATTGTACCGTTAATGAGCACCTTTACCCTTCCATCTCACAACATGTACTCTCACATGCAGAGCCGTGCAGAGGGTCCTTTAGTGGGGGTGCTCAAATTTTAAAAAAAAGGGCTCTCGGGGCCACGCCCACCCCTGCTATCCCCAAAATGCACAGTAGTACCTACAAGTGGTAAAGGACCTTCACCCCCAACCCCCTTGCCCTGGAGTGACATGTGACCTTCAACTTCCCCCGGCTCTCCAACTGTCCCAAACCATCCCTTTGAGCCCCTATGCTTGACACATACATTCAGTCACAGAAGTGCTCGCTGCATTCAATGGTGTGGAATCAGTTGGACCTGTCACCATCAGCCACACGGTCCTCCTCCTCGTTTCTGGCTAGGTGGGTATTGGTTGTCATGTGGGTGCTAAATGCAGATGCTGGATGCCATGTGGGTTCTGGGTGCAGGTACAGGGTGTCATGTGGGTTCTGGCTATGGGTGGGTATCGAGTGTCATGCGGGTGTTGATTGCAGATACTTAGTGCCATGAGAGATCTGGATGCATGTACTGGATGTCATGTGAGTGCTGGGTGCAGGTACTGGGTGTGACATGGGTATACTAATACTTGGTGCCATGCCTGTACTGGGTGCTGGCTTTGGGTGGACATTGGGTGTCACGTGGGTTTTAAATGCAGGTGATTTGGGTGCGAGTACTGGTTAAGTGGGTGCTTGGTGCAGATAGTGGGTGCCAAGGGGAGGCTGTGTGCAGATGTGAGTACTGGGTGCAATGTCAAGTCTGGATGCAGGTTCTTGGTGTCATGTGATGGGTCCTGGGTGCCAGTTATGGGGGAAGAGGTGTGAGTGCTGGGGAGGCAGGATCACTGCAGTGCTAATGCTAGTTAGGTGGAGGGAGAGGTCACTGTGGATGCAAGGTTGAGGAAGAAGTCACTGCTGTCAGGGAGACACCATCTTACCTGCTCCCACACAGCTGCAGGGATGGTTACACTAAGGGCCGGTTCACACGAACGTCTGCCATCGTTATTTTCTGTCGTTTAAACGACGCGTTTTAACCGCTCGTAATAGATTTCTATGAGAGCGTTTATGTTAGTATCGTCTGGCAGCGGTTTTGGGAGTTTTTTTCAGCGTCGAGGTTGATGACGTTCTTTCGGACGCCTCATGAGACTTCTATTGGCGGCTGCGTTTGGCAAACGTCAGCGGTAAACGCATACAATCGCCGTCGAAAGCACGTGAACGGTTGTGTTGAAGGTTGTAGGCGTTCTGGAGGTATCTTGTTGACAGGAAATAGACAGGAAATAGACCAGAATTCATAGGGAAGGGTGTTGACAGGAAATGGACCATAATCCTCTAGTGCTAAGGACACAGAAGGAAGGAGAGATGGCGCAGGTGTCTCTGGAGAACACTGTGGAGCTGGGCAGACTGGTGGACCTGATCCAGAACAAGCCTGCTATATGGGACACAGGCAGCGCTGAGTACAGCAACAACATACAGAAGAGCAGGGCATGGGAGAGTGTGTGCCTGTATTTTTTCCCTGATTACCATCGTCGGTCTGCAGCCACCAAGAAAAAAAATGAGTGAGTTTACACTTTGTGGTTCCTTATTTCGTTGTGCACGAGTATTTGTAATGTTCTATTGTTTTTTAAAACTTGAGCCTTGGTATATCTTTTTGTGCAATCCAGCTAGCCAGCCGAACTGTTGTGCAAGGTTGTTAGGCCTGAGAATGGGGAAATTTGTCTTATTATACTGTGTGCATCATGTTCAACCATGCTTCATTTGCTATCTCTAGGCTGTTGCACATGTCTTCCAAAGCTTTTTGGGGTTTATTTGGTATAGTGCATTTTTTTTGATTTTTTTTTTTTTGTTATTATTATTGGAAGGGTGGTGTGTGGTAAGGGGTAAGAGAGTGGTAATGTCTGATGAAAGTATGAATTTGTATTGTTGTACTATTTATGCACAATTTTGACATTGGTGTTTCAATGTATTTACAGTGAACATTGTGAAAACCAAGTGGAAATCCTTGAGAGATAGATTCAAGAAAGACTTGAAGGTGCATCGTGGTTTCAAAAGTGGGCAGGCTCCATCCAAATACAAATTCCATCCGATGTTTGAAAGCCTGATGTTCCTTGTTCCGTCGCTGCAAACCAGGGCGTAAGTGTGATTTTAACAATTACCACCTAATCAATATGTCTTTCTCCATAGTCATGTCATCTTTCATGCGAATGTGGTCGAATTTTTTTATTTTTTTATTTTTGTTTTCCATAGTACTTCTGGAAACATGGGATCGGTGCGTCGTGAGGAGGAAGAGCATGACAGTCAGTCTTCTGTACAACCTGAGGATTCGTTTTCTGGACAGTCAGCAAGTGAATCTCTACGCGATGTTGGTGTGGAGGAGCAATCAGAGTCTTCCTCTGTGTATCAAGATCATGGTGATGATTGTCTCTCTCCGCTAGCTATAACTCCTCCCCCATCTTCACCCGTTTCTGTAGCTGCTCGTGCCCCTGTGAACCCACCCAAAAGAAGCAGAGGTGCTGCCAAAAAAACCACAGATAGTAATAATGAGGAAGTTTTAAAAATGATTAAAGAGGTGTCAACTTGTGTAGAAAATGCTATGAGGCCTAAAGATGACATATCCTATTTTATGCAGTCCTTAGAATTGGATGTTAGAAAAGTACCAAAACACAATTTGGGGAAGTTAAAAATTGATTTTTTAAAAATTGTTGATCTTTACCTACAGCCAGATGTTCCTTTGCAAAGACAACCAGACACACAGCAATATGCTCCACCTCTCAACCAATCATTAGCATCAAATCAAAACCCAATTGCAAACTATAGTGCCATGTATCCTTTCACCACATCCTCATCTCAAACCCCATTTTCTTACAACAACTATCCGGGCCACTGTATTCCTTATATGCAACCAACACTGGCAAATACTTCAAGATCACAGCGCGGTCCTACTCAAACATCCCCTGTGGATTTTGGTACTGCTGAGGCTCTAGGCTCTTCTTTACAAATGTTGTCCAGATCCTCAACTCCCATAATTGAGGATGTGTAAACTGCTGAGTATTACAATAGTACTGCATTGGTGTTTAGTATATTACATAGTATGTATAGTATAGTATTTATGGTATAAGTTGTGGTATACCAGTTTTTTCCGTTAAGTTTATATAATTTTACCTGGTCCATTGCAGTTTCTAGGCTAAAATGCACCCAGGGCGAGGGTGTAAAAATTGCGCTCCCCCCCCCCCCCCCCGCCGAGCAAGGTATGGGTGCCCGCATTATAGTTTTGCCAGGTCTAGTTACACTTAGTATAGGTCCCCCCAGTATAGATAGCCAAGAATAGGTACCCCAGTATAGGTAGCCAGGCATAGGTGAGCCGGTATAGTTGCCCACGCTATAGGTTAGCTAGGTAGGTGCCTCCAGTATAGGTAGCCAGTATAGTTGCCCCCAGTATAGGTTAGATAGGTAGCTGCCCCCCAGCGTAGGTTAGATTAGGTAGGTGCCCCCCAGCGTAGGTTAGATTAGGTAGGTGCCCCCAGGATAGATTAGATAGCTAGCTGTCCCCTATAATGGAGGGGGGAGCCGGAGCCGCGGGGAGGGCAGCCCGACCTCTCCCTCCCTCTCTTCTCCCGGGTGCCCTCCATGCTCCCCCCTCAGATGCAGAGCGAGCAGCCGGGAAGCGCTGTTTACAACATACCTCCCTGGCTCCAAGCGCTGCTCTCTCGCCGCTGGTCTGTCTCCTCTCTCTGCATAGATGCGGATACACACGCGGCTTCCTGTTTAGCAGCATGTGTATCAGCATCTATGCAGAGAGAGGAGACAGACCAGCGGCGAGAGAGCAGCGCTTGGAGCCAGGGAGGTATGTTGTAAACAGCGCTTCCCGGCTGCTCGCTCTGCATCTGAGGGGGGAGCACGGAGGGCACCCGGGAGAGGAGAGGGAGGGAGAGGTCGGGCTGCCCTCCCCGCGGCTCCGGCTCCCCCCTCCATTATAGCGCTCTCCACCAAACAGCGCCCCGGGCGGTGGCACGCCACGCACGGCTGAAGAAATGGGCCTGACCTGGTCACATAGTCTAAGCAGTGCACATACTATTGCAACCTGTATTTGACAGTACCCTTATCTGTCCCATTGTTACCGTTATTAAAATTACATAATTTCTTAGTGTGTGAAAAATATAACATGTACTTGCCCTCGGGCTTCCTCATTCTACTGGCAGTAGATCTATCCACCGCTGCCACTGCACATTTTTTCATGAAGGGCACTCTGCGGCGATGGACAGATCATCTGCCAGTGGATTGGGGAAGCCCCGGGCAAGCACATGGTAATTTTTCACCACTACGATACTTCCAACCTATGCGGGTATAAAAATGTCCCATCATACACATTTTTATACTATATATCATATATATAGTTAGTATATACGTCCATATAATTGCAGTATATATAGTGCCCCCCCCTGTATACAGGTAGTATATACTAGTGGAGTGTTTGGAACTGCAACCCCCCCCCGCCTGCACACACACAACAATCCTGATCTCTGTGTCTGTCCAACCACCCCCCGCCCCCCCGGTCAACGCCACTCTATCCCCATGCAGCTCTCTGAGATTTGTTTGATAAAATCCCAAAGGCACATTGAACATACCTTCGTGTTCTAGTGAGGCGATAATTAAACCCACACTCTGTAATATCCAAATCTCTCTTTGAGAAAGGCTTCATGAGGTTTGTATACAGCGCAAAGGCCTCATCTCCTACAAGTACATGTGGGAAAGGCTGTCCACCATCACTAATGGGACAGGGGATGGGGAGATTTAATTCCCCTGCATACAATCAATGACCAATACTGCTAATAAAAAAAAAATACAAGGCAGCCACAGATGTTATCTAAATTTTTATTGTGGAAAACACAATTATATATATATAAGAGTATGTTCAAGTAGTAAATATAGTATGTTGTTCACAACTTTACAACTATTTTATCTAACAGTTTTTACCTGTTGTTTATAGAAAAAACTTTACTGCAGATATCAATGTGATAATACATTGTAATAAAAAAAAACATGTTTTGGACATAATCTATACGTCTACATTCTTGGTTTGTAACATATTAAAATTCATGTTTGCCGGATATCAGCACTGGTGTGAAACAGTCCCTGCCAGGTAAAGTGTTGTCTCTGTACCTCCTTGGTTGGAAACAGTTCTGTTGAAGACTTGTGGTACAGACACAAACTAGGCACAGTGGGGGTGGGGTGGTGGTGATCAGCACTGGTGTGAAACAGTCCCTGCCAGGTAAAGTGTTGTCTCTGTACCTCCTTGGTTGGAAACAGTTCTGTTGAAGACTTGTGGTACAGACACAAACTAGGCACAGTGGGGGTGGGGTGGTGGTGATCAGCACTGGTGTGAAACAGTCCCTGCCAGGTAAAGTGTTGTCTCTGTACCTCCTTGGTTGGAAACAGTTCTGTTGAAGACTTGTGGTACAGACACAAACTAGGCTCAGTGATCAGCACTGGTGTGAAACAGTCCATGTCTATTTTTTTTTTTTAAATCTTGCTGTACTGAAATGGTATTGAACCTTCGCGAGACACAAAGTAGTTAGCAAATCTGCCACGTACATCTCCGGCTTCATTGCTGCCTCTACAAGAAACACTCTGAGTGTCTGTGAAAGGATGATCTGGGACCTCATCTGAGTTAATGCCTTCTTTCATGCGTACATAATTATGGAGAACGCATGCGGCCTTCACTACATTATCCACATTATCAGGTGTCATGATTAGTGTAGAGTGGAACACCCTCCATTTGTTTGATAAAATCCCAAAGGCACATTCAACATACCTTCGTGCTCTAGTGAGGCGATAATTGAAGACACGTTTTCTAATATCCAAATCTCTCTTTGGGAAAGGCTTCATGAGGTTTGTATGCAGAGCAAAGGCCTCATCTCCTACAAGTACATGTGGGAAAGGCTGTCCACCATCAGCAATGGGACAGGGGGTGGGGAGATTTAATTCCCCTGCATACAATTTCTGACCAATACTGCAGGAACGGAATATGTGAGAGTCTGCAGTACTCCCATAGGACCCCACATCCACTGCAATGAACTTGTACTGTGCATCAACCACAGCCATAAGCACAATTGAGAAATACTTCTTGTAGTTAAAATATTTAGAACCGGATCCTGTCGGTAGCTGGATACGTATGTGCTTTCCGTCGACGGCACCGACACAATTTGGAAAATTTGCTTTAGCTTTGAAGCCTCGGGCTGCCTCTTTCCAGGTATCCTCAGTTGGTTCTGGCATATAAAGTGGTTGGAGTACCTCCCAAATCCGACGGCAAGTGTCATGCACTATCCCATGTATAGTTGATCTTCCCAACCTAAACTGATAATGCAATGAGGCAAAAGACTCTCCAGAAGCAAGAAACCTGAGGAGGAGGAGGAAAATAGTATTAAAATACACAAAAAATACGAGTTGGACACAAAAGTATAAAAAAACAAACACCATAAACAAAAAAAAACCTGACTCACCGTAAGGTCAGCAACAGTCTTTCGGCTGGACTGACCGGCATCCGCATGTTGGTGCGCTGTCTCCGAATAAGTGGCGACACCAACATCAGGAGTTCATCGAATGACGACACAGACATCCGAACATAACGGTGAAACTTCTCGGGGTGTCTTCTTAAGTCTTTATAAAGGGCCATAAAGACACCCTTAGTAGACCTCTGAGCTGTTATGGGATGTACCCATGTACGATGACGCACAACCCTCTGAGGCGAAGACCGCTTCATCAGAAGCATCCTCAAAGAAAGAAGCTTCAGCTGCAGCAGACTAGCCTCACACTGATCCATATTGAAAGTCAAAAACGCAATTCCTGGGGACAACTACCAGAGCTCAAAGACAAAATGTCGATATCACTCAGGAGTACAGGAAGTACAAACCTATGACGAATTTCCACTTCCAGGTACAGTTGTTCTGCCCCTTTTTATGACTACTTCCTCTTTAACAGGCGTCTAACTATCAAACGCTACCAAACGCTGTTGAACGCGTACGCTCACTGGAACGCTGACAACCGCAGGCAAATAGTTTTGTTCAAACGACATGACGATTTGTGTCGTTCGGCGTTCAGCGGTTGAACGCTTATAGACGCGGACGCAGCGCAGACGTTCGTGTGAACCGGCCCTAAGATTGCTATATGGAACCTCTTTACTCCAAAGTGTCCAAGATGGGGAGGAGCTTCCCATGGGTTGTGGGCGGGGCTTTCCAGGGGTGGTGGGCGGAGCTAATATCGGCCAGGGTGGGGCTTCCTTTTTGCAGCTAAAGGGGCTTTTTGATGGATATTTAAAAAGTGGGGTTGCTTGGGCATCCTCTACAGATATGACACAGATATGAACAGCAATAATTAACCTCCCTGGCGGTAAGCCCGACCTAGGGTCGTGCTAGCCGCCACAGGGGATCACATGGCCCCGGGAGGATTTTTTTAAATAAAAGTTGTGCTATTTCCTTCAGCTAGCACTTCGCTAGCTAATTATGTCCCCCAAGTCCCTCCAGTCCCCACCGATCATCCCCGATTACTGCCGTAATACGTACCCCGGCCCCCAGGGATCCCGCGATGGCGCAGCCTCCCATTTAGCTCCAGGCTTCGCTATGGGGAGGATCGGGACTGCGCATGACATCGATCACGTCATGACGTCATATCCGATCGTCGCCATAGCGACGAGTGAAGCTGGATCGTGAAGCTGCGGCTCTTGCGGGATCGCGGAGGGGTAAATATTGCCGGCGGCGATTGGGGGGTTTAGTTAGGTGCTGGGGGGCTTGAGGGACATAATTAGCTAGCGAAGTGCTAGCTTAGGCATATAGAGCAAGTTTTATTTTAAATAATCTTCCAGCGGACACAGCCTCTAAAACTGCATACCGTCAGGGAGGTTAACAGCTGACCCCATTTTATGGCCAGTAGGTTTTATAATTCAGGTTTTAAACGTTTGATGGGGCAGGAAGTCTGTCCTCTGTATTTGCTTGTCTCATTATATGTGAGAATGACTATTAAGGTCCGTACACACGCCGGACTGGAGGCAACGACGGGTCCGTAGTCGCCTCCCGCTGGGTGGGCGTTCCAGTGACAGTCCGGCGTGTGTACATTCTGTTGGCGGACTGATACGGCTGTTTCTGAGCGATCCGCCGGGCGGATCGCTCAGAAACAGCCGTATCAGTCTGCAGACAGACTCTCGAATCTGATCAGAGAGGGATCGTATGGCTGCCTTTACTGCAAACAGATTGAGAATCGATTTCAACATAAAACCGATCACAATCTGCGGTGATGCTACCGCTGCCTTCCCCCCCCACACCCATACATTACCTGCTCCGGCCGGCGCGTGCCCCCGCTGTCCCCGCTGTCACCAATGTCTTCTTCTCCGCTGGGTTCTGCGTTCCGGTCCGGCTGGCTTCACTTCTTTCTGTCCGGGGAATTTTAAACAGTAGAGGGCGCTCTACTGTTTAAACTTCCTGCCGGGACAGGAAGTGAAGCTGGAACGCGGAACCCAGCGGAGAAGAAGACATCGGTGACAGCGGGGACACGCGTCGGCCGGAGCAGGTAATGTATTACCGCTGTATTGCGTCGGTCGACGGGCATTCGAACACCGCTATCAACGCACTCCCGACCCGCCAGCAATCTAGAAATATCTTCCACTCGGACGGCTTGACGGGAACGATTGATTTCGGATGAAAATCAATCGTTTGCGTTTGCGCAACGATTTCACAGCAGATTCGATCACTGTGATCGAATCTGCTGTATATCGGCGGGAAAATCTTTAGGTGTATGGGCCCCTAGAGTCATTTTCACCGCACTGATTTACAAATGTAACAGGAAATATGACTGGCTGATATGGGCAACAGACACAAATGCTTACACATACAGGGTCCTGGGTTACTATTTACTTTCTCTTTGTGGTACAGCTATACTAGGCTAGCTGAAGACTAGTGCCCACTTATCCTGTCACCAGTATCACATGACTAGAGATGGTGTCAGTTGGCCAATGGGAGCAGCTTAGAGAAAGAGAAAGGGGTGGACACAATTAATATTTCTGGTAGTTTCATAGTTAAAGGACCACACCAGTGAAAAAAGAAAGCAGTTAAAATCTGACAGAACCGACAGGTTTTGGACTAGTCTGTATCCTCATGGGGAATTCTTTGGGTTTCCTTTGTTTTCAAAAGCATTTCCTTATGGCAGTTGCTACATGACAAACTAGTAAGTAGGGAGGCTGGCTGGTATCTTACTATTTTGGCAGTTAAACTGCAATTCAGGAAATGCTTTTCAAAACAATTAAAATCCAGAGAATCCCCCATGAGGAGATGGACTAGTCCAAAACCTGTCTGTTCTGTCAGATTTTTACTGCTTATTTTTTTCACTAGAGTAGCCCTTTAAGAAAAAATACACAGAAGTCAGACATGGATTCATTTTACACATATTTGCTTTACTTCCCAGTATTGGACACGAGAGTCTCTCTGATATGCTATGCTTCTAGTGTACTCTTTCTCTATTCTGAATGTTAAGAGCCATCTACTTCATTTTTATATACAAAATAACCAGACTCTTGAAGCATGTAGAAATTATGACTGCAATATTTTCAGCCTTGCTTTATTAGCCTGCCTGCACAACAAGCTGCGTATCTATTCTGCCTGGTGCTCGGCGCTCCTGCTTGCAGGGGAGGACTGGGACCATTTGGCCTGGGGGGAAAACACAACCTAGAGGCCCGGTCACGGAATCCCCAGCCCAAATACATATGCACGCAATAAAGATATGTTTCAATGGTAGTTTAAAACAACAATACATTTTGCATTTACGTTAAGAAAGCATGCATCCATCTTGCCTCCTGTCAGCATTTCAGGCTGAGGGTGTAATTGTGTGGGGGACATTTTCTTGTTGCACTTTGGGCCTTTGAGGGTACTATCTGCATTAGGTTTGTAGGTTTTCCCTTTGTCTATGTGGGTTTCCTCTGGGCACTTTAGTTTCCTCCCACATTAAAAAAATACAGATAAGTTAAAAGGCTTACCCCTAAATTGGCTCTAGACTACAATAGACATATGACTATGGTAGGGATTAGCTTGTGAGCTCCTTTGAGGACAGTCAGTGACATGACTATGTACTCTACAATGCTGCAGATGTCAGTGCTATACAGTGGCAGACACAGCCAGCAGTGGGCCCCTGTGCAAAATTGTAATTGTGGGCCCCCTACGACCTTCAAAATATGGGCGTGGCTACAACCTGGGCGGTGTGGATAGAGCTGCAGCAAAAAAATGGGCGTGGCAATGACCGGATGAGGGCGGAGCTAACTGTAACTTAAAGCGAACCCGGGGTGAGGGTTTATTTCCTTTTAAACAATACTAGTTGCCTGGCGGCCCTGCTGATCTATTTGGCTGCAGTAATAAACTGAATTACACCAGCAATAAGCATGCAGCTAATCTTCTCAGTTCTGACAATATTGTCAGAAACCCCTGACCTGCTGCATGCTTGTTCAGGGTCTATGGTTGAAAGAATAAGAGGCAGAGGACCAGCACGGCAGCCAGGCAACTGGTATTGCTTAAAAGGAGAGAAATATGGCAGCCTCAAGATTATTCTCACCTCATGTTCCCTTGAAAAGAGCAACGCAAAGACAGTGGGCCCAAGTTTTGGTGACCCTTTCCCCAGAAAATTCACATAATTGTGCAGGTTTTCTCAAGAAAATACACATCATGTCGGCAGATATGCACAGAAAATACGTGCAATCATGTCGGCAGATATGCACAGAAAATACGTGCAATCATGTCGGCAGATATGCCCAGAAAATACATGCAATCATGTCGGCAGATATGCCCAGAAAATACGTGCAATCAAGTCGGCAGATATGCCCAGAAAATATGTGCAATCAAGTCGGCAGATATGCCCAGAAAATACATGCAATCATGTCGGCAGATATGCCCAGAAAATACGTGCAATCATGTCGGCAGATATGCCCAGAAAATACGTGCAATCAAGTCGGCAGATATGCCCAGAAAATACGTGCAATCAAGTCGGCAGATATGCCTAGAAAATACGTGCAATCATGTCGGCAGATATGCCCAGAAAATACGTGCAATCATGTCGGCAGATATGCCCAGAAAATACGTGCAATCATGTCGGCAGATATGCCCAGAAAATACGTGCAATCATGTCGGCATATATGCCCAGAAAATACGTGCAATCATGTCGGCAGATATGCCCATAAAATACGTGCAATCATGTCGGCAGATATGCCCAGAAAATACGTGCAATCATGTCGGCAGATATGCCCAGAAAATACATGCAATCATGTCGGCAGATTTGCGCAGAAAATACATGCAATCATGTGGCAGACCTGCCCAGAACATACACCTGCTAATATAAATAAAAAAACAAAAACATTTACTCACCTGCAGCAGCAGACCTCCTGTCCCAGCCTCCATCTGGCGCTCAGCTCCCATGTGTGTTTGGGTGGGTTGGTAGCTAGGTAGCCTGGTGGGTAGGTAGCCTGGTGGGTGGGTTGGTAACTAGCCCGGTAGGTAGGTAGGTAGCCTGGTGGGTGGGTGGGTAGGTAGGTAGCCTGGTGGGTGGGTGGGTGGGTAGGTAGGTAGCCTGGTGGGTGGGTAGCCGGGTGGGTGGGTAGGTAGCCTGGTGGGTAGGTTGGTAACTAGCCCGGTAGGTAGCCGGGTGGGTGGTTAGGTAGGTAGCCGGGTGGGTAGGTAGGTAGCCGGGTGGGTGGTTAGGTAGGTAGCCGGGTGGGTAAGTAGGTAGGAAGCCTGGTGGGTGGGTAGGTAGCCGGGTGGGTAGGTGGTTAGGTAGCCGGGTGGGTAGGTAGCCGGGTGGGTAGGTAGCCTGGTGGGTGGGTAGGTAGCCGGGTGGGTAGGTGGTTAGGTAGCCGGGTGGGTAGGTAGCCGGGTGGGTGGGTAGGTAGCCGGGTGGGTGGTTAGGTAGTCGGGTGGGTGGTTAGGTAGGAAGCCTGGTGGGTGGGTAGGTAGCCGGGTGGGTAGGAAGCCTGGTGGGTGGGTAGGTAGCTGAGTGGGTAGGTGGTTAGGTAGCCGGGTGGGTAGGTAGGTAGGAAGCCTGGTGGGTAGGTAGCCGGGTGGGTAGGTAGGAAGCCTGGTGGGTGGGTAGGTAGCTGGGTGGGTAGGTAGGTAGGTAGGTAGCCTGGTGGGTAGGTAGCCTGGTGGGTGGGTAGGTAGCCGGGTGGGTGGTTAGGTAGGAAGCCTGGTGGGTGGGTAGGTAGCTGGGTGGGTAGGTGGTTAGGTAGCCGGGTGGGTAGGTAGGTAGGAAACCTGGTGGGTGGTTAGGTAGTCGGGTGGGTAGGTAGGTAGGAAGCCTGGTGGGTGGGTAGGTAGCCGGGTGGGTAGGTGGTTAGGTAGCCGGGTGGGTAGGCAGGTAGCCCTTTGAGTACCTATCCGGGTAGGGGGCCCAACTCCTACCCTCCCTCCCTCCCTTCCTTCCTCCCTCCCTCCCTTCCTTCCTTCCTCCCTCACCTCGAGGGGCCCCCCTCCCAATATGCACGGCGGGAGAGCGGCAAATACAGGAAGTCTTCAGGGCTCTCCAGGCAGACGCTAGAGGCTCAGCCGCTTGGTCTCCAATATGTCTCCAACTCTGTCGACATATTGGAGACCAAGCGGCTGAGCCCTCTAGCGCATGTCTGGAGACCCGGATTTGCCGCTCTCCCGCCGCGCATACCGGGAGGGGGCCCCCCGAGGTGAGGGAGGGAGGATAGGAGTCAGGGGCCCTCGTGCGGCGGCCCGGCCTGCATGGCCGTATGTCCGCCACTGGTGCTATATAATATATACTATTAATATGGTAGGACATAAGACTATGGTAGGATTAGAGTGTGAGCTCCTCTGAGGACAGTCACTGACATGACTATGTACTCTGTAATGTGCTGCAGAAGATGTCAGTGCTATATAATACATAATAATATGGGAGGACATTAAACTATGACTATGGTGGGATTAGAGTGTGAGCTCCTCTGAGGACAGTCAGTGACATGACTATGTACTTTGCAATGTGCTGCAGAATATGTCAGTGCTATATAAATACATAATAATAATAATCTGGTAGGACATTAGACTATGGCTTCAATTCATCAAAGGGTGTTCGATAACAAAACCCCAGTCCTTAAAATACCGCATTCGGTATTTTACACTTCACTGTGCTAACTCATCAATATTTTCACATGTGTGGTAGAGGTTCGTTAAGTTACCGAAGTACTACAGCTTCAGTTCATCAAAGGCTGTTAGATAACAGCAGAGCAGTGCAGAGCAGCTTGGAATGTCCCTGTGTTGTTACAAGCTGATAACAATAGAAGGCATCCAGACATCCCTTTACATGTAAAAGTGTGTTATATTTACTGTTACTTATATTGCCTCTGCTGCTCTGAATCTGTCCATCAGTGTTTCTTAATATTTTACTTATTTGCCACAACGTAGATAAACCTCCTGGAGACATTACAAATGCCATGCTTGGTGATTTCACCACTTGCATCTTTGCATGTTCAAACAGGGACTCAAAGGGTTAAACCACCGAAGGACATCTGGGGATATCTTTTGTCCCATTCTCTCTGCTCACTGCCTGGGGGGTCTGGAAGCTTGTGTGGAGAAGCCTGTGTGACCTATCAGCAGCACTTGCAGGAGAACAGGGGCTGTTTCTATTGGCTGCCTGCTCCTGCTAATCATGAAAACATTCACACAGAAGGCTTTCGAAGCCTGTAACGACAGGGGAGAGCTGGAGATAAACACCGAATGTGCTAGCGAATGTGGTAACCTTGATGAATTAACATTTACTGACATTTGCTGACATGTGTTGAGCACAAGACGGTAATTTATCTCATTGCTCTGTCATTTCAGCTTCTCATTCGGTAACAGCTTTGATAAATTAACATTTTCTTAAGTGCTCCGTTAACTCAGCTGTTTTTAGCATTACCGAATGCGGTAATGCTTGATGAATTGAAGCCTATGACTATGGTAGGATTAGATTGTGAGCTCCTCTGCGGACAATCAGTAACATGACTATGTATTCTGTAGAACGCTGCAAAAGACGTTTTATAAATACCAAAAAATCTCCCTCAAGGTATTCCCTGGTGGTCTTATGGTCCCTTGATCTCCATATAACTTTCCCTAATGATCTTGTGGTCCCCTCTCCCCTTTACAGTAAGCCCTGGTTTGGTTGTTTAATGGTCCCCTATCCTCATTTAGCTCCCCTAGTGGTCACCCTCCCACTCTCCTCCTGTATAAACAGAGTAGTGGTGCAGCGGTGGTGCTTGACAGTCTTACCTCCTCCACCAATGTGTCCGCCCTCCACAGCTAGTGGCTGTCTGCTCTCTGTCTATCTCCATCTCCTGCACATTGTGTGTAATCAGGCGATGTTCAGGATAACCAAGTCGTAGTGAGCAGGTGGCCACTACAGAGGACAGACATCTAGCTGGATGAGCTGAGACTGCTGTGCTGCTGCTCTGCATACAGGGGAGCACAGTAGTATAGCAGTGAGTGTCTCCTCCTCTGCTCAGTGCAGTGTTGGGTGCAGCCAGAGTCCCCTCAGTCATGGGCCTAATGCAGCCACCACCAGCCACACCCCCTAAGTCATTGGTGCCCAGTGTCCCTAAATGAAGCAGGTGCCCCCAGCTTCATAATGCCTAGTACACACAATGCTATTTTCCGTCAGATTGATGGGTCAAATCAATAATTTCCGGCATGTCTGATCTGTTCCTGATCAAGAATGGGATCGATTTTCAGATTAGTACTACAAAAAAAAATCTATCCCGTTCTCGATAGGGAGCAGATCATACAGGCCAGACATTATCAATTCGACCCGTGGATCTGATGGAATATAGCATTGTGTGTACCAGCCTTAAAGTTACACTGCCTGTCCCCTCCTTTCAGTATTTCACAATACCCCATCTAACGGCAGTGACAGTACAGGGAAATGGTCACATAGGTTTCTTCAGTGCAGAAGCTTGACCGTGGGAAAGCATGTCCATACTGGGCATGTGCAAACGAGGCCCACACATGCCCAGGAGAACTAAGGCACTTGTGCATGGCTCTTTTCATTCATGTAAAAGCACTCCATTTGACATGTGTGAATGTTACTTGCGCATGCGGAGTACAGATACAGCTCCCAGCATACCTCTCCCACTCCATAGAGGCACTACAGCTCCCATCATGCTCCTCCCCTTCCAAAGCGGCACCACAGCTCCCAGCATGCCTCTCCTCCTCCATATAGAATTAGATAGCCCCCAGGGCTCCCCAAACTTTTTTCAATGTGAATAATGTTCCCCTGGTGCCCCTATAGAGTATTTACAGTGGCGCACACTCACCTGTCCAGCCAGCGGGCTCCCTCCATCTGTGTGCTTCATCCTCCCAGGCACCTCATCTCCATGACCTGGTGACATGTACACACCTATGTGCTGCTGGGTCACTGAGATGAGGAGCGCACTCACCTGTGCAGCCAGCGGGCTCCCTCCATCTGTGTGCTTCATCCTCACAGGCACCTCATCTCCATGACCTGGTGACATGTACACACCTATGTGCTGCTGGGTCACTGAGATAAGGTGCCTGTGAGGATGGAGACGTTAGCACACAGCTGAGCGCGCTCCGCTGTAAATACTCTGCAGAGGCTCCGGGGGTCCACTATTCAATTTGGGGAGACCAAGGGGGGCCCAGCAACCAGCTGTGGGGCCCTGGGTAACAACTCAACAATATATGGAGTAGGGGTATGCTGGGACCTGTGGTGCCTCTAGGGAAGGCAAGGAGCATGACGGGAGCCGTGGTGCTTATAGGGAGGAGCTTGCTGGGGGCTGTGGTAACTCTTTTAAGGGTAAGAGACCTGCTGGGAACAGTAGTGCCTCTATAGGGGGAAGACTTGATGGGGCTATGGTGCCTCCATTGGGGGGGGGGGGGCAGCTGGTAGCTTTAGTGCCTCTATAAGGGAGGGGGATACTTCCTGGGAGATTTGGTGCCTCTATTGAGGGAAAGGGACATGCTGGGACTTGTGGTACCTCTATGGAGGGGAGGGACATGCTGGGAACAGTAGTGCCTCTATTGGGGAGGGGGAGACTTCCTGGGAGCTTTGGTGCCTCTTTTGAGGGAAAGGGACATGCTGGGACTTGTGGTGCCTTTATGGAGGGGAGGGACATGCTGGGAACAGTAGTGCCTCTATGGGGGGAACCTGCTGGGAGATATGGTACCTCTCTAGAGGGGGAGGGGAAAAACGGGCTACCTAATGCTGTGGAGTGGGGGAGGGGTGTTCAGAAACTTACAGGCATGCAGAGTCACAGCAGCAGAAGAAATTCCCAGCCATGCATCTGATTCTCTCCCAGTGCAGTGTGGTGTCTCTCTTCTCTGGGGCCCTGGCTGCTTCTCCCCATGAATGCACACCACACAGAGCAGCCTGGCAAGTGTGTCAGTCTCAGCGTGGTCTCCACAGGCCGGGGGGCGGAGCCTACACACATACACACAGTGCACCACGCAGTCTGTTGGTGCACAATGAGAGAGGATGCCGGGAGAAGCAGCAGCTTTCAGCCAATGCCCTGCTCCCTGGCCCTACTGAGTAAGCCTATCAGAACAGCAGTGGGCTGCTGGGGGCGGGGCTGAATCAAGTGGCTGCGGAGCTGCTCTAAACTTTTTTTACCACCGCACCGGCCCTGATCGATTGAGGTGGCGGCGGCCCGGGGGGAGAATGTCACCCGTCCCCCCGGGCCAGTCCGCCCCTGCCTGCTTGCATACTGTATCTTCATCAGCCGCTATGGAACATAAACAACATCCTTTGAATTTACAGCCTTAAAGAAGAAACAAGCGCTTCTGCATAAATTAGGGCCAGGAATATCTATGATACCTTTAAAACGGGGATTAGTCATCCAAGATTAATCTGCTTTGTGTAGTTGATATTTTCATTTCTGCAACTCAGCCGCTTGGAAATGTTTGACTCCTACATCATGCATCTTTCTTGTAAACATTAAACTAGCACCTTCTATTTATTGTCAATATTTATGCTCAGCAATTCCAAGTAACTGTAGCTACCCTTGTGTCTGTACATTCTCTGCAGAGATCTGTGTCTGTCAAGTTGTTATACGGTACAGAGTCATGAGCTTTGCAGTGTCAATTATCTGAATTACAATAAGAAGTGGAAATCACTGTCACTCTCTTTAGATATTATTTAAGAGAAATAAATTATACTATGGCATATCAGATGTGAGAAAATATTGAAATATTGTATGCAAATATATCAATTAAAGCCACCAAAGCTTGTAAAAATGTTTTTGTAAAAATAAATACAACATCCTGGTTGGATGCTCAGCTCATCCTATTTCAGTAAACCAGCACCTATTCAGTAAGGAGTTCTTTGGGCAAGATTCCCTAACACTGCTACTGCCTACTGAGTGCGCTCTAATGGCTGCCTCGCAAGCGCTTTGAGTCCGACAGGAGAAAAGCACTATACAAAAAACTGAATTATTAAGGAATTATTATGTTGTATAGTTTGAAAAAAAGCAGTTCACATTCTGATACCTAAGTCAACAAAATCCTGCAATGCAAAGTTTTATAGCACTAATCTCTTTTATCTATACACATGGTCAGTTTTCCTTAAAGTGGATTTGAACTTTTGCACAGAACAGAAGAAAAACAGACAAAAGACAAAAGAGAGACACTGAGAGCCCAATATGGTGTAGTATGTACTGGAAGTAGAGGAAGAGATGATAGAGTAAATACAATATACTGTATATACTCGAATAAAAGCCAACCTCGTGTATAAGTTGACTCCGATATTTAACCCTCTCAAGCTGGAATGTTTTATTGACTCAAGTATAAGTCTACCCAGCAAAGATAAGGGCTGCACTTGGGGCCCAGGAAGTACAGGGACCAGGAAGGGTTATTGACTGCACTGCATACAGTACTGCAGCCATTAACCCGTACTGTCCCTTTAGTCCAGCCAATAATTCATTCAGGCTCCCAAGTGCAACAATTATTCACTCCCCTTCCTGCAGCATAGTATCTTCCTCCTGCTCTTTCCTTGTTAATTTTTGTGGCCAGGACTTTCAGACCTGTGCTTTCTTGGCATTTTCATTGTCAAGAATGTGTCACTTACCACAGGGTAAATTGCTGCAAATGGGAATGTCACTGATAGCACTCACATTACTCAGTGTGCTCAGTGTTGCCCATGACTCATGTATAAGTCGCCCCCTATACTTTTATTTAGTGAGTCAGACCTAAATTTCTAGACTTATACTCAAGTATATACAGTACTCACAAGTCAGGGTTACCTCACAGGCAACCACTGATAATGCAAGTGGGAAAATTAGACCTGACCCCACTCAGGGTTACAAAGTTCCTCTCTGTAAATAGGAAAAAATAGGGAAAAAACACCCCTCCACCAAGGGTGGACTTGCACAATGTTATAGGAATACAGAGGTACCAAAAGAATAAAAGTATCTAAAAAGTTTAGGAGGAGGAGGCAGTGGTGGACTTACCTCCTCCAAGCAGACACAAGATAATATTGATGTAATATCAATAAAGGATTTTCCCGGCTTCGTCGGGCAATAAGGATGGAGCATATACAAAAAGGTATGTAACTCAGAAGCGCTTGGCTGAGTTTCAGACCTTTTTTCTGTGGCATAGGCACTTGGCTCTAACAGCCTATTGAGAATTATTGGGTTGTTTCAACCCAATGTGGGAAATCACATGCGTTAGTGTATGGAACAAAAAATGTGCAGTCTGCATTGTATTTCTGGATGGTGCATATTTTGGAGATGAACACAACATTGCACCTGGAAAGCTGGCCCCTAGTGGAAACAAGCCTATTCCTGAACAGAATAAAACAAGACATTATAAGTTTTCACATGATCAGTTTGCAATTAGTTTATCACAACCACATGACCAGGTGTCATTTCCATTTTCCATTTTATTCTTCACAATTTTGTCTATAGGAGAAAACATATTACAAACTGACCATCACTATTCTTCTGAAACATTTACACTGTTGGAGAAAGTGTTCTAAAAGCTTGTATAGTTAAATTTCATCCACTATGGTTAATTTTTACCAATGAAATTGGCTCCTGACTGACATACAGAGTTCAGCTGTCTGTTAGATGGCTGAGCAAGTGAGCTGTAGCGTCGGCAGAATGACGCCAAAGGTGTGAGGGGCGGGACCGTGCGGCTGCGAGTAGTTGAAATCTATAATCTATAATGAGATTAATAACAGTATAGAATATCCCCTTACTGATTAGCAGAGGGGATTAGTGTTAAAGTAAATTTAAAACACATTGGTGAAAATTGTATTGAGGTATTAATCCTAACACAGAAGGGTAGAAAATGGGAAGGGGGAGGGAGGGAAGGTATATAATAATTAAGATGGGTAAGGAGGTCTTCTAAGTTCACTGTATGAAAAGGTAGAGGTGCACTAGGTTAGATAGGGAAATCGGCCAACTTAAGAGGTAGTTAGAACTGAGGGTAACACAGGGGTGTAGAATGATAAAACACTAAAAATGACACTGTTGGTGAATGATAATATATGTTTATGTATATGATAGTGTATGTTTATGTGCATATGCATATGGGTATGTAATATATGAAGTTAACTACTTATTTATGCATTTATTTGAGTATATATTTATGTTGATGGGGAAACTAATGAAAGGTACTGATACTGTCCAGGAAGGGCTGTGCATGGATTTAAGATATTATATATAGTCTCTTTATTAAGGAGACGCTCAGTGTAATGATCAACCCTCTTCTTTTACTATGTGCGGGTACACGGAGGGACCCGATTGTAAATTTACGAGCATGAATAGGATGCCGGGTCTTGCTGTCGGGGGTTGCACTTATTATAGTGTGCTCTAGGGGCACCGTCAGGGATTGGCTGGTGTTTACTGGGGTAAGAGAGACTTACATGCATGATCAGAAATGGTTATAGTAATTGATGTCTGTAGGGTAGCCCCGAAGAAGCAGCGAGACCAGGCGTAGAGGGCTGAAGTATAACGGGTTGTGGGATGGGAAATGAGGTGGCCACGCGCCGGAGGACCGGTAGCAGACTCGACCGGGGAGCGAAATGGTTTTTAGTTTAATTTGACTGTGTTATGAGGGCTTGTCCGTTCCCGGGCCGACTCTGGCCGTGTGCTACCGAGTGCGTTTGACACCGCGCAGGCAGGGGTCACATTGAAGGCGTTTTTTGCGCGTTCTGCCTTAAATGGCAAGGCGCGCACGATTTTGAAGGCTATTGAAATGAATAATTTCGCTTAGGAAGGGCTGCGACGCACGCGTTTTTGCGCGTTCACGTTCGCGGTTTTCCCTGCGTTTTGTATCCGCACAGAGGGGTTTTTTTTTTTTTTTTTTTTTTTTTTTTTTTTACGCTACATGAATGTATAGATGCGGAAGCGCACATGGTGGAGCGCATGTTCTAGACGTGATCGCAAAATCTGATGGAAATCCGGGAAACGCAGGGGAAAACGGCCCTGCAGATGTGACCCCTGCAATTTCTTAGTGCACGCGGCGGATCGGGGGACCGGCTCCTTTTTTGGAGGGGTCGCCCGATCGGCTGGGCGTGCATTCAGAATTATCGATTCCCATTGGAACCGATAAGAATAATCGGGCCCAGTGAATGAAGGTGTGGTGGGGCGATGGGTGTATGACTGATAGTATAGTGAACAGCTATCGACACCTAGGCCAGTGGAGGTTTTTGATGCGGCATCGGGTGGGCACGCACGCTATGGAGATAGAGGGAGGGCAGAGAGGGATTAACAGGGAATTGTTAGGATTTTGTCTGTGTTAAGGTGGTATCCCCAGTGAAGGAATTTTTTTTTTTTTTTTTTTTTTTTTTTTTTTTTTTTTTTTTTTCTTTTTCCCGTGGTGTGGGTGCCTGCCTGATGTCGCGTTGATCTCTCTCTCCCCTGCGGGGGGGGGGGGGGGGGTATATAATTAGTAGAGGGAAATGGCCACCGTGTTGAAGAGATAGAAGAAGAGAGCGACGTAAGAGCTGAGTTAAAAATTTGCCTTAGGTAGATACTTGAGTGTAAACTTATGGAGTAGTATATGCGAGTACATGCAAGCGGGTACATTAGATGGACGTTTGGGAAGCCACTGGGGTGTTTTTTTTTTTTTTTTTTTGGTTTTTTTTTTTTTTTTTCCTCTCTCTCTCTCCCCTCTACTCCCTTTTCTCTCAGTATGGAGGTAATATAGGGGAGGAACTATGCATCCATCAACCTCCTCACTTGGCTCTTAGAGATAACAGCATAATAGCCTTGAAATTGGAAGTATGTTGGGGCTGGTTAGGTGTTATATGGGGGAGATCTAAGCACACTGGAGGTATTGGGAAGGACTGAGAGAATGGGATAAAAAATCTTAGAAAGGGAAGTGGGATAGAATAACAAGTCTTGATGCGTTAAAAGTTGGGAGCATTTAGTGACGGGTGGGATGGATGCATGGCAGTAACAGAAACAGGGAGGGGGGGGATTGATTGGGGATATAGGAAAGTATGACTGCTGAGGACCTCGGAGGGGAGTTGGGACGGATCTCCTCGCCTTAACGGCACCTCGTCCTTCAAGGCAAATTGCCAAGGAATGGGAGGGGGAGGAGGACTTATAGGGGAGAGTAGGTTATTACACCCATCCCCTTTTGGCCTTGTTATAGCCCTCCTTCCTATTCCCTTCTGTCTTCTACAGAGGGGAGTGGGTATCCCCCTTAGGAGCATTTTTGCTCATAGATACCTTTTTAGGTGTCTTTTTGTGAGATTCTCTCACAAAGGAATTAGAAATAGGGTCAGGAGTCTATTCACGACCAGGTTTTTAGAACAAAATTGTTTCTTGCTATCTTTTTCTTTTTTTCTTTCCCTTTTCTTTTTTTACTTGTTTTTTGATGGGTGTAGGAGGAATAGTGGTCCTACTGAGATGGGAGGTTGGGTAACTAGAAGGAATGTCGACGAACCACCTTAACTTTATGTCCCTAAATGCTCGTGGACTGAATATTCCGGAGAAAAGATCGTCCCTTTTACAAGAAATATATAAATCACATGTTCATGTGGCCTTTATTCAAGAAACACATTTTAAAGGACAGGTACATCCTAAACTTACAAATAGAAAATATCCACAAGCCATTTATAGTAATGCATCGGATGTTAAAAAAAGAGGCGTAGCGATAGTTTTATCCAACAAAGTAATAATAAAGGACCTCAGTTCATATAGCGATCCAGAGGGTAGGTATATATTAGTAAAGGGAATCTTTAACTCACAAAAGTTCACCTTGGGGACATTTTACGCTCCGAACACGGGTCAGGTACGCTTCTTGGAACAATTCCTGAGAGCGGTAGATGATTTTGCTGAAGGAGCTCTTATTCTAGGCGGTGATTTAAATTTTACACTTCATCCTTCCCTGGATTCTTCTGCGGGGAAATCAGCACTCACATACAGGATGATTAAGAGGGCTAAGGGTTTATTGCAGAAAAGACAGCTGGTGGATTTCTGGCGCCTTCAACATCCCCAAGATAGGGATTACACATATTTTTCCCCTCCCCACGGGTCATATTCTCGCATTGATCTTTTTTTTGTATCACATAATTTGTTATCTGAATCCCTGAGTTCTGAAATAGGGGTGTCAGCACTCTCAGATCATGCTCCAGTGTACTTGAGTTTAACAACGGGGGAGAAAAGCTGTAAACAGTCACACTGGAGATTGAACACCTCGTTATTGCAGAACGAGGATATAAAAAGTAGAATAATAAATAATATACAAAATTATTTTCAGACAAATAATACACAAGATATATCGCCTATGACCCTGTGGGAAGCACATAAATGTGTGATCAGGGGAATATTTATACAGGAAGGAAGCAGACTTAAGAGAGAAAGAGAAAAAATAAGAGAAACATTTCGTTCCACTTCTCACGTGTACACCACTTTGTATTGGTCTTTCACGTGGAATTCCAATAAAATTGATTCATGTTTGTGGCAGTAATATGACAAAATGTGGAAAACTTCAAGGGGGCTGGATACTTTTGCAAACCACTGTAGCTCTCAAATTGGCAGACAGCTGGGAACTCAAATTACACTAGCTCATTCCTTGCTGAGAAGGGAGAATTAGACAGGCTATTTTCTATAAACACATGCAAGGTAGACACAGGAGGGATCTGTGTTTGCCTTCTCTCCTGTGGAAGAGTTCAAAGGCAGCCAGTAGTCATCCAAACACCGGGACACTTTAAGTTTGAACAGAGCCTTATTAATGAGCACAAATCATACAAAGAAGCTGCTGCGCATCAATATGGTGGATACCACTCAGATGGCAATGATCCGGGGTCGACACATAGAATGTGGGTATTGTGGGTACCCACATAGAATGTGGGCAAATAAAACCCTAATATAGTGTAATATTATCCTTACAATATCCAACCACCAATTTGCACTGTGGTGTGGGTGATGGTGAACCACATGCTTCACAAGAAAATACTATGTATCCAGTGGAGGTGGAAGCATGGTACAGATCACTCAAACTTACCTAAATGATACATAAGGGGTTAGCAAGTGGGTAACCTAGTTTATAAAAGTCTAGGTTTGAACATGCAGTGTTTGGTCTGTACCAATTATTATTAACTCTTAATAGTCAGGTGCCACTGTTATATTGAGAAAGGGATACAAAAAAGATAGAACGTGCCACCATGGTGAAGTATCAAATTTAATTAAAAAACACACAAACAAGAAAAATCTACCCTATGTGAAGGATGAAGTGAGCATGTAGTAGAGACCAGTCTCTGAAGCAGGCATCATGGCCAGTGGTGTCTCACAACTCTGCAGTCACACCAGATCGATCTGTCTCCAGCTCCATGCAATTCCACAGACCGACTAGAGCTCCTAGGTTCACAACATGTTTCGGGGGAGGCCACCTTCATCAGGTCAGACCTGATGAAGGGGATGTCCCCTGAAATGCGTTGCAACACTGTGACATCTAGTGGGTTGGATGGGATTGTGTGGAGCTGGAGACAGATTGATCAGGTGTGACTGCAGAGTTGTGGAACACTCCTGTCCGTGTCCGTCCTGCTCTGGAGACTGATCTCTACCACACACTCACTTCACCCTTCATGTAGGCAGTGGCGTATCTGGGTAATATGGCACCTATGGCAAACACTGAAATTGCGCCCTCTCCCCCCAGTGCAGGTAAGCAAACCTTAGGTGACCATGTCCAGAGGTGCCCCGTCACATGACGTCATATGACCATCAGCGACGTTCTCTGCATTCTGCACATCTCTTCTCCCGGCGACTGACTCTTCCCGTTTCCCCAGCAGCCGGAGACCAGAGTCACTGGTCGGGGGGCAGTGCATAAGAACTGGCCGGTGCCTAGGGAATGGGATACAGATGTGGTGGTGACGGGGGGCAGGTATGGCGCCCATGGCAATCTAGCAACCATGGCAGGAGCCAAGCCTGTACCCCTCTAGATACATCACTGCATGTAGGATAGGTTTTTCTTGAATGTTTGTTTTTAGGCAAACACATACGGTTTCACTGTTTTTCAGTATTGAGACATGTCTTCTCTTACCTGATAATCCTGTTTTTAAGATCGAAATCTTTCATGTAACGTTTCTGTAAAACATTGTTTCTGAAGCATTATGGCAACTGTTACCCCTGCATGGGTGTTTGGTTTTCCACAGCACTTGTCTGCTTTATTGCATCACCTTTCTGCAAATAAAATATTACAAGTATGTTGACATGCTGCAGTGCTCCCAGTGACTGGACTGGTATAATTTGAACATTGGCTTCTACCTATGGTATTAATAAGCACAGCCAGTGCTGTAGAGGTGGTAAGGTCATAACTTGACAGCCTTATTGCCAAACCCACTAACCCTTGACCCACTACAGAGCATTTTGAATACATAATATAGCAGGCTCTCAGAGAAGTAAGTCCCTCATGAGTAAAATCTATAATCATGACTCAAATGACTGAACACTACAGAGTTGCTATTCATTGTTTTATGATTAACAGTTTTTTTTAACTTCCATTATTTATTTACTGTATCTGTTACAATACGGACCGATTGTACTTAGATGACTGTTCAATCTATAAGAGATTTCCACATTTTACACAACCCCCATTGTGACTCACTCCCCATTTGCAGAATATGATGGAAAGAAATGCATTCCACGGAAGATCAGGCTGTAATAATCAGGAGCTGGATGTTGCTACTTTTAGTTACCATGGGGTAAAATAAATTGCAATCATATTTCTTCTCGTTAATAGCTAGATGTTGCCCTGAGGTTAAACCAATCAAAAACTGATTTTGGTTTCAAAGTATCCCATCTTCCACTGGGCACATGAAGAAGGGAAATTACGCTCATCCGTTTCATTTGTGGCCGCTTTATAAAAAGTAAAAGGCAATGTGTCTCTTACATGTTTTCCACAGGCTGACTGAGAAATGACTGTATTATTTGTACTACTTTTATGTGTTTCTTAAACGTCTCTCAAACTGTGAAGTAGCTGAATACAAGTGTGACGAGGTAGGTTTTGCCCGGAATATTGGTTATAACATGCTGTCTTGACACATTATGTTATATTACATGTCGTGTTGAGCAGCTTATTCTGCCCAAGCTGAATGAACTCAGTAAAGAGGATAACAGGTTCTTTGAACCTACCAGTTATAATAATAACAATTCCAACATTTGTATAGTGCTTTTCTCCTGTTGTACTCAAAGTGCTTGCGAGGCAGCCACTATAGTCACTCTCAGTAAGCAGTAACAGTGTTGGGGAGTCTTGCCCCAGAACTCCTTACTAAATAGGTGATGAACAGAAAAAGCCAAGATTTGAACCCAGGTCTCCTGTGTCATAGACAGTGCCCTTAAAAGGAACTTAATCTAGGAATTTAACCTAACGCAGACTGGCGGCTGCAGAGTGGCTCTGCAGTTTCTCCGTGCCGCCATATGGCATTGTCTCGCGAGGAGCGAGATTTGATGGGAGCTCGTACGAGTGCGAGCTCCCGTTACTGCAAGCAGGGGACTCCAGCGATCAGCCTGCCAGCCTGCAATTAAAAAAATAAAACTAGCAGCAGAAGCAATCAATTACCACCAAAAGAAAGCTCTATCTGTGAGAAGGAAAGGGGGTAAAATTAATTTGGGTGCTAAGTTGTATGACCGAGCAATAAACCGTTAAAGTTGTGAAATGCTGAATTGTAAAAAATGGCCTGGTCACTAGGGGGGTATAAAGCTCTGGTCCTCAAGTAGTTAAAGCAAGAGGGATATAGAGGCTGCCATATTTATTTCCTTTCAAACAATGCATATTGCCTGGCTGTCCTGCTGATCCTCTGCCTTTAATACTTTTAACCATAGACCCTGAACAAGCATGCAGATCAGGTGGGTTATGTGATGGAAGTCTGACTGGATTAGCTGCATGCTTGTTTCAGGAGTGTGATTCAGACATTATTGCAGCCAGAAAGATCAGCAGGACAGGCAGGCAACTGGTATGTCTTAAAAGGAAATAAATATAGAAGCTTTGCTTTAAGTTCCCTTTAACCATTACACTATCAAGCCCGAAATGTGGGAAACTCAAACTAAGGAAAGATGAATAAAAACGTCAAATGAAATTACATGTCAAATGATTAGTAGTTACAGAGGTATTGCTTCTGAAGTAATATGTAAATTAAAAAAAAAATGTAAAAGGCAACCTTAAAGAGAATCTGTACTCTAAAATTCTTACAATAAAAAGCATAACATTCTATTCCTTATGTTCTACTGGGCCCCTCTGTGCTGTTTCTGCCACTCCCTGCTGCAATCCTGGCTTGTAATTGCCATTTTTAGGCAGTGTTTACAAACAAAAATCATGGCTTCTAACCAGAGTGTGATATGCTGAGAACAGCTCACTGTGTGACTCATGCAGAGCTTGGAGAGGGTGTGTATAGCTTCTGCCAATGACAAGCAGTGCTGCACATTCCACACATTCCAGCCTGAGCCCGACAGAGCCGACAGAGGAAAGAAGATAAGATTTTTTACAGAGAAAGTGCAACTAGAAAAGGCTGCAGTATGCCAGAGCACATTAGAACAGGTATAGGAACTTACAGGATAGAAGAAATAAGGCTCAAAAATTTGTTACAGTCTCTTTAAGTCCACCCCTTTCTCTGTTGGTGTTTAGAGTTATCAATGGCTTCACTGACCAATGCAAAAGCTTTGGAGCTCAATTCACCACTTTACTTCCATGTTTGTTTCACCATATTTCAGCAGACTAAATATCTGAATGTTTTGTTAGGCTGTTTTCATGAAAGATAATCCCTGTGTGTTTATATTTCCATTATATGATCATTTTCTAATTCCCAGGTTTGGGACAGGTGTGATGAGCCAAACTTCATCAGTCTGCATGAGAAGTTACCCGATGCAGTACAATTACAAGCTTGTACAAGTACCTGATACAATGCTGATCTAAGTAAACCTGAAAGCTTATGAAGAATATCACAATCATGATTGTGATTCATCACATTCAGACACAGACCATTGTTTTGGATCTGTTAGGCAGTTGTAGGAGATTGGGAAGGGGGTGACTGTGGAGACAGTGCCACTTTGATGTGAATAGTAAGGACTCTGCTCATCTTATGGTCTCATCTGGTGAAGATGGACTAGTTATTCACAATGGGAATTGCAAAATTTAAAGTATACCCCACAAGTCACAGTCGAGATTATACAAAGTTCAGCATGGCCAGGGTGAAATCCTATAGCTGATTATTACAGGTAATTGTAGTTAAAGGGGACCTGAACTTTTGCACAGGACAGAAGGAAAACATACAGAAATACACCCATATATATGTATTTATAGAATAGAATTTATTCTGTCTAGTACCCCCTCAAACACTCTAATACAACCTCATCTATATACAGTATATGATGCACCATACCCCTGCACCCATATATACTGTATGTATTTAGGGAGTTTAGCCTTTCTAATACCCCCCTCATCTATGACTAATCACAACTGTAATTTGATCTCTCAGCTGAGTCAGCTGGCTGTCTCCGAAGAACCGCTAATTTGTAAACACAGGGGGCTTGATTCACTAAGACAAATAGCATGCCTTATCAAAGTTAACACGCCTTATCAAAGTTAACACACCTTATCAGAGTAGCATACGAATGCGCAGGGGCTCAGGGCAGGACGAGTGGTGCTCTCGTCATTGACAATTAGCAGGCATAAGTTCGTAGTGCTCGCTATGCTACTCTGATAAGGTGTGTTAACTTTGATAAGGCATGCTATTTGTCTTAGTGAATTAAGCCCAGGAGATTTACCCTATGTCTGCCTCCATGAAAGCAGGGAATAGATACACTGAACATGTATTGCAGGATTTGTATCAGCTGTAACAAATAATTATTTTAAAGCTTATTATGCTGTTGCTTATCTTTCAGAGCAGAGAGGAAGTTCTGAGTTCAGGTCAGCTTTAAGCCCTGCAGTTGTCTGAATTGTACTGCTGACATTTCCTGTGGTGTGTTGTTGTCTAACTCCAAATCACAGCTTTGCAATAGAAACAGCAGGACAGAAGACCTCTCTTCCCTCCCATTTCCAGATCTAGCTGGACAGCATGTGCTTTTATTTACATTCACTCTTTGATCAGAGCATCAGGCTGGATCCCTTCACCTGTCCTTCCTGACATGTCCCAAATGCTGAAGAAAAAGAGCAGCCCAGACAGCTGTGGGAAGTAATGAGGGACAGTAAGGTCACTGCCAGTGAGTTGATCTTAAAGAGAAACTCCAGCCAAGAATTGAACTTTATCCCAATCAGTAGCTGATACCCCCTTTTACATGAGAAATCTATTGCTTTTCACAAACAGACCATCAGGGGGCGCTGTATGACTGATATTGTGGTGAAACCCCTCCCACAAGAAGCTCTGAGGACCGAGGTACTCTTGGCAAGTTGGCAGTTTCCTGTCTGTGAACATTGTTACATTGTGGGAAATAGCTGTTTACAGCTGTCTCCAACTGCCAAAACAGCTAGCAGCAGCTACATAACCTGCCCACAGTAAAAATGTCACCATGTAATAAATGTCAGAATGTAAATCGGGGAGAGGAAAGATTTTACAATGAGCAAACACTGACTAAGTCATTTATACATAATTCTTGTAAAAATGAAGTACTTTTTTTATTACATTTTTTTCACTGGAGTTCCTCTTTAAAATAGGCATACAAGGCAAGCCACATGACTACTATTTGTGGGTATTTCACTGCACATATGACATATTTAACTTATGAGAGTGGGTGGTGACTGTACTTCAATCTGGTAAGTGCGCCATACACTTTAAAGAGAGTCTGAAGCGAGAATAAATCTCGCTTCAGACCTCATAAATAGCAGGGGCATGTGTGCCCCTGCTAAAACGCCGCTATAGCGCGGCTTAACGGGGGTCCCTTCACCCCCAAATCCCCCTCGATACACCCGGGGAGCGCTTCCTGGTTGGGGCAGGGCTAACCGCCGCAGCCCTGCCCCACGCGCGTCTGTCGCCTTCACTGAGAGGGGCGGGGGAGAGGCGGCGATGCGCCGCTGACAGACGCGACTGGAGGCAGGGCTGCAGCCGTTAGCCCTGCCTCCAGGAAGAGACAGCCAGCGACCTTTTCACGACACACTTTTGCGGGGGGTGGGTTGGGGGTGAAGGGACCCCCGTTTAGCCGCGGGATAGCGGCGTTTTAGCAGGGGCACACGTGCCCCTGCTCTTTATGAGCTCTGAAGCGAGATTTATTCTCGCTTCAGAGTCTCTTTAAGTGAGGTGACAAGCTTATTATCCTGATCTTCAGCTGCACAGCCTCTGAACTTTATAAGCAAAGAAACAATTTCAGTATAATACTTCTGTTAAGTTCTTTATTAAAAGCAGGTATTTTGAAGACAGCCAATGCTTTTGGTGCTGTAGATAAAAGTAGACTCTGTTCTTCCAACATCAAGTCTGTTGTGTGTTAAGCAGTTTAATTGATGCTGCAAGCAAGGCAGTGGAAACAATGGAGGCAGACATTAATCTACACCTGTGGCTATACCTCCTCATTGTCTTCAATAGTCTTTTGGGCAGCATATCTTCCTGAATGTAATCGCACAAGCATGCTTTACAGTGAAAACAATAAGTGCAAGTAACAGAGCTTTACAGTTGCCAAAGATGTCCTAATAGAAATAACTATAAGCCCTTTCCTTTCCAAGAAGATGTACTCAAAGTGGAAATGAAATTACACACTTTATTCGATGATGGTGGCAGCATGACTTTTAGATGACATTTACATGCTCACCACATCACATTTGTGGTCTTCTAAAAGATTTCAGGGGCCATACACAATTCACTTTTTCACCTGAGTTTTCTCCTAGGAGATATTTTTTACAACTTATAAATAAAATGCCTTTTAAACCGCCAGCAAGCAAACAAATACTCAAAATAATTTTTACAGTATTTTCTCACCTACTTGTTGGTACATTTTCCATTGCAAAGTGCTAAAACTCTATTTTAAATCGAAGCTGAAACATTTTCTCCTAGGAGAAAACTCAGGAGAAAATGTGAATTGCATACGGGCCCAATTCTCAACTTAATAATACTAACATTAAATTAACACTTGCAAAGAATATAAAGGGATAAATACTGCATTTTTAGAGGATTCTTTGAAGGCCCACTTAATTGTGGGACTGTAGAATTCTTCAGCAAGCAAAGCACTAAAAGAAAAAGGAGGCAACACCAGACATAACCTTTAGCAGAACACAGAGGTTACCTAAACATATCAAAGGTGTCTGAGCAAAATAATTAAGGTAAGTCAGCAGAAGAGGACATGAAAGATATTAAGAGTCTATAAAGACTATGTATGAGGAATTCACCTAATTAAAATGTGGATGACAGCCTGAAAGGCAAAGAAGGGATGAAAAATTCCACCATGGAAAACAGAGGAGCTGTTGTACCATCAAGGATATTTAGTAAGAATATGATCTCAGCATTTTGAGCAAGAGTCACTGTCACTCAACAATCACTGTCATTCTCAGACATTTATCCACCATCAATGCTACTTCACCTTTCTTAGTGGCTGGTTCACAAATTCATTAGACAAGTGTTAAGGTTTACCTATCTGTATCCTGAAAACGTGCCAGCCAACATAAGGGAAAAACCTATATACTGTTACTTATCTAATAAAAGGGATATCCTCCATAACAAGCTGGTAAACAGTCCTGGGGGTGGGGGACGCACATGATCATTGGGTCTTTTCCGGAGCATTAGTAACCCCTATGTCTGGGTTTAGCGGTTAGTATAGTTTGGAAAGGGAACCTGCGTGCCTTTTTTCATCACATTGGAAAGCACCTGCTATTTGGTAACTGAACCAATATGCTCAAATGGCTGCATAAGAAAAGGAACAATGAGAGTGAATTCACATAGACAAATCTGGGTTATGTTTTGTGAACTGAGGTCATTGATGTGCAGGATATACTAGCCTTATTGGTTATTATTTAGTGCATCAGTCCCTTTAAAAGGAAAACTGTCATGCAGGATCTTTGAAAAAGCATTTACTGAAAAAAATGGTTACAATCTTCAATTCATACTTACTTATGGCATTCACAATCTATTTTAAAACTTTGAAAAACACCCTGATACCTCTCATTCATAGCCTGGGCCCGCCTATCCTCCTTGCACTGTTTATAGCCTTTTCAGATAGCAGCTTTGAGACACACACTCTCCTCTTCTTTGCCTGTCTTGTCTCTGTAGAGACTGCGCTGGCTGAAATAACACCTGCTCACAGAGAAACACAGCGGCTTTAGAAGATGCCAATCACCATGGAAACAGGATGCTAATACAGGTATGGTTGTGCAGCTCATAAATTTACATAACCCTGCAGATTTTGTAAAATGTTAAGTGTATACAGTTGTTAAAAAAAAGTAATCAGAAAAAAAACATGTTTTTTTAATGAGATTCAAATTAAACTATGAGACATCTCAAAATAACACAATTATTATAGAAAACAACAATGAATACTGAGCTGCCCCTGTTCAAAAGTCTGTATATCCCTAGTTCTTAATGCTGTGCATTTCCTCCTTTAGCACCAATGATTATTTATAGTCTTGTGTGATAGTTGTGAATGAGGCCATGCCAGTTCTGTCATGAAGCAAGGTGAAACACTTGAGATTACAGGGGCAGAATTTTTGTCCTGTGAACGAGGTTAAGAGGTCATCATTGGGGGAAAGCAGCTTGTTGTGCTGTGGGAGAAGTCTGACAGTGAGTGAGGAGTGGGGAGGCAGGAGAGCATCAGTGTTTCCTTTGAATTAATTGAATCAGAGTAAGTTGTCGAATACTGTGCGGTCATTCCAAATCAAAAAGGGTGGTGGTGGTGGTGGAGGGGAAACTCACAAGTTTGCCTCAGGCAGCAAAAAGTCTAGGACCAGCCCTAGGATGAGGTTTTTATTTTTTTTAGATGATAAAGTTGCCTATTCATCTTAGCAAAAAGCCTTCAGTTTCTGTACATTCCTTTGCTTTATTCTGCTGTAGCCAATGATAGGTAGTGTTTAGGATCATTGTCATAGACTATCAATCTCTGCATGCTGTATACATCTTGCCATCAACTCTCACCAAATTCCCTGTTCTCCTGTAGTTTAACACCCCCCCCCCCCCCCCCCAAAAAAAAAACATTAGATATCCACTTCCATGCTTCACTGTATTGATGGTGAACTTTTTATTTTTGGCCTTGCTGACTTCTAGCTCGTCAAACATAATGTCTATGTTTGTGACGTGTAAAGGTGAATTTTGCACACATCACTTGAAATTACTTACTTCAAGAACTTATCATGCTTGACTATGTGTTGTATTGCTTATTTTGAGTGGGCTATTTTACAAGCCCTGATATGGAGGGTGGAGAGAGGGAAGGTTAGTAGTTGGAGTCCTAATCTAAGTTGCAGTCACAGGAGCTGCTCCCCTAGGTACACCCCCCCTGGTGACAACACCATTTCCAAGACATCCATGTCAACTGGCCCTTAGTGCAGCTCTGATGATAAAAAGTATATTCTGTTCACTGTTGAGTCTGTTTTGAGAATATGGCCATTTTCCTGAAATCAAACAAAAGCAGCATTTAGTAGTCTAAAGTGGCCCATACACCTAACGATTATTCCCTCTGATATACAGCAGATTCGATCACTGTGCTGCGCAAACGCTGACAGAACTATCGATTTCCATCCGAAATCAATCGTTCCCGTCGATTCCTGTCGTTCCGTCCAAGCGGAAGATTTTGCTAGATTGCCGGGGGTCGGGAGTGCGTCGATAGCGGCGTTCGAATGCCCGAGCACCGACGCAATACAGCGCCCTCTACTGTTTAAACTTCCCCCGGACAGAAAGTTCAGTGAAGCCAGCCGGACTCTGAGCCCAGCGCGGAGAAGAGACAGCGGAGACCGGGGGACTCGTGCCGGCCGGATCAGGTAATGTATAGCCGGCGGGGGGCGGCGGCAGCAGTGTCAGCTTCATAAATTGTGATCGGTTTCATGCTGAAATCGATTCACAATCTGTTTGCAGTAAAGGCAGCCATACGATCCCTCTCTGATCAGATTCGATCAGAGAGGGATGTATCTGTTGGTCGATCTGATGACAAATCGACCAGTGTATGACCACCTTTAGGGCCCTTTTTCACTACACACCTGAATCGCAAAATCCTAATCGCTAGTGATTTTTAAATAGCTAAGGTTGTTACTTTATCATAGAAATCATGAGAAGTATTTTCTACCATAGTGATTTGATTTGGAAATCGCAATCGCTTCCTGGAGCGATTTTTAGAGTGATAATGCAATGCAAATGAAAAATCGCAATCGCATAAAAGAATTAAGGTGGCCATTAAGTCATAGTCATACAATGAATACATATAAATCAGGAATGTTAATTTCAAA